>NC_047628.2:7197265-7504409 GCF_009650485.2 Drosophila albomicans | reverse complement strand
ATGGTTAAGATTATTTTTTTTAAGAAATATACAATTCTGTTGGCTCTCTTTTGGATTGGCTATAAACTGCCTTAGCAACTATACAAATATACGATAAATATATTATATGAATATACTCCAATTTTGTTTGATTAGCAACACCAGTTTTGTACTACATAATATTAAATAATCTCTTTTTAAGTTTGTTAAAACATGAAATTATTTTTTATAACAATTTAATTGTTAGTCTGCAGGGAAAAACGCGTGATCGCCTGCCCTAAGTTGTACCCATTAGTTCTTAAGAAAAGTTATAAAAAATAATGTTATTCCCGCTCCCCATAATGATATTATAATCTTTAGTAGTAATGATATTATAAGCTTTTAACTAAACTTATAGAATAGGTCAATGTACTCAGCTCCGAGCCATTTAACTATATCTATGCCAGGGTAGAAGGGCATTATAACTTTATGTCTCCAGGAAATGCATTTAACAGGCAGAAGGATGCATCTCCGACCCCATATATAAAATATTTGCACGCAAATCAAGTTTTTTTTTTCCTCCCCCGCAATTCGAATAGCAAGCATAAATTTAAAACTAGTGTCGCGAAATTTACTATAGTACATACAATAATAACAACAGTATGCGGTCAGATACAAACTGTAGAAGTTATTTAAAAGATACTTTAAAATGACAAAAAAGGCATTAGTTGCTTTAGCGAACAATCTTGTGTGTTTAGTACTAGTTGGTAAATTCTTAATGTTTTTAATGGGTATCTCACAGTCGAGCACTCTCGACTGTAACTTTCTTACTTGTCTTGATTTGCGTGAAGAGTCGAGACAATATAATCGGATTTATTTCTGACCTAGTTAAAGCTAACATTTAAACTTTCAATTAACTATAATAGATGTAATTTATTATATGATTATTGACAGATAAAAACTTGTAATAATATTCTTTAATTGCCAATTCATAATAATGTCAAAATTAGTGCATTGCTATTCAATGGCATTTGTGGCATTTGAAATTAAAAAATTAAAGTTTGAGTATATTAATTAATTAATAAAAATATAATACGTTTATATCTCAAATGCTAATACAACCATTAAATTTAATTAATTCTGAATTGTTTTAAAAACAACGATGATTATTTATACTATAATCGTTTTCTTCTAATGTCTAGATATGACCTGGACAGGAAAAAATGCAATTAGAAAGCAATTGTCATTTGTGCTCGATATTCTAACAATATATTGAAAAAATACAAAAAATATTAAAGTTAACGTTTGGTACATTAATATTGCTCACTACGAGTACATTCAAAATATACCGTAGAGTACAAAATATATCAGATTGTCAGTCAAAGCAACTAAGTATCGTAATAAGTTGGCGTAGAAGGATATCTAGCTATGTCCGTCTGTCTGTCTGTCCGTCTGTCCGTATGAAACACTGGATATCAGAGACTATAAGAGATAGAGCTATAATTTTTTTTCGACAGCATTTGTTATGTTTGCACGCAGATCAAGTTTGTTTCAAATTTTTGCCACGCCCACTTCGGCCCCCGCAAATCAAAAAAATCGAATAACAAGCGTAATTTTAAAGCTAGAGTTAGGAATTTTGGTACATACAATAATTACTATAGTTGTTACGATTCCTGAAAATCTGCGATCAGATAGAAATTGTCGAAGTTATTAAAGAAATACTTTTGTATGGGCAAAAACGCCTACTTACTAGGGGTCTTAGTTGCTTTGGCTGACAATCTGGTATATTGTGCCGTCTATGGTATGTTTTGAATGTGGTACTAAATCGATATACCAAACATACCATTTGTTATATTTTTAGTATTTTTGTAGTATTTTCGGCATATTTTGAAATTAATATCACAATATTTTTATTTTATTCAAAATGGGTAGCGGGTATCTCACAGTCCAGTACACTCGACTGTAGATTTCTTACTTGCTTCGATTTGCAATGTTGACACAAACTTGTCGGAAATTTATAGACGGTCAGACAGACAGACTGGCATCGTCTCAACTGTTCACGCTGATCAAAAATGTATAGACCTTATAGAATTAGTACTCGATGCATAATAGTGTGTCAAGGCTAGCGACATTATAACATTAACATAAGTAGAATTAAGTAAGATATACATATGCAATACGATGCTAAAAGAATTATCGGCCAGCCTATGCTTATGAGTTAAATAAAAAGAACAATACATTTACTGTATTGTTCTCCTATGGGTAGCGGGTAAAAATATTATATTGCAAGTATTTTTAAAAATTTTCTGTTTTTTTAAATTTTGTTAAATTTCTTTTATTATTTTTTTAATTCTGAAAATTAATATTAATTTTGTAGTATTCCAAACTCAAGCTTCATAAAAATACTCTGAAATTATTAGGCAAAACTTATAAGAATTCTAGAAATTGAGTATTACTAATTGTCACTTGAATATCGCCTTCTCATGAGCGAGGATGAAAACATCCTAAACCCGCCTATTCATATAAATTGTTGTGATAAAAGATAAAGTCTTTGATAATAAAATATTCAGGGGACAATTTAAAAATGCATTAAAAATTTGTTTGCAATCCAAAGTGTCATCAAAAAGTATTTTTTCATATTTTATTATTATAAAACGAACTCATTCGCACACTGAATACTAAAAAACTAACCAATTACATAATTTGGCTAATGGCAAATGAACAAATGCCGAGCGCTCGATGCAAATTCGCATAGCAAACAAACAACAACAACAAAATAGACACTTATACACACACACACAGATTGAGACTCACACTCATATTCTTGTTATATACTATTCAAATAGCATATAGTGAGATACATAAGCGGCGCTTGGCCTGCCGGCAGTTTTACAGTACATAGAAAACTGTACTCGGTACTCGGATGCTATGGCATCTAATTATATACACGTTGAGTACAAAGAGACCAGAAGAAACACCCTGAACAGGCAGCTGGTGTACTGAAAAATCACTTGAAAATCGACCCCGTCCCATCCCGTCCCGTTCCATGCGGGGGGGAGAGAGAGAGGGAGATTTCGGCCAGAGTCAAACGATGACCCAAGCAATGCCTAAGCATGTGCAATAGATTTTCCCAAGCTTGGCAAAGACAATGGACCCGAGCTGAGGCGCCTGCGAGTAGGCTTAAGATTTTCTTCGTTGCACAAGTGGCAAGTGGAAGACAAAACCAAATATAATGAAACATTTTTGACAAGATGCAACACGCACAGCTCACACACATCCACATGAATGCAGCTGCAACAATGTGCGTGTGACTTTGAGTGTGTGCGTGTGTGTGTGTGTGAGAGTCTCTATGTGTGTCTTAGTTTACTTTACTCATTTGCAATGTTTTTGGTAAAATGTAAAATTGAATTATTTAAAATTTTAATAGAAAATCTTTGACTTGCACTCAAACGCATACATATTATATCTACAAATGTACACACATTCAAATACCATACATACATACATACATACTTCCAGGTGAAGAAGTTTCTTATACTCTACAAAAGGATACTCTCATGTAACTTCTTAACTGATTTCATTCAGTACTAAAATACTGAAATACTGAAATTTTCAGTCTGACATAAAATGATACTAACTAATTTGTGGTCTTGATTATTTTGCTATTTCCCAAAAGTATTCCAAAAAATAATTCAAGAAATGATTAATTTTATTAAATATTGTTAAATTAATTTTATTTGAACAAAATCTTCAATGCTTAAGTTAATAATAAATTAACCTGAATGTATATTAATTCAGTAATTTGTAAGTTCTGATTTGTATTATTAGTTTATAATTTTATGGGACTTTTTAAATACAATTTACTTTAAGGGTTTTAATGTTTTAATTAGTAGTATCTAATTTTAAAATTACAAATTTAGAATCTACTTTAAATAATGTAAAATAAAACATAAAAAATTACAACTAAATATTGATTAAACGATTTATTTTCTAAACAAAACAAAAAGGTAGTTTATTTCATTTCACTTCATGAGTGAAAAAGTTTATTGAAAACTTGATAGTAATAAATTTATGTATATTGTTAAATTATTAAAATTTAATAAATAATTTATTTTTTTTTTTTTAGAATTATAAGATGAAATTTGATTATAACAGAATTTTTATTGATGCGATTTGCGCAGAACTGGAAAAGAGACTTTAACTTAAAAAAAAGATTATATCGAACTGTCAATACTTATTGACAGTGTTCCCAGATAAAAATTATTAGGGTTGCAAGATGCATATCTAAAAGATTCTTTAAAGTTTTTATTAGTATCCGATTTCAAACCTTAAAAGTATTTATTTTTTCAATGACAACAGCTTAGAGTTGACTTTAAATAAAATAAGATAAAAACATAAAAAAATACAACAAAAGTTAGCTTACGAAATTTATTTTCTAAACGATACTAATTACTAATTACTTTCACGTGCTCTAAGCTAAATTTTATTTATTTTTTTTAAGAGTATTTTTCTTTCGTTGTGCTTTGCGCATTGATATCCATATTGTATATATTAATATATATTTTATGCTTCACTTCAGACACATATCTACACACACACGCAAACACACACATTGATACTCACATGGACACGTACAATCTGCATGACTAGGATATCAACATCTTGAGTTTGGCCAGCAGTTGAAGAAGGAATCGTCTCGAATCCTTTTTGCTTCCATAGGCCATGTTATCATTTCAGTAATTGCATTTTTGTGTTTGTCGTTGTTTTTGTTGTTCTTGCTGTTGTTGTGGCTCTGTTGTTGTTGTTGTTGTTGCACTTTACCGTTTTTGCTTCCTCTGGATTCTCTAAGGGGTTATTTTGATAATTTTCTCAAGAAAACTCAACCCAATACAAATATGGCCCCATAAATACTTGACCTGGCCTCTGTGCATACTTTTGTGCGTCTCTCTATCTAATTTTCAGCAAAATGCAATGCACACCAATACACACACGCACACACACTAGCACACACACACATACATATACATTCGATGCAGCATTGCATTAATAAATATGCACAGCTTGCATTTATATAGCATACATTCAGTTTCTAGCCGGTTGCATGTTGCTATTGTTGGGGGATTTATTTCGATATTCTTTTTTCCAAGCTGCTTCTATTTCTTCTGCAAAGTTTCAGCTCTTTGATGAATCATCTAATGAACAACAGTGCATAAAGGTAGACGAAATTTGTTATTTTCTAATGTGTTTTTGAAACATTCTTATATTTTCTTTAATTTTAGAAAGGCATAAAAAATAAATATTGGCAAAAGAATGTTGAAAATAAATTATTAAAATTTAGATTCTTCTTTCAAGTTGTCAAAAGACCTTATGTAATATTCTTCATATTAAAATCATATCAAATTAAAAATTGATTTCAAATATTACGAATAAACTAAATAATGTAATAATATACAAAATACCCGCTACCCATTTTCAATTCTACAATATAAAAAAAAAAAAAAAAAATATATAAAATATACCGAAAAATACTACAATATACCGAAGACTAAATTTGGTATATTAATATAGTACTATATTTAAATTATACCATAGAGTATTAAGCATACCAGATTATCAGCCGAAGCAACTAAGACTAACTATTGGAGTTGGCTTTCTTTATTATACAAAAGTATTTCCTAAATAAATTCTACAATTTGTATCTATCAAATTCAGGAATCATAAATACAGATTTTGTTATTATATTATATATACCAAACATCGCGACTCTAGCATCAAAATTACGCTTGCTATTCGATTTTGTCGATTTGCGGGGCGGACGTAGGCGTGTTAAAAATTTGAAACAAACTTTTGTGCAAACTTAACAAGTACTCTATTTCTTATTGTCTCTGGGATCTAGCACGGACAGACAGACGGACATGAATATATTAACTCGGCTGTTGGCGCTGATCATGAATATACATACATATATACTTAATTGGATCGTAAATGACTTCTTCTGCCTCTTACACACATTTCCTTCAGGCACAACGAAATAATACCCTTCCACCTTATGGGTAGCGGGTATAAAAACCAAGAAAGTAAAGGAAAACTGAAAAGTTTTCGGTATAAGCATATTGAAAAAAAAAATAGAAATAATTTTGTATTATTAATTTTTATATTACAAAAAATATTTTAAATAAATTATCCGTCATACTATCATCTATATTCATATGATAACGGATTTGTCACATTGAGCGTTGTCTTCTTTAAATAGAAATCAACTTCAGAGTTTATTTAATCATTTTTGATATATTTATACCCGCTACCCATAGGGTAGAAGGATATTATAACTTTGTGCCGACAGGAAATGTATGTAACAGGTGGAAGGAGGCATCTCCGACCCTATAAAGTATATATATTCTTGATCAGCGTCAACAGCCGAGACGATCTAGCCATGTCCGTCTGTGTGTCTGTCCGTCTGTGTGTCTGTCCGTCTGTCCGTCTGTGTGTCTGTCCGTCAGTTCGTCTGTCCGTATGAACACCTAGATCTCAGAGACTATAAGAGATAGAGCTATAATTTTTTTCGACAGCATTTGTTATGTTTGCACGCAGATCAAGTTTGTTTCAAATTTCTGCCACGCCCCCTTCCGCCCCCGCAAATCAAAAAAATTACAAGAGTAATTTTAAAGCTAGAGCTACGATTTTGGGTATATACAATAATAACTATAGTAGTTATGATTCCTGAAAATTTGGTTACGATCAAATAAAAATTGTCGAAATTATTAAAGAAATACTTTTGTATGGGCAAAAACGCCTACTTACTAGGGGTCTGAGTTGCTTTGGCTGACAATCTGGTATATTGTGCCGTCTATGGTATATTTTGAATGCGGTACTATATAAATATACCACATATACCAATTGGTATTTTTAGTATTTTTGTAGTATATAATAATATAATAAAATACCACAAAATATATTGCTTTTATTCAAAATGGGTAGCGGGTATCTCATTTTATATTTGCAAATACAAATTTTGTAAATTGATTTATGAAATATACTAGATGAATATTATCTTAGTCTAATAAATTATTGTTATTATTAAAAATAATTGTGCTTTTTCTCCAACTTCTTGGGCATAATGGAATACTTATTTTTATTATTAGAGTGACACAGATTGGTTCAGTTACTACTTTGAAGTGGAGTTGAAATTTCAAGTAAACTTTTGAAATATGAAACGTAGATGACTTAAAGCAAATAAGCTGCATGTTCCTGATAACTGTAAGTATTCATTAACAGATGTCATTTGCTACAAGACGAAAACATTTAAAATCCCATCAAATTAAAAAAATAAAAAATGTATCAATCATACGATGATATTGTATAGTTTTGAATCTGGATGTATTGTAATTCTTTTGCTTGTCGGTAAAAATTACAGACGAACAAACAAATTGATAGGGCAAGTGCGAGGGGGGGGGGAGTGAGATAGGGAGATGGAGGGAACAAGACAAACAAACAGCCAGGATTGCGGTACCAAAGAGAAGGGAAAGATGTGTGGAGAAGAATGCGAATAGGGAGGCTGATTGAAGAGGGCAAATAATGAGCTTTGGCAGAGGAGTAATTCCAAAAAAGAAGGAGGTGTATGTGTGCGAGTGTGAGTGTGTGTGTGTGTGTGTGTGCAGCTTAACAACGCAACATAAATTAACGCATATTTCAGTTGCAATATAAAAACGCACAAAGCGAGTGGAGAGCTCGCTGCAACGGACAACAACGTCAACTGCAATGAAGCTGGCAGAGGCAGAAGCAGCATCAGAGGCAACGACAGCGACGCCAACGTTTCAATTATTTGCTGTTATTGTTGTAGCTGCGCGTGTTGTTGTTGTTGCTGCTGTTGTTGTTATCATTAACTTTGTTGTTGTTGTCAAAAGTGCCAGAGCAGCGGGTATTTTTTTTTGTGTGTGTCCTTTTTTTTTTTGTTGTTGTTCTTTCAGCCGCTGCTGCTGCTGCTGCACGCACAAAAAATGAATAAAACAGACAACGCCCTATCACACACACACACACACACACAGATGCATTCCCCCCTCCCTTCCGCCGAATAGGCAGTATGTGTTGTAAAAGCTGCCGCCGCGCCTAAAAGTATGCAACGCATTGGCTGCCTATCTGTCAGGTTGCATCCTCAGCTCTCTCTGCATCTCTGCAGTTGTACATTATTTACCTCTTGTTCGTTTTTTGCGAGTGCAGCCGCTGCCGTTTTTTATGGGTTTTATTGTGTGCGTGCGCGAATGAAAAATAAAATATATAAAAATATATAACGGTACCGCTCGAACAGCGCCGGCGTCGGCGTCGCCGCACGTTGCACGCACATTGTCATGCCCCACCATTGGCCTCGGCGTTCCTCTCGTTCCCCTCATTCCTCCCGCCCCAGAGGCCGTGCGTCGTCCGCATCGATGCCATCAAAAAATGAACACAAAAAGCAAAAGAGATGCCCAAATGCGAAAACGCGTGCAAGCAAACGGGCCGAAGCGATATTTTTCTGGCCGGGATCAGGGCGTATATATTGCATATATGTGTGCAGATACATATACACACACACACAGAAATATATATATATATCTATATATATATAGGTGCAGTGATTGCCACAGCATGCGGGGGAGGCGAATGGTAAGTGGCAAGGGCAGAAGTAGAGGTAGCCGTAGTATAAACACAACACAAAAAAAATACACCCCGGACGGACAGCCGGCGGGGCCAATGGTGCGTATGTGTCATGATGGTGGCGACGGCGTCGTCGCTGCATCAACAACAACAGCAACAACAACAATAACATCAACAACAATTAAAGCAAAACATAGATTTAAAAAACCAAAAAAAAGAGGAGTAAAAACGTTTTGCTGCTGCTGTTGTTGTTGCTTTAAGCTCTGCACAAATATATTGCAAATATTTGTTGCATATTTATTTTATTTGTTTGTCGCGTTTTATTTGGGCACCTAAAAGCGCACAACACTTTTTAATTGGGTTAGTAATTGAAATTTATCGAACGCTTCCACGCACAGCACACAGAGCACACAGTGCTCAGTGCTCAGTGCATCGACACAGTCCCCAGGGACGTGTTCGTGAACAAAAAGCGCCAAATGAATTGCACGCATTTGAAAAGTAGACATCAAACAACCATAACAAAAGCAACAACAATAACAACAACAACAACACAGACAAAGAGAACAAGTTAAAGAAATGAAAATAGAGTTTTTAGTCCATTCAATTGTAATTGTTGAAAAGACCCAAGGGAAAACTAATTGCCATTCAGGGCTTCCTCCCTCAAACTTGAAAATGTAACATGAGATACCTGGGGGTAGCTATAGCTATAGGTTCGTATTTCCCAATATCGAAGCATATACATACTATATCTCTTATGCCTTTTTAATTGTTATTAAAATAAAGAACAGTACACCTAATTATTATTATAACATTCATTTTGTCTTTTTAGTCTTATTCAATGAATTTAAATAAAATAATTTTAATTTTCCCTCCTTCCTAATCTTCCCTGAGTTACTAAACGCCTTAAGCTTATTTATTTAATATTTAATTTGTTTGTTTTTCATTTTACAATCTTTGAGGGAACGGTAACCAATTATTTAACTTCAAGAAATAACAAAAGTAACTATCTAATTGTGCTTTTGTGATTAATGGAATTTGTTTTGTTTTCATTTAATATTAATGCAACTACATTATTATTATTATTTGTTTTTTATATAATGTAGACTGCGCATAGTATATGTTAAGTAAATAAATAATCATAATTAAATAAATTATTATTGTTAAATATATAAATAAATCCATTACCCAAATATTCATCACATTACAAAAGGGTGCAATTAACTTGCCAATCAAAAAAATCTTTTTTATAATATCGATCGCGCGATTTATTGTACTAAGTAAGCCAAATTTTAAACTCACTTCCGTAACAACATCTGGAATGATATTTACAAAAATTCACTTCTTGTTGTTAAATAAGAAAACGTTAAAGTAAAATAGTAAATATTCTCAATAATTTTGGAAAACATTTTTTTTCATAAATGATGTCATAGATTTATGAGTTGCATTAGAGAAATCCACAAAACATTTACCCATGATGGTCAGTCCATTTAAAAGAAACTGGTTGTATAACTTCAGATGCGTTTTAAAATGTGTGGACTTTTTATTGGTGTCCTTTGGCACAGCATCATTAAGAGCAACAACAACGATAAGAGTGAAGCAAGATCATCATCTCAGCCACATCTAAGCAGTCGAATTCACACACAATGGGAACGACACAAGAAACTGGACATTAGCTGCCCAAAATATAAGGTAGAATAGTGAAGAGGATATATGCGGGCCAGAAAGATTGCAAATCAAAAGGACAACAACGGGCAGCAGCATCTTGGAATCCACCCCAAAAACAAGGAAGTGACCAAAAGGGGTTGCATCTTGGCCGGGATGCGTGTCAAAGTTCAACGTCTCGCCTCTCTGCACATTGATGCTGTGTCCAGTTTGAAAAACCGGCCTGTTTTTTGCGCTCAAATCTGTTGAAATTTTGATGTGAAAGTTCAGAAGATTTTTATAAAAGTTTCATGTCCTGCCACGGATGCTCGATTCTTGATTCTCGGTACTCGGTTCTCGGTTCTCGATGCTGATGCTGAGCTGAGCGTGAGAAAGTTTGAATCACCATCGAAGAAACTCGTTTATGCCCAATGTCTACTAATGTCCTGCTGCAGATGCTGTTGTGCTCTAGCCTCCATTCCACTCTTTTCCTCTCAGCTCCTCTGGCGTAACCAGTTGACCATCGTCTTGCCACTTAGCCAGTGACCAGCGAGCGAGAGATTTATTCATGTTATTTGGCCAGTTTGCTAATTACTAACCAAATGCCAAGACTTTGCTGCCAAACATTAGCTCAACAAATGGTCAAGAGGCTGCTGATACTGCTGCGACTGTTTCGCATTGTTTGTCTCCAAGTCGTTGCACTAATTGTCCTCGAAGGCGCACTGACTGCGTAGCCTGAAATGTCCCCCATCGAAGTGACTTCGCTAACTTCACTGACTTCTCTCTCCCTCTCACAGTTGACCGATGCTGGCCCTATTAGCTTAGATATTCCATTAGGCGGCATCGATTACTCAGACATGCATTGATTTTTTCACAAGTGACTGCAAATTTCAATGCATAGCCGATGAGACGCAGACCCTAATGAGCTCCTGTTTAGCGAGAGAGTATGCGATTGCAGTCCACATTCGGTAAATATAGTCAATGAATTTTATGCTATCTCTTATTAGGAGTTATATATAGTGGAAAAAATAGAAGACATGCACATTGCACTTATGGGGGATAAGAAGAAGCATTTTAAGTGATCTCATTTTATCACCTACCCATAAGGTAAAAGGGTAAAAATTTGTGCCAGATGAAAATGATATAACTATGTCAGTCTTTCCATATCTCAGAGACTATAAGAGAAAGAAATGAAACTTTTTTCGACATCACTTATTTTTGCACGCAGAACGATTTTGTTTCAAATTTTTTACCCGCCCCATTCGCAACAATTGAATAGAAAGCGTAATTTAAATTTTAATTCATACACTATTAACCACATTATTTATCATTCGTGACGTTCAGATCAAAATTGTGGAATTTACTAAAAAGATTTTTTGATTTTGCAAAAATTTGCTGATGCTGTCGAGTCGATACAATATCTGGTATGTTTTGTAAATTATGGTTTATTTTGAACGTAACTACTACTACTACTACTAAATATATAATTATTACAATACACTGCATAATTTTTATTGATTTTCTAAGCCCTCTAATAATATGAGCTATATTTAGTAAACCATCTAAATCGAAAGTTTGGTAAAGTAATAAATTGTGTTAAAACAACTTTCTAACTTTAATCCTCATATAATGACGTCTGACCTATGCACATTTGCAGACTTATTCCAGAAAACCGTTAAGCAATACGTATGTTTATTTTCATCTCTAATTACTGTCAGCTTCCAGAGATTTCAAGAAAAACGTTACATAAAACCGGTCAGTCTTTAATATTTTCAGTAACTGACAGTTGATGTCTGCGTAATTTTGGCGGTTAAAGCACAAGAAATTTTATGCAAAAAGATCCAGTTTTGTGTCGATGTTATGAGGGTCCAGCAATTAAGTTGATCTTGGCCTGTAGATGCTGAGCCGCAGACAGAAGTCAGATAAACACTGAGACCAAGACACGGAGGGAAGTTCTCAGTTCTGGGACACTTCCAGCGGCCAATCAGGAGTCCCGAAAAGTTGCTTAGCAATTCCTGCACATAAAGAATAATCAAAGCAAATAGATAACCCTTAAGGAGATACAGCTACAACCACCCCAAAATCGAAAACGGAGAATGTAAAATTCCGTTGTATAATTTCGCGCGCAAACTGAAATTCAGAAGAAAGGAATTTACATATAGTTAGTGAAAGATTATTGCTAACTCCGAGTTTTACTGAGAACTCTTATTTTTTCACTATGCCAACATAATTCTTTTATACTCCAATTTGGGTATGAAGGCGCAACATGTGGCGCGGTGACAGGCAAAGAAACAACAAGCGAAACCGAAAGCCAAAACAAAAGCAAAACAATGCGTATTTCAAGGCGAAAAAAGGCGCAACAGGCGGCGGGTGGCAAGTGGGCGTCTAAACGTGCCACAACATGTGGGCGAGCGAGAAAAATGAGCGTAAAACATTTTTTTAAGGAAACAACCAAAGCGTGGAACTCTCACCGCCGAAAAGTATGCTACGAAAAATGCAAAATACTTGGGCCAACTTTAGGGGTTGCTTCAGAGAGAGACAGAGTGAATAGCGGGTTGATTTTCAGGAAGACATTTTTCGGCATTCCTTAAAAGCACAATGCTGAGCGCAGCCCACATTGGGTTGGCCCCGCTCACTCTTATTGTCTCTGACTACAATTGTACAATTATTGAGGTAGGCACATGATTATCTATTTATTTGTGGAAGATTTCCTTATGTAGTCTTGAGCAGCCACCCCTTTGGCAGAGACTACTGGCCTTCATTAACTTGATGTACAAAGTTCAAAGATGACCGGTCAAGCAACCGGTTTGCATCTGGCCCAGCCTGTCTTCGACTGGACCTGGACCTGGACCTGAACCTGATTACCTATTCTTGGACAGCATCTTTGCTCTACGATGGCATCGACTGGACCCAAAGCTGATCAGTTGAGTTTGAACTTTCATTTCGGTCGCGTCGCGTTCGCAACTTTTCTGTTTTGGCTTTGTTCCCTCTATTGAAATTCTCCCATTTGTTTTTCGTTAATGTGGGGATTTCTGTTTAATGTTTTATGTTTTTAATGTTGTTACAAAATTAACATTTGTTTTTATTGTCCCTTTTGTTGACCATTTTCGTTGTGCACGTTTTAACTTATGAAAATAACAAAACAAAATTAAATGTAAGTGTGAATCGATCGAATTGATAAACTATTCATGTGAAAATTTAAAGTGCAGTGAAGTTGTGAAAATCAAGATTAATTGTGAATTCGAAATTTGATTAGTGATTTTTCCCTTTAATTTGCAGTGAACTCCATGAAATCCCACAAAACGAAGAATTGATTTCAATATAACAAAGCCACTCAAAAATTTCAAAACCCATATCAAAATTAATGCGCTGCTACATCGCTTGGACTTTGCCTTGATCACAAATTGAATTTTATTAGATATTTTAACAAAATTTCATACACATATGGAGCAATCCAATGGCAATCGTAAGCAGCTCTCTGAGTCCTCGACACTCGGCATGACGGAGAGTAGCAGCAATAAGCGAAAACTCTACGCCATCGATGAGCGCGAGGAGAGCTCTCCAGTCACAGTGAGTGAACTGGAGCCCGAGGCAGAGGCTGCCTACGATGCGGATGTGGATGAACTGGAGCAGCCCGTGGCAGGTCCGCCGCTTGCCAAATTGGCCGGTGAGCGTGATGTCATCTACGAGTTGTTCCAGCCCTGGGCATTAAAAACCTATGGCGATCAGGCAAAGACCAAGACGATAACGCTGCGCAAGAAGGCGCGCATTCTAAAAGCACTCGAGGGCAAGGAACACAGTCGTCCGGACAGCTCCAAGTTTCGCTTCTGGGTGAAGACAAAGGGTAAGCTGAACTCATTTTAAGCCATAGCCTTGACTAAGACAAGTGGCTTAACTACTTTCATTGCAGGTTTTACCACCAAGCGACCTGAGGGATTCGAGGAGGCGCCGGGCAGTCATCGGCTTCTTCAGCCGCTGCCCAGCACTGCAGTTCTCTCCGATAATCCAGGCGCCGTCGATCTGTTCGCAGCTTCAGCTAGCAAGGACTTTGGTCGTCGCATCTACCGCAAGGTGGCTTGCGTGGAGGAATTCTTTGATATCATCTACAACGTGCACATGGAGCTGGGCGGACGCAGTGGCATGCATGCGGGTCAGAAACGCACGTATCGCATTGTGAGTGTAGCGTATAAACCATTTCCTTACTTAGGGGTCACTATTCACTGTACCTAAGAATATTTATTTGTATCGTATAGTTTTAATACACTTGCAGTCTAGCTAAAATTGAAGCATTTGTGCTGTTTCTACGGTCACATTTTGTGCATTACTCATTATGCTATTATTCTTCAAATTCAACAAAAATTTCATAGAGTATAATGTTTGGCAGGAGTGTTGAATGCATTCGTTTGACAGAAGTGAAGTGCTCACTTAGTTTCAGTTAGCGACAAAAGTGTATTTAAATGAATTTACTTAGCTGCAAAAGTTCACTTCGCCGCATATTTTCACAGTGACAAAAAAAAAAACAAGTAAGAAAGCTACAGTCGAGTGCACTCGACTGTGAGATACCCGCTACCCATTTTGAATAAAAGAAATATATTTTGCGATAATTTTCTCAAAATATACCGAATATACTGCAAAAATACTAAAAATATACCAAATAGTATATTTGGTATATTGATATAGTACCGCATTCAAAATATACCATAGACGGCACAATATACCAGATTGTCATCTAAAGCAACTAAGACCCCTAGTAAGTAGGCGTGTTTGCCCATACAAAAGTATTTCTTTAATAACTTCGACAATTTTCATCTGATCGCAACCAAATTTTCAGGAATCATAACTACTATAGTTATTATTATATATACCAAAATTCGCAACTCTAACTTTAAAATTACGCTTGTTATTCGATTTTTTTGATTTGCGGGGGCGGAAGTGGGCGTGGCAAAAATTTGAAACAAACTTGATCTGCGTGCAAACATAACAAATGCTGTCGAAAAAAAATTATAGCTCTATCTCTTATAGTCTCTGAGATCTAGGTGTTCATACGGCCGGACGGACAGACACTCAGACACACAGACACACAGACGGACAGACGGACAGACGGACATGGCTAGATCGTCTCGGCTGTTAAAGCTGATCAAGAATATATATACTTTATAGGGTCGGAGATGCCTCCTTCTACCTGTTACATACATTTCCTGCCGGCACAAAGTTATAATACCCTTCTACCCTATGGGTAGCGGGTATAAAAACTAAAAATGCATTAAGAGATGCTAAGAGTTCACTTAGATGCAAAATTCTCCTAGCCGCGTTTTTATACCCTAGAGTAGAAGGGTATTATAACTTTGTGCCGACAGGAAATGTATGTAACAGGTAGAACGAGGCATCTCCGACCCTATAAAGTATATATATTCTTGATCAGCGTCAACAGCCGAGACGATCTAGCCATGTCCGTCTGTCCGTCTGTGTGTCTATGTGTCTGTCCGTCTGTCCGTATGAACACCTAGATCTCAGAGACTATAAGAGATAGAGCTATAATTTTTTTTCGACAGCATTTGTTATGTTTGCACGCAGATCAAGTTTGTTTCAAATTTTTGCCACGCCCCCTTCCGCCTTAAAGCTAGAGTTGCGAAATTTGGTATATATAATAATAACTATAGTAGTTATGATTCCTGAAATTTCGGTTGCGATCAGATCAAAATTGTCGAAGTTATTAAAGAAATACTTTTGTATGGGCAAAAACGCCTACTTACTAGGGGTCTTAGTTGCTTTGGCTGACAATCTGGTATATTGTGCCGTCTATGGTATATTTTGATTGCGGTGTTATATCGAAATACCACATATACCATTTGGTATGTTTTTAGTATTTTTGCAGTATAATCGGTATATTTTGATAAAAAAAAACCGCAAAATGTATTGCTTTTATTCAAAATGGGTAGCGGGTATCTCACAGTCGAGTACACTCGACTGTAGCTTTCTTACTTGTTCTTACTTACTGGTCACACGAAAATTGCATTAAAATTCGAGTTGACATAATTATATTTTCTTTTATTACCATATGTAGATATAATACTTCGTACTAAATATATTGTATAGTATTATAAAATGTTATTCAGTTAGATGTAGATATAAATATTAAGTCTACATAAAGACTACTAGCATGACACATGTACATCTAGACTTCTAATATATATTTATAAATGTATATTGTTTATTTCTTCTCTCTTTCATCTAGATCACAGAGACTTATGCTTTTCTGCCCCGTGAAGCCGTCACACGATTTCTAACCATTTGCCCTGAATGCAAAAAGAACCTGAGACCCTCATCGCCCGCAATGGGCGGCAAGGAGTCGGAGCTGGTGGGCAATGAGAGTTCGTCAGAAGTGGAGAACTACTTGAGCTACTCATCGCACACCGAAAGCTCCCTGGAAACGGGTCCTGCGGCCAAACGGCGTCGCCACTCGAGTGCCGATCTCAAGGCACATGCCCCCCTGACCGCAGGATCTGTTGCAAGCAGCGCCAGTGCCAACCAGCTGGATGCCATTACAGCTCCAGCCCCCAGTCCCAACACTAACATAAGCTCGGCCAAAGTCGAGGTGGCTGTCGAAACAGCGTCGGTCAGCGTGCCCAAGATACGAGTGAAGAGTCAATTACAACGTCCGCTTAGTCCGCCAGCGGCGCCAGTTGAGACAGCAACAGCAGCCCCCTTACCCCCTTTGCCCCATCCCCTGACTGACCCCGCACAGCTCCACGGCATCGATATGCAGCTGTTGAAGTCGCGGGATAATCTAGTTCGCTATTACGACTTCATGCGACGCTTCTATGCCGGTGGCTCGTTGCTCAGTCAGCCGGTTTTAGCACCGCCCCTTTACGGCAGCAGTCTGCTGCAGAGTCTTAGCTATCCAACCACCACCACCTCTATCACAGCAGCTACCACAGCAGCTACCACCACCAGCACAGCAGCAACAACAACAACAACATCTAATAACAATAGTCAGACACAAGTCAAGCCGTTGTCCGTGACAGCGCCTCCCAAGACAGTTTCCCCGACGCCAACTGCGTCCGGCTCTCAGCAATTGAAGACATCCCCTGATAGCTCGTCTCGTGCACGCTCACCGATCGTTTCGCTGGCCACGCCCTCCATACCACATACGCCCATCAATTTAACAAAAGCTCCATTTTCCAGTTGCAGTTCCAGCAGCAATGGGCAGCCCACCTCGCATTCCACGCCCGTTGCCATGCCGCCCCTTAAACTGGAGCTACTCAGTCCACCCAAGCCATTGGCAGATCTTCGCATTCCCCAACTGTTGACGCTGCGTGGCGCTGCTGCTTCAACGGATCAGCATCCGTTGCCTGTACCGCTGCCGCCTCTGGACTTGGAGCGGTTGAAGCCCATCACATCCACCTATTTGCAGCTAACACGCAGCATGGGTCTCAGCGATGAGGATGCTTTGCGGTTTGATAATCTGGTGAGTAAAGACTTTAAATACACTCTTTAAAATTATATTCCAATTTATACTCATTTTTCACAATATAAGACAAATTTACCCCTTTTGATGTAAAGATTCATTGATTCTTATGATCTCCTATCAACATTTTTAAACACACATTTTCCTAGACTTAAGTTTATATCAGGGACGTCCCACTTTTAATATCCATCAAAGTATTCCCATATGATCTCTGTCAGCAATGAAAATCATATATTTATTATTTACAAACATTTTACCCCCACTACTTACATAGTACTTATTATTCAATAAGAGTTATTTCACCCAATTGTTTATTATTGAAATTATGATATTAACAACGCAATTACCGCCCAAAAAAAAAATCAACAATTGCAAAGCAGTCTTTATTCTATGCGAAATACAATTTATATTTCCATTTTCTATTACATAATATCTGACACGTTTTTATTAAATTTAAATGCCTTTGGCTCTTTTTAACATGCATTAAATAGTCTATTTATAAAAAGCGAGATTTTTTCCATTGCTGTATTTTTCACAATGGAATTGCCAAATCAAGAAATATAAATATAAGCGATCTAAATTTTCAAATATTTATGCTTTCTATAATATTTTAATATTTTTATTATAACTTTGCACAAAATATGCTACGTGTTTATTATTTGTCAGCGTGTTTTGAACAATTCGTAGGCTATGCTTTTTAATTAGTTGAACGCCTAAAGCGCTTTTGCATTAAAAAAAAAAAAGTACAGTGGAGATATGTCCATATAACATATACCTTTGCTAAGATATTATTTATTAAGCTGTTGGATTGTGCTTTAAATAATACATATTTATTGTTCATATCATTTTGCATCTCAGCAGGGGTATAAATTATTCGGAATTCCGAAGCTCAAATATACTATAAGAAAATTGTATTGAAAAATTCATTTTTGATCAACAAATTTTTTACTAATTTAGTTTCTTTTTTCTCTGACATGCTTGGCTTGTAAATCTAACGCATCTATCGCAATGTAATCGAGCAAATATGTTATATATATCTGAGAGAGTTACCTATGACAACTACAACAACAACATGAACTACAAGTACCACTGTATCTACAACAACAACTACTACAACAACAACAAAGCTTTTCGGCCACATCCAATGTGTTTGCATTGAGCAACGCACAAAATTATGCAATAGTTTATTTTTTTCGTTTCGTGTTTATTTGAAAGTTCAAATTGAATTTTCCACTAACATTTTTTATGTACATGTTTTTTGATCTCTTAATGCTTGAATTATTTCCTGCAATTTATGTTTTACTTTAATAATGCTGTAAACATGCTTAATGCAATGCTTTTGTATTATTCATATTTTTTTTATGTTGTTGTGTTTATGCTTAATTTTATTTTTGTTGAATTTCATATTATTTGATTTTATTCTCATTTCTTGTTATATTTTTTTTCTTTGTTATTTTCCAGCTCAGTTATTAGCGCAAGCCAAAAATTGTTGTAATAAATTAGTTAAACACAAAATTTAATGCTTTTTTCTAAAGTTCTTTTGCATAATTCATAGCAAAAAATTGCAAAAGAACCGTATAATAAATTAGAATGCTTATTTAAAATGTTTTGCGTAGCTTATTATTAGACCGCTTTGTAAAAGTAATTTTTTTATGGCTTTGGTATTACAGCTGCGGTAAGTACTGGAAGTTTATTGAATCCGATTTTCCTTTGCTTTCATATAGGCATATTAATACAGGAACATCAGCAACGATTCATTCAAATTACCAATTTTTATATACTTACTGTCTCACATATATTTTGTATTATAAAATTACTGAGTCAGATTTCTTCTCAGAATTTTATACATAACATATATTTATTATTACTGAACTGAACTTCTGGTTCGGGGTAATCTTTAGAAGAAATAAAACCCGCGCTGATAAGAAGCATTTCCTTCATTTATTTGTAAACAATGTTCAAACACATATTTATTTATTTACATACATATTATTTATATTTAATCTTATCTCAATTTTCGCCTCATTTCGTTGGTGGCCCTTGTCCTTGACCCTGCTCGTCGCCCTTGGCAGTGCTAAGCACAAACCTGGCACTCAGCACCCGACCGTCCTTATCGACAATGGTCTTGACCACTTCACCGTTGTGCTCCAGAATATCGGAGGGCTTCAGATTGACCTGAGACAGAAAGTTGTCAATAGACTTGTCCGATGATTCAGCTGGTGCTGGGGCTGCTGCTGCTGCTTCTGTCTGGGATCGATATAAGACATTTGTTTGAGGTGGTGCTGTAGGAAGCGGAGCAAGAACTGGCGTCGAATTAACTCGCACCGTGGTTGTAATTTTTCTGCCGTCGGGTGTTGTTCGCGTACGCACCAAATCTTCGCCCCTGGCCCGGGCATTGTTTATGTCCTCGTCGGTGATGCCGCCACGATCGAGGAGATTGCGCATTTCTGGCGTCAACTCACTCGTCGTTGGTGGATCTAAGCCATAGGTACTCTGGGTGAAAGTTCTTACTCTAGTGTTGTCCGAGGGTAGCTCGTTAGTTTCCCGATAAGTGGGCAAACTATCCAAGTTGTAGGTGGTTATGGTCCGGGGAGTGACTTCAGCCTGTAGCGTTGGTCGCGTTGGAAGTGGTGGCAGAAAAGTTGGAGTTGACTGCGACACCGGATCACTTGATGATGGATTAGATGCTGGCGAAAAGTCGCCGTAGGAAAACTGAGGTCTTTGCTCGGCAAATGGATCGCGTCGACGCTGCCAGCTTTCGGGCAGTCCTCCGTTGGTTTGCGGGAACCAGTTGATGGGCACCGTTGATTTGTACACCTTGGTGGTGGTAGTCACAGTGTTACCTTGATCGTCCTGCTCCTTCTTGGTGGTCACCTGAGGTGTGACGCCACTAGGAAATGAAAAGCTTGGCCAATTGGCTGACAGCTGTGGCCCTGTTGACCAACTGTGGCTGCTGGTGCTGAACAGTGGTGTTCCATATGTCTTGATTGTTGTCGTCACCCTGTTGCCTTGATCGTCCTGCTCCGTTTTGGTTTGTGTGTGAGGTGTAACTCCAGCGGGAAAGCCAAAGCTTGGGTAGTCACGACTGCCAGGCAAAAGGGGAAAGCTGCCGCCAAGACTAGGCCAATCGCTGCCCAAGTTTGTGGTGGTAAAAGTACGTCGATTGCCAATTGAATTGGGCAGATACTCCCAGTCGGTCTGGGGACTCGGAGTTGTGGTGCTGGTAGTAATGGGAATGGGATCCAGCTTGGGAGCTGGCGGCTCCTCGGGGTCAGTGCGAACGATAATAGATTTTTCGTCGGGCGAGAGACTATAGGTTGTTGTGTGCAGCTGACCCGATGCGTCCGGCTTGCTGATAACCACCGGCTGTTTGTTGCGCCACAATTCACCCAATGTCGGCGCATCTATGCCAAGTTCTATGGCTTGCCTGGTTAGCGCCATGCTGGGTAAAGTTGCAGTCGCACTGCTGCCATTTAGCTGCGATAAGAAACAAACAGAATTGACGTCACTTTGTGCAAAATACACTCCACCAACAACCTGACCTACCTCCAGTCCCAACAGACAGCAGCTGATCAAAATCAGCGCAAAACTCATCCGTTTCATAGTGTGTTCTCTATGCTTGTCTCAACTAAACTGAGCTCAGGCCTGAGTCTGGGTAATACTTAAGCTCCAGTTGCAGCATTATTTAGTCTGTCTGTATATATGGGCAGTCAAAGGTTATCGCTTCTATTTACTACGACTAGAATCAAAGCATCTTTATTCGATTAAGTGGGAATACTCACATATTATAGTATAAACTTTTTTTTTGTGTAGTAAATTACAATTGAAATACTTATAAATATCTGGATTTGTATTAACTCAAAAGTTGAATCTTAAAAATATAAAAATAATATTTTTCATCATTGTTTATTAATTTCTAAATATTTATAATTTTCTAATTCATAATTGAATTTAAAACATTTGCAAATTTTTCGATTAAATAGAACGAATCTTACAATTGTTTCGTTTTTTATCGCTGCATTTCGAACATAGTAAATATATTATAATAATTTAATAATATAAAGATTCAGTCACCTACTTCTATTTGAAAAATATGCATTCAATTGTAAAAAAAAAGAAGCACATTGTAAACTAATAGTCTATATTAATTTGCACTTGTCGAGCTTACTTTGAATACTTTCAAAATTCTTTGGAAACTTTTTGAATACACCCGCAAGAAAAAAAAAACACCCATAATCTTTTGATAGCTTGGTATTGTTCTCTGAGCGTGGTATGTTGTTGACACATTCAAATTGCTTTACAACCAGTGCAAAAAACTATTCAATTGGAACACAGTTTCAGTTGAAAATATTTATACATATATTATACTTATATATTATACTTGTATATATGAAGAACAAATATTTATAAAAATTTTGCGCGTAAATAAAAGGCATTGACTGACCAACCTGACAACACAATAAAGCCAACTGCCAACAAAGCTCTTGAAATTGTTCGAACAAAAAAAACTACGCGCATATTTGTGTAAATAAACAGAGCGCTATATCAATTAATTTGCCGCAAAGGCTTATTAATACACTTTCGAATATGAGCAAAAAATTATTTTGAATTCATAAAGTAATATACGCTTAATATTACATATATGCATTATACCATATGTGAAAATAGAAAATACCTAAAGATTGGAATTATAGGAATATTTTCAATTTGAATATGATTGTTTCGACTAGAAATTTTTAAAACTGTCATTTATTCATTTTAATATTTCTTTAATATTCGAAATTTGTGTCAATTATTTTTGGCCAAAATCCAATATTTTAAAAGTCCCTGAAACGTTAAGTCATTTAAAAATTTTTAAATT
The DNA here is from genome assembly GCF_009650485.2 of Drosophila albomicans. Lineage (NCBI taxonomy): Eukaryota > Metazoa > Arthropoda > Insecta > Diptera > Drosophilidae > Drosophila > Drosophila albomicans. The sequence goes on along the minus strand of NC_047628.2, from coordinate 7,481,850 downwards.
AATAAAAATGTATATTAAAGGTATATCAACTTTTTAAAACACCTTATTTGAGGATAGAGTGTACAAATCAAACAAATGAAAATAAAATACGCGATTTCATGAATTCTCAGTAAAACTATAAAAACAGCAACAACAATGAGCAATGAGCGACAAATATAAAATTATATTAAAGTTTCAGTTTGCGAGCTTGTTTGTGTCTATATGAAGGTTAGAAGAACGCCCCCCAAAAAAATAAGGGATATCGAAGATGCTGTGTCTGTGATACCCCGGGAAGGCTGAGGTTCTGGTCCAGCGGCGGTTAGCGACGTTGTCCTGGGCTGGGTGAGAAAAGGGTGCAGGATCTAAAAAAAAAAGCAGAGCTTGCGGAGCAGGGACATCAGCTAGCTGTCCGGGTTACTGTTACCCAGTCAGTCCGGGGACAGGATTTACGCTAAAAAGACGCCATAAACTTTGAATGCCGGTGTAGGGAGTAAAAAAAAAGGGACCGAAATTGGAATTTGATAGACGCCTGGGCCTGGGCATGGGACTGAGTCTGAGTCTGGGCATGGGCCTCACTCAGTCTGCGACTAGTCCAGTGCAAGGGTCCTCGTTGCTTTTGCAAAGTTCAGAGGCCGCTGCATATAAGAAGAGGGGAGCAAGGGGGGCGCAATCCAAGTATTGACGACTTTTTAAAAGGGTCGAGTGACGTCGAAGCTGTTAAGGACGTCGCAAGCAAAGAGAGAGGAAGAGAAAGAGAGAGTCAGGGAAAGGAGAGCGAGCTGGCTTGGCGCGTGTAATAAACCAAGCGATTTTAACGCTTGCGAGAGGAGTAAGGGATAGAGGGTGGTGTAGGTGTCGCTCTTGGCGTGTGTTTGGTGGTGTGAGTTGCTAGGTAGCTGAGCTGGCCAAAGTTATAAAACTTTACAGTTAACTAGGCTTGGCAATCAAGCTAAAAGCAAAGGCGTCGTCGTCATCGTCATCGCCCTTTCACCCCCTATTTCTCCACCCCTCCACCCCTCAAGCACTGCAAGTGCCTGTCGCGTCACGTCTGGCGCCATCTAGCGACCGTTGCACGAGACATGTAGCCAAAAACAAAACTGAAAAAAATATGTATGCGAAAAAGAAAGCAACACAAAACGGAAGGCAAGCACCTCTAAACGTGGACAGTTGAAAACACACACACTCGCACACATTCACACACACGCTTCCACAAAAACAAATACCCCAACGCCCACTTGTGGCACACCATGTGTGTCCAGTGTGCCCAGCGTGTAAGTGTGTGTGTGTCCAAACTGTCCCTTTGAGCAGTCAGTGAGTGGGTTTTGACTCCCCGCCGGGGTTTGGCTTATCCAATGTGCCGTTTGTTTGCTCAAATCGCTTCTCGTTTTAAGCATTGCCTTTTGTTGCCGCCTTTTGCCTTTCCACGTTTTGCCATTTCGTCTGTCTCTGTCTCCTTTATAGACATTGTCTATGGGTCCCTCCCAAATGGCCAGCACCTTTTTCCGAGAGTACCTTGTGAGTACGAATTAAATCCTATTCACTACGCATTCACATTAAGTATTTACTTAAATAGATTTAAAAATTAGAAATGGTTTCAATAATTGAACTAGACTTAAACAAAAGTTGATGCGTCAATTTGAAAAGTGAGAAGCCCGAAATATTAATATTTTTCCAATATTTCAAACAATTCCCAATAATTAAAGCAATACGCAATTTTTTAGAAATTAAATACTTCCTTATGAAATGAGTATGAGGTTTGGCTTGCATTAGTTATTATGGCATTTTGTTCCTATACTAATCTAAATCTATGAAAAAATGTATAAGAAATTACAAAATTTAAAGCATACTTTTAGGTGCCTAAAAATTTTCATTACAAATTTGAAACGACTTAATATACATAAGTAAAAGTTTTTGACTTTTCATATTCACAATTTCAAATTTTCAAGAACTCTACTTAATATTTTTTTTCTTTAATGCAACTTGCATCACATTTTTAATTCCTCAAATTGATTTGTTGCTCAGTTGATTGTTCGAAAGAATAAATTCCAAAATTTACCAATAATTTCCTATGGTCATTAAATTTTAAGCAGTCATCTGAACTTAATGGAAATCTAGGATTACTATATGTTTGTGAAAAATGTTACAAAAATGGACATACTCCAAAACGTTATTAATAAAAGCTCAATCAATTGAATGACCATAACCAATAATAAGTTCCCAATTAAAGATCTCGTTTGTACATCGTAGAATACATAGAAAATAGATTCAAGAGTCACTTCTATGGAAGTCTACATTAATGTAGACTACGGATACAAAAAAAAAATGTTTCGTAGCCAGACAAAACGTTGTGCAAAGGTGCTGGAGTTGGAATATTTAGCGAGGGGTTGGGGAATAGGAGATTGGGCAAGGCAACGGCACGCACCCTTGGAAGGTAAGGAAGGCGCAAAAGCAACATCAAATAGAGCTTTGGGTGCTACCTCGCTTACGCTCCAGCAGACCCATTGCTCCCTCTCACTTCACATTTAGCCAAGAGAAGGAAGGGGAACTGGGCACGTCAGTCGTTGATGGGGCGCATGGGGTTGACGGAGTTTTAGGTCCGTTGGAACAAGGGTCGGGCACTTCTTCATTAATTTTCATGGCGGCACAAGAACAATGAACGGAACGAAACATAGTCCCAGTGCCGTCTCCACCCTCCCTCCCTTTTCGCTCAATATGAAAACGTAGAAAACAGAAATGATGAAAAAAAAAAAAAATGAAAAAGTAAAAGAAAAGCAGGAAAAGTTACTCCTGCTGCCAAGTTGTGGGTGTGTTTTTGTGGAAATGAGTAGAGAGTGAAGGCAGGCACTGAAGTGCCAGTGGAGTTGCAATGGGTCTAGAGGGCTGTCTGTGTCTCTATGTCTCTGTATGTGTGTGTGTGTGTGTGGGTTGATTACTTTCTGTTTTAGGTGCCTGTCCGTCCACGCCCAACGCCCACAGCCGCCTTTCAGGGCACAAAACTTCTGAAGGCAAGTACGCATTTTTATGTTTGCTCGCCTGGCTAGCGGTCCTTATTTTTTATCGCAGCACTGGAAGCCCTTTTTGCCGTTTTCCCTCCTCCCGCACATCGCCTCCACAATGGAGGACAGCCAGAGACAATTGTCGACGCAAGCGAAGAGACAGAGTCTGTGCTGTGCTGAGGATGGAATGGGAAAGAATTGCAATTTTTGCGAAGAAAAAGCCAAGAAAACGTCTTGGAAACTGTTTGACATGCTCAGCCTCCCTTTGGCTAGAGCTGAACGCTCTAATGAATTTCCGTCCAAGTCCTTAGAAAGAAAACGCAAAAAACTCACAAAAAAAGAAACAATTAAAGTGGACTTAGCATGGGGTTTGTGGGAGTGAATGGAGAAGGAGATGGAGTAGGGGAAGTCTGACGCACCCATAATCATAATTGCGCGTCCAGAAAGTTACCCCTTGGACTTGTCGATTCTGTTCTCGAGTTTCAACTGGCTTCGCCTCTCTAGTCTCTTTTTTTTTGCACTCTAATTGTTCAGCCAGTATTCCTTTTTTTTTTTTGTTGCTTTTCGTGTTCTTATTGCGTGGCTCTTCCAATCCCTTTGCTTAATTGTGTTCCCGGACCGTCTCCCTTCTGATATCTGTCCTTCAATTTCTCCTTTTTTTTTGGTTTAAGTAAAATTTTCACTTGCTTTTAATTTGTCAATTTTGTGCTGAACGAAGCTTCCATCTTTTTACCCTCTACTTCTACTTCTACATCTTTTTCTTTTACATTTTATTTTCTTTTTTTTTTGGTACTTCTTTGCTGGACATTTTTTATGTTTGCTGATGAGCTCTAAAAGTTGCAAAACAAGGTGGCAATTACTTATTTTGGCTTTTCAGCGACTTGCGTGATAATTACTAGGCAGATTCTATTTCCAAGAAGACCGCTTCAGGGATTCTCATTTGGTTCAACACAATTTTATGTTTTCAATTCAAAACCTGTTCTTTATGTATTAAGAATCTTCTAGTCTATATAAATAGAACAAAAATATATGAAAATACCATTTTATGCTGCTGAAAGCAAGCCCCAACTAAATATAAAGTACTCCCATTGAAATTAACTAAATATTGCCCTTGGCCTATTCATATATACATATATATATATTATTCACTTTCTATGTTCTCTAATCTCACATTAAATATATTATTATAATATACTTAAAAATTGAATGTGTGAAAAAGACAATAGCATATTAAAAAGGAAGGTCTTTCTAGTGCTATATGTTCGAATTTTCATTTAGTTCATTCGGAATATCATATTTGTGGTAATATACATAAATGACCAGATTATTCATAACTTAAAAACTGGTTTAAATTATAAACATTTTTTGAAAATAATGCGGTTAAACAAATTATGTATATTTTTAATTCAATAAAAACCCTTGTTTACTTCCTGTTTAACATGTCCCTTAACTATGACACATTTTCAACCCTCAAAGAATCTAACTTCAATTAGAAAGAGGGAAGAAGTAAAAGAAAAAAATAAATTGCCACCGATTGAACTTCCGCTAAGTACGATGACAAAGCAACAAACATAAGCATAGCAATAAAAATAACATCGTCGATGTGATGACAAATAAACAAGCGATTAAAGTCAATGTAAAACATAGAAAAAAATATGTAGCGAGAGAAGGAAGGAGGAAGCAACGGAACTGGCAATAATGAATTCCTTTGGCAAACACAAATTGATAAATTAAACGCCACTTATGACAAAGTGAAGAGTGTAGCAAATACTCGTAAACAAAAAACAAAAAACGAAAGATGGAGAAAAGAGAGCAAGCGTAAGAGAAATAAAGAAATCAAAATAAACGGCAAGGACACGCACGAATACAACAACCAAACAAAAACAAAAAAACGAACAACAACCGCAAAGTGCACGCAAATTGAAGCGGCAATAAAAAACAGAGCATAAACAAGGCACAAAATAAAAGTCAAAAGACACACACATTCTTTCTCCCATATTTCCGGTCACCATCTCTCTTTCTCTCTTTTTGTCTCTGCACACACAGCAAACGAGTTGAATAAAAAATAGAAGCAAAACAATTAACGTCCTTGGCGAAAATATTTTTATTTTTTTTTTGCACGAAACTCAAAGTGGAGGAGAGAGAGAGAAACTTGAGTTTGGCCATATAAAAGTGCAAAAAGCAAACGAAGAAATTATACACAGCAGAAGGGCAAGAAGAAAGGCGCCGCAAAAAAAAGCAAGTGAAGCAAAACAAACAAATAAACAAATAAAGGCGAACAAACAAAACAAAACGACGGCAACGCCAAAGTCGACGTCGACGCAGACGCCAACGTTGACGCTGACTCTGACGTTAACGTTCTGAGAGCGTTGCGTCGTGAGAGTCCAAAGAGAAGAAGACAATGTTGTTGTACGAATGCCGAGATGACGATGATGACGACGACGATGATAATAATGATTGTGCACACGCACACACGCAAAGAATTGCGCAGGCAAAAGTATTTGGAAGCAACAAAAACCAAAAAAAAAGACAAACTAGAAAACGAGCAAAAAATACTCAATGACAATGCCAGCAACAACACAAGAGCAACAAGAACAAGAAGAACAAGCGAGCCAGAGACAACAACCTGTTGAGTCTGACACACACACACACACACATATACACGCACACAATGAGAGACCTGCAACTCAAGCGGAAATGCAAATAAACAAACACGAGGAGCAAACGAGACAAGGCGAGACGAGACGCGACGCGATGCGGAGCGAGAGAGAGAGAGAGAGCGAGCAAAAGCAAAGCAGAAGAGAGCGAGATGGAGAGTTAGCAACAGAAACTCGCGTCGTTCTCAACTACAGCTGCCTTTCATTGTATTGCCAAACACACTCACACACACACATACATATACATATATATATTTACACGCTTTGAATAACATTATGAGAGTTTCGCCTTTTACTTTTAACACTTTTTACAAAACATGCAACAAAAACAAGCGCGTTAAAAGCAAAACAAAACACTGCAAACAACTGAAACAAACAACGAGACAAGCGAAAGTTGCCAGCCCGTTACTAAAGGAATTTACGACTTTTGCGAAATCAATTGAAAACTGGAACAGAAAACAGACGCAAAAACTTCCCCCTCCCCATATTCTCCATCATTTCCACCTCTTTTCGCTCATCTCCCTCTGTTTACGAGCACAGCATTCGCCCTTGTCATGTAACTGGAGTGATTTTTGATTTTGCTGACCAAAACTGTTTTTTTTTGTGTGTTTTATTATTTCTTTTCTCTTTTTTTGTTGAGCGACAAAAGAATTTTGATTTATCATTTGTGGTGGCGGAGCAAAAGGGGTTGCAACGGTACTTTGCACTGTACTCGACTCGCATCACTCGATGCATTCAATAACTGTTCTGTGGTTGGGACTTTTGTTGTAATAGATACGCCGTTTGATTGCTTTGTAATTGGTTTTTATTGGTGCCGACTTGTGAAAGGCATTTCGACCGAGTGTTAAAATATTCCTTGTCGATTATGCCAGATGCTAAATGCACTTGCAGCTCAGACACATGATGGAGTGCTCAATGAAAAATGAATGGGAAAATATGTGTAAAGTTGATTATTATGAGTGAGCAGTAAAATTATTATTGTGTTACCAAAAATAAAGCGAAAGATAGAGACAGATTGTTGCCTTTTATGGCAACTGTATTATTGAAATATTCATAGTGTCTAAGCTTTAGCAAATCCTGAATAAACTAAACTCTTAAAATTAAATGTTTATTTTGCCTTCTTACTCGATTTAAATGGTTTCGATACGATACGTTACAAGGAATGCCATTAAAATCAAAAATATGTGAATTTTTAACCTCTGAAGGATACTAAAAATTGTAAAATTTTAATTTATTAATTTACACCATTATAAATAACAAGTATGAGAAATATTATATTCAAAAAAGTGTAATATAGTAAAATCTTTAAAAGCGAATCATATTTATTATTCTTTTGCAATATTTCTTAGAGAGTTTTGAGATCTGTTGATCTGGACAATTCTTTTAAGTAAACACTTATTGCCTAATTATGGATTTCAACCCACGAAAGTTTTCCTTTTCATCCTTCAATTTAATCACAACCAAAATTCAATCTAAAATACTTTTACGGTATTAATTTTATTAAAATTAAAGCGCCTAAAATATGAATATATTATTTCAATTGATATATAAAAATTATAATTTAAAACACAATCCAAACTAATTGATAGATGATATAATGCAATTTTTTTATTTCTATTAAAAACCCCATACATTTTTATTATTTTTAAGTTATGAGATTTATTAAATTATAATAATTAGAATAATTACTTATATTAAAATCAATTAAATAAAATTTTGTAAAGACTGTAAATAGGAATATTTATTCACGAATATGAATTACAAACTTTATAAAATTGTTTGTAAAAATTCAATAATTTAGGACTTTTATTTTTCTACAATATTGTAAATAATACAGATAGCTTATTCAAGTTATTTACGTCATTATCTGAGATTTTTTCGAAAGCGGTTAAAAGTGGCCAAAGCAATTAGCCAAAAGGCTCAAAGACTCTGTTGAAGTTAGCTCAGCTTTCAATCGATTCAGTGTTGAGTTTGAGGCACAATATTTCTTCTCTAGCAATAAGCATGCAAACATATTTTGCTAAAGTCTTGAATTATATTTTGCAACTAATTTAGAGCAAGGCAATGCTGCCATCTCCCTCCCACACACACACGTACATGCTCTCTTGTTTACTCTAACTCTGTGTCCTTATCGTACTGTCTTTTTCTCTCTATCTCAGTCTCTCAAAATAGTGTGTGTGTTGCTGTGTGGCTGTGGAAGAAATGCATTGATTATGCATGCGTAAAGCTGAAACTCAGCTCACAGTTCTCAGTTCTCAGTGGATGCCACTGTACCAGCCTTTGATCTTAGGCATTCCTTTCCGAAGCTCCTCCACCTGGTCGACTTGCATGTAGAGGCTTTCAAGTAAAAAGATAAGATAGAAGGACAATTTGCAGGCACATGCGTCCAGTCCAAAAAGGCGCACAACTTGTCCCAAGATTTACCCAGACTCCTTCAATGCTCTCTCTCTCTCTCTCATAGCATGTTGAATTTTCTTCAAAATGCTGCACGTAGTCGTAAGTTGCCTTTTGTTTGCATGTGTGCGTGTGTGTGCTGTGCAAATTAAAAGCATTCATATATGTATGTATGTATGTATGTATGTATGGATGGGACGCCCTCTTGGGAGAAATTACCTCATGCTCCTTTGTCACGAATTATGCACAAAACTTCATTCGTTCAACGTTGCGTATACGTAACATTTGCTTGCTCCCAGCCAGCTGCTGCTTCTGCTGTGTGTGTTGATTAGATTTTCTTGCAAGAAAACTGACCAAAGAGTCCTCATACGTCAGCACAACCTGCATGTGTGTGTGCGTGTGTATGTGTGTAACCACAAGCACTCACACTCTCACACACACACACGTACATATAAATGTGTATATATAGAATGAATGCTTGCATTACTTTTACTCCAAGAATTTTTGGCCTCTCTATATGTTTGTGTGCGAATGCATGCATTTTAAGAAGCTGACCACACACACACAGCTGTACATCTCTCTCCTCACACACACACACTAATACACACATGCATCATGTAGCCACATGCAGCTGCAGCACAGCAACTTTTTGGGGGCTTTTCTTGGGCTTTTCTAATGCACATTTTTGCATTTTCTCTAGAAAGAGTCGACTGCGAATGCGAGAGAGAGAGAGAGAGAGCTTTAATTTGAACATTTCTTATTAGTGCACACGCACAGACGCAAGTGCGAGCGAGTCCGATATATGTTTGCGAAGAAAGTGCAGCAAGTTTGTGGTTGAGGTTTCAAGTTTTGGGTTGTAGGTTTTTTGGGTGTCAACTGCTTGGGTCAGCCTTAATGCAACTCTATGTATGTGTGTGTGTTAGTGTGTTGCATTTGTGGAGGGTTGCACTTTTTTTTTTTTTTTGATAATTGCATCGAACTCTCTTGAACTTAAACTCTATTTTTCTGCAATTCATTACAACATCTAAGAAAACAATTTTTGAAACAAATTTTGAGTTATTTTAGTTAATGAAGCGATTTGTTTGCTAATTAAAACAAATTATACTCAATTACCAATCACAAAATTGACGATTAAATTTCATAGAAAAGTAGTTTCAGTCGAATATATATTTACATTAATATGTATTTGATAGAACACAACAAATCAAATTTAATACGAACATTTTTGTCTTGAATTATTCATGTGAAATATTTCCAAGACAATAAATGAGCTGCCTTAATGGCATAGCCATATAATCACCTCACGAATATTAGAAAATGCTCAAGAATTATATAAATTTAAATTCACAAGCCGAGAGAAAGAGAAGGAGACAGACAGCAAGTAAAAAATAATAAATTTGTATATAAATACAAGTACATGCAGCTATCTGAAATATAAATTAATCTTAAAATGTTAGAAGGCAGCCATCAAATGCCAAAGTAAATTGCTCATTTATGTATAAAACTGGCTGCGTATACGACAAACAGGACGTTGAGTTGAGTTGCAACAAGAAAATGCAATTTCTTAAGACATTTTCTTCCCTCACAAAGTGGAAACCCCTGTCTAACCTCAAAGTCTAAGCCTTCAACACACGAAAAATCAACAAAGATCTAAGTGAGAAAGAGCATACATGTGTATGTATAAGTGTGTGTGTGTGTGTGTGTTTGGGTGTGTGGTTTAGTGTTGGTCAAAATTTTAATCAAAATGCGTCTTAAGAAAAATGAAAATGCTGCAAAGCGGCAAAGGCGTGCGCTAGAGCGGGACAAATAGAGAACAACAATTGCTGCAAATCGATGGCGTTGCATACTTTTAGGCCTCCAAGACGTGGGCGTCACACAAGACACAAGGCAACTAACTACTCGACTCTGGTCGGCTATAATAATAATTATAACAAGACAAAGTGAGGCAAAGTGAGGGGACAACATTTTTAAGAGCATTTCACACTGGGCAACAGCAGCAGCAGTTGCTGTCTCTGTCGTTTTGGCTTTGGGCTTTGTTGAAATAATTATAAGGACATGCCAAGTATAATAAAGGTGCAACTTAACTCCTTATCTTGCTCTCTGCCCATGTGTGTGTCTGTGTGTGTGTGCAACGTTGTGTAGGTGTCACACTTGCCACAGGGCCAGCAACAACAACAAGAGCAGCGTCACAAACCCAAAACTAAATCCTAGGCTCAATCGTATCCAACACACAAACGCATTGAGCATCGATTGTCTGGTCAAGTCATTGATGAGAACAGCCCTAAGCTGACCCTGTTCCCCTCGCCCTCGCCCCTCCCCCGCCCACGCCTTGTATCCTGGTTATCCGCCGCCCTATGCTGGCCATCCTGGATATATTGTGTGCGTGTCGCTGCCACAGTTCGCTTTGTTCTATGATGATGCATCGCCATCATTATGATTTTCTATACATACGACTACAACAACGTTCTCTGCCGGAAATGGTTGCTCTCCTCGTTTGGACGTTGGGACAGATATGAATGTGTATGTGGGTGTATTTTGTTTGTGTTTGTATATAATTTTCCACATATAAATATGCATATGGAGCCACCTTGATCCCTCCTTCATCGGACTGCGCCTGCTGACTGCCTGCTGTGTGTGAGTAATTATGTGTGAGCGCGTGTGTTGTTTGTGTATTGGTATTATTATTATTTTCGTTTTTTTTTTATGTTTTCATTGCATTCCTCTGTATGTTTTTAGCCCCGCAACTCGACATATGCGTTCGGCGCTCATTCAATTAAACGCATTAACTTGATTTTCAATTAACTTTAAATATACGATAGAGATTTTTACGATCAATCTACAAGTATATAAATGCGTTTCTGATTGCCAGCCGTAACCAAGATATTATGATGCGTTATGATCGTTATGCTTATCACATTATCAATTGCAATATAATCTGATTAACAATCAACTAAATGCGCTTGGAATGAGCTGCGAAACTTGACAGTGCAATAGTTCAAATGCTTTACAATCGTTGCGTTGAAATAATTTTAAAACTATTAGCAATTGCTTTAGCTCACATTTTTAAGAATATAAAAAATTTCTTTATAATAGATTTTACACAGTCTTGAAACTTCTGAAATATTATATAAACTCAATAAAATTTTATATTTGTAGCCTTTTTTTATGATTCTCTAAACTTCACATAAATTCAATAATAACACATCTTGAATTGAATTTAAATATTCGTAATTTTTTTCTCAAATTTCAAAGTGTTTATCTTTTTATTGGCAAACTCTAACCTCCCCCAACAACTGAATTTCTTTCTTCAAGACCAAGGGCAAAAATTGTTTTAAGATATTTATTTAAAATTAATCTATTTAACAAAGAAATAAATGCGTTTGGAATGAGCTGCGAAAAAGAACAGTTTCATTTTGGAATATATTTGTAACATATTATTTTAATAAAAGAACTTATGAAATATTGTTCAAATATATTTTTCTCAAACATAGTTATGGGACTCTCTATATTTCACATCAATTAAGTAAACTTTTACTCGTATCTTACTTTCGCTTGAATGCAATCAAAATATTCCTCATTCTTCTCTGTATCTCATCATTGTGTTTAATATCTCTTTGATGGCAAATTCTACCCTCCCTCCAAAAACAGAATATACTTTCATGACCAAGCACAAACTACTCAAAAGTAACTTTAGAAACATCCGCCGTTTCTTCTGCAACCCTTTCACTACTATATAAGCCAGCCCCAGAGCCAATTTGCCACCCTCCTTATTAGATGTAGCTCACACTCAACCCCTTTGCATATATTTTTTGGGAAATTTTCACCGCTTTTCTGCCATTATTTCCATCAAATACTCGAATGTTTTGCTTAAATGGAAAACACAATTAACTGAAATTAAAATAAGCGCGCAGCGAGCGACAGTAAGACAAGCGAATGAGTTGAGTGAGAACAACCCTTATAGAGTCGTTAGCCCCGACTATTTCACCTGCACAAAATACTCGGCAAATCTTGAGCAAACCCCTTTGCCTTACCCTTTCTCCGCATTGTTGTTGCACCCCACCACGAAGGTTGCTTTTGTGCCACGTCTTGCTGTCTTGCCTCAATTTTTAATCACTTTGTCACCCCTTTGGCTAGCGTCGTCGTCCTCATCGCTCTCATCGTTGTCGACGTCTAATCCTAATTCCAAGCGCGCAATGCCAAACCCTTTTCACAAACTGTGAACGCTACCCGTGCTCAACCCCTCCCCCATATGCCAGATGCCGTACCCATCTCCCCCGTCTCCCACTGTCTCGCTGTCTTCTTGTCTCCCTGACTCCATCCCTGTCCCATTCGAAAATGCAAATCAGACACATTTTCAGACCCAAAATGAAAATTCCTTACGAAAAATGCGACATTAGGTGCCTTTTTTTATACCCTAGCATCAAAGGCAACTGAGGGTATTGCAATTAATATATAATACATGAATATGGATCTACTTATTATTATTTAGGTTTTAGCAAAATTCAATCTATAATATATGTACATTCCCAATATTGTATTCCCAATACAAAGAACAATTATAGATTAAATTGTGTTTTATTTTTTTCCTTTTATTAATTGTACTTATGTTACCTTGAAGTCCAGAGCATTCTTTAGTCTTGTTATTTCGAGTAGTGTCTACTTTTTACACTTTTTTTTTGAAGTCCCACTTTGGAAAGCGAAATTTATTTTTGATTAGGAACACCCCGAAAAAAAACCGAGAAAGAAAAGGAAGAAGAGCGAGCAGAGAGTGAACGATATGTATGTATATATCTTGCGCTGTTTCTGCTCATCATCGTCATCATCATCATGAGACTTCATCTCGCAACGCAGCAACCCCACGAGGCCAAGAAAGTGGGCCGGGATTAGGGGGGAGCGCCTGGGCAACTTGGTGGTCTTGAAGTCTTTTGCGCCTGGTTGCCTTGACGGCGACACTGGTGCCCAGGCCAGACCACGACCACGACCAGAACGAGGACGAGGACGATTCCAGGGGGCAGCTCCTCTACCACTCTAATGCTCTAACAGAACTTGATGTTCTACCATAATCCTGCACGTAAAGCGTAAACTGAGCTTGCCTTCTTCTTCGCTACCCCCTCACGTCGCCGGTGTCGTTAGCGCCGCCTGGAAGGACATCTTTGTATTATTTTCAACATTTAATTTGTTGCCTGCGACGACGGCAAGGACAACGATGGGCAGGGGCAGAAGGACCTGGCACAAGGATGAGGACGGATTGGACGACTTCAGCAATCTCTCCCAAACCTCCGCCCTCAACATTGTTACTTTGTTTCACATTTTTCGTGCCCAAATATAAAATAAAAATGCTCACGGACTGAGGCACCCCCCTCACACACACACACACACACACATACAGAGTAAAAGTAAGCTTGTCCCCCCACACACACAACCAGCCCAATTTTGGTCGCTCGTTTGCGCTTATGTAATAACCTCGAATCTAATTACTTTCTGACAACATCGAGTGGGGTGAAGCTGAAGTTTATTTTTTTTTTTTGGTCGTTCTGTTCTTGATTTCGATTTCATTTGGGGTGCTTATGATTTTTGGGGTCACATGACTGCACGACTATAATTGCCAACTAAAATCACATTGCTCTCGAAATAGAAATGTCGTGGGATCGAATGACGAACACAAGTAACGACCTGAGGTCGTGGATTTATTTCCATTACGGCATTTGAACTATCTCACCTCACAAGTGAGAGTTACTTCTTAACCCATGCAGCGTTTTTATCTCCATATTTTTGAAGCCATAACTTTGGCATCTTACGAGGCAATCCAAGCCAACCCCAAACCACTGACAAAAAGGAGTGCTTTTTGTCTGTACTTGAGATCCAAACCTTTCATTTTATGCAAAACAGGCAGAGCTCACAGCACACTTGATGAGCTCAAAGAACCCTTGCAATGCGGCTCAAAATCGAAATGAAAAGAAACGAAACGGATGGGAAGGGTGAAGCCAAGGGTCGTTCTACCTACCCAATTTCCAGCATTTTTTCGTTCTCGCTTTTTTGTGTGGACCCAAAAGTAAACTTTTTGTTAGCCCATTTTGCAGCAGCGCGAATAAAAAAGTTATGAAATATAAAAAAAAGTGAATGAAAGAAAGTTAAGGGATCGGTGAAACTGGGGTTCCATGCGGCATATCCTTCATTAAATCGAAGGACAAACGAGCAGACAAGCAGCATGGCGTCGTCGTCCAGAAACAGAACGAGCAAGAGAACCAGGACCAGACCCAGAACTCGAGCCAAGCCAAGCCGAAGGGGCTAAGCCCAGGGCAAAACGTAACTCGCTAGCTAGGAGACGTTGATGGCGATGGCGATGGCGATGACGATGGAGATGGTGATGGCGATGGAGACGGTGTAGCACACATGCACCATGTGCCGCCCAACACCACCCAAAACCCTAACCCCGCACTCAACCCCTCAAGTCAAAGACTCGAACCCCGCCCAACGTAGCGGATTTCTTTCATTTTAGTTTCCCTTTAGCTCGCTTTTGCTCCCTTTTAGCTGCTCCCTTTCCCCCTGTTATCCACTCCAGCTGCGGCAATGTGTGCCAATGTGAGCGACCCTCTTCAAATGTGTTTGTTGCCTTTGCCGCTGCCTTTGGCTGGCATGTGGCGCGACGACCGGACCCCACAGTCTCTCCCACTCCTTGACGCAACAACGTTTCAAATTCAACAACGACGAGAACGAGGACGACAATGATGATGGGAACCGAAGAACATGCCAGAGTGGCAGGAGTTTTTGGGAGCAAAGTAGAGAATGAAGGTATGGAGGAGGGGCAGCGACGTCGAGCACAAAAAAAAAAAGAGAAAAAACTTTTTCTTGGCATTTGTTGAACAGGAAATAAAGTTGGAGTGTGAGTTTGTTTCAGGGGGCAGAATTGCTGTGAAAAAAAAGCGGCATGCCAAGCTAGACGAATGAGCCAGGGCAGCGTCTGATGTGTCCTGGGTTTGGCCCAGGCTCTTGGCTCGCCCTTGTATAATGGGTATATAGAACTTGGGCTAGGGATTGGGACTGGGATTGGGATTGGGATTGGAGCTGACTGACGAGCTCGCGCGTTTCTCGTTTTTGGGTTTTTTCGCTGTGGGATAGATGGAGGTTTTATTTGGGCAAGGCCAATGGATATGCCCAGGGACGTGGACAAGCAGGAGAGAAGTCATGGCAAGGAGGTAGAGGAGGGAAACGAAGCGTTGTGGCATGTGTTAGTTTGAGTTAGACCCTTGGCTGGAGCATTCGCCTGGGGGGTTCGCTGCGGTAACCATGTCGCCTGATAAGACACAATGGACATATCAAATTGTGGCTTAACTCATGTGTGCTCTGTGCTGCCCAAGCAAGTCTCCCCTCGCCCCTTGCCCCTCTATTTATCCCTCACCCTCTCTCCCACCCAAGGGGCGTTTTTTTTTTGCCTCTGGGGCGCGGCTGTTGGTCGTGCAAAAGTTTTGGGAGTTCGTTTTCGTTCCGGCATGCCAGAAGTAAAAATATATAAATGGAATTTATGTGCCAACAACCCCTAGCTGCCTATCCCCCTCCCCGCTACCCCCGCTTAGCCAAGGGTAGGCAACCCAAGCATTTGGTTTATGTGGGAACCTGCGACCAGTTCAAGCGGACAGTTCTAATAACTAACTAGCGCACGGCGAACGCTTCACAAAACCTTCTCGTTCTTCAACATTTGACTCGTCGTCTACTCGAAATACGACTCTGACCAAGCCCCAAACACGCAGGTTTCCCTCTTTTCCTCGTTCTCCTTTCATTTGAACCCATTCCAAATGCTTAGACTGTCAGTTGATGGACGCCAAGTGCCGTGGAAAACATAATGCGCGTAACGTAAAATGAGTTTTGATGTATGAGTGTGTGTAGAGTGTATAACTGGCAGCTAGCTAGTGTTAGCCGACATATAGCCTCAACTAGGCAGCCTGTTACATTCTAGGGTTATTAGGGGAATAACTTGTAAGTTCATCATTTAATGTAAATTGGTTAGAAAATTTGTAAAAATTGCAAAACTGAAAAAAATCGAATTGAGTCTACATCAAATTATACTTGGGCTTCACTTTGGGAAATTGTTTAATAGTAGAATAGCAAAATATTAACATTGAGCTTCAATAAGACGAATCTTACTTAATTTTGAATATAACGCGTAAATAATGATTATCGTTACGTTGCAAAATATAAATAAGAAATTACGATCAAGTATTTTATTTTTCTTTATCAAAATAAAAATAGTTTTTTTTGTATTATTATTTGTCGGTGACACTCATCTTGACAAACTAAACAGTCTCTTGCTATACCCGCTACCCATAGGGTAAAAGGGTATTATAACTTTGTGCCGACAAGAAATATGTGTAACAGGCAGAAGGAGACAACCCAGAACTTATAAAGTATATATATTCTTGTTCAGCGTCAACAGCCGAGACGACATTGCCATGTTCGTCTGTCCGTCTGTCCATTTGAACACCTAAATCTCAGAGACTATAAGAGATAGTGATATAATTGTTTTTCGACATCACTTGTTATGTTTGTAGGCGGATCAAGTTCGTTTAAAAATTTTGCCACGCCCACTTCCGCCTCCGCAAATTGTCACAAATTGAAAATCAAGTGTAATTTTATAGCTAGAAGTTTGGTACATACAATAATATCTAAAGTCTTTTTGATTTATGATCAATTCACGAATTTTGAACTTATCGTTTCAATATGCTAAACTTAGCTTCAAAAACATTTTGATTCCTAATTTTATATTGAAAAAGTTTCTCTATTTATTTACTTGATCATTCTGAACATGCAAATTTATATATAAAATATAAGATATTATAACAGTTTCATGAAAATCCTTTCTATCTTCCCAGGAATTCTTAAGCTCAGCCCGATCAAAATCAAGAATTCATTTTGCCCATTATAAAACCAACTTTGCAATAAGTATTTATCGATAACCATTCCTGGGGACTCATCAATATATATCTAATCGTTTTATCTTCCTGTTTATCAGTCTGCAAGGCTATAACCTTATTTCTCTGCGCTGAACCAGCAGCGACCTCTCCCACAGCAGCCATTGAATGGGGCTCGTAACTCCCTAACAACCAGAGACCCCAACTCAACCTTTTCCATCTTCCCCATTTCTTTTATGACGATTATTTTTATGCTCTCATCCTTCCCCTCAAACTCAACTCAACTCGACGCGTCGTCTTGGCAGGCAGCTTTGACTCTGGCGATTGTCTCACGCCCTGGCAAAACTTTGCTGGCTGTTACCAAAAATTTTTGCGATTGCTTTGGTCCCATTCTCTGCCTTCCCTCATCATACCCCTCAGCACCCCTTCGCTTAGTCAGCTACCCTTGCTCTGCTTTTGGCTCATACTTTGCTCCCCCCGCAACATTTTCCAAGCTTAGCGCAATGGAAAAGGATTTTTGGTCTTTTATTGCACGTCAGACGTTAGTCCGCTCACAGGACTTCAGCCTGACGTGACTCCTGCCACGACTCCTCGTCGACTCTTTGGACTCCTTCGACTGGAGCTGCTGTTCCTGTCCCGTTGCCTTGGCCATTATGCTGCAGCAGCAAGAAAAAATTTAACGTTTATTGCTTGCGCCAATGAGCTAGTCCTTCCCCTGCCTTACTGTTCCTCCTCTGAGTCTCCTGCGCAGTCCTTTCAACATTTGTCGGGCGCCAAGTTGTGTCCACCCCCTCTTCGTGCTTTTGCTTTTGGGGTTTTCTTTGGCTGCCCTTTCGTCCTGAGCAGCGCCATCTTGTTGTTTTGCTGAAATGCGAAGGACATTTGATGTAATGATGCCTGGAGGCAGCCAGCGCTGTCTAAGTATGTGTTTGTATGTGTGTATGTGTGTGTGTGGCCAACGGGGGTCCTTCGTCCTGAAGCCTGTGTGCTCGCCTTCGTTCTTCTTTTGCGAAAAAGGCACTGTGGGGGCAGCATCCTTCGCCTTCGCCTTCGTCTTTGCCGCCTGCGCCTTTTGTTTGAGTTCACTTAAGTTCAACGCTTGGGTCTTGGGTCCTGAGTCCTTCTAGTTTGTGCTCTACGCCTTGCCTTTTTGCAAACTTTTGCTCCTGCTTCTACTGCTACTGCTACTGCTGCTGCTGCTGCTTTCATTATCCTTTTTGGCGTATCCTTGGCAGCAACTGACTCATGTGGGCGTCTTGAGCAGTCAACGAAAAAAAAAAGGAGAAAGCCAAAAAGAAACGTGCAAAAAAAAGAAAGAAATAAGATGAATTACTTCTTTTGGCTGCCGCGCCAATGACCAACACCCCTCCCCTGTGTCCTTCTCCTCTCCTCAGCATACCCCTGCTCAATGCTTGTCATGACTATGGCTTGACTAGTCCTAGTCCAGCAGGACAACCCTCGATGCCAGCTGCCCTGGTCGGTCATCAATTTTCGTTCTGCGCGAGGGCAAAAGATGTCCGTTTCATTTGTGGCGCTAAGAGGTAAAAGGAGCTGACCAAATGGAGGCAACAGGAAGGAAGGATGGGAGATGGAGGATGGAGGATGGTGGGGGAGTCATTGCTTGGCTGGGTTCCTAGCAACCGATGTGCGGTCCAGGGCATCAGCAGTCGCTAGGAGATTAGATTTGATGGGCTTTAGGTGCCGCCATTGCTGCAAACATGGCGCATGTGTCCTTCCCTCTTCTCTCCACCCGTCTCCCTCTGCATACGCTTTCTACTCCTTCTCCTCTCCTTTTGCTGAGAGAACTATGTCTTACAATATTATGTCCGAATGCTTTTTGCGCCACTGTAACTCCAGCTCCCACTAAAACTTTTCGCCAAACAAGCTGCATCCTGTTTTAGCTTCAGCTTATGTGTTGCCAGTCTGACTGTCTGTCTGTCTGTCTGACTTTTTGTCCGTCGGTCTGTATCTGCTTGTATCATGGTCTGTCTTTTCCGCAGTTCGTAGTTTGAACCGTCCGTCCGTCTGCTTGTATCCTCGCCTGCCTTGTTCTTCGTTCTCCCGTTCTTTTGCTGTCGCTCTGTATCTCTGTCTGCCTTGACCAACTTGTGACATTATCACAGAGCATGATAAGCTGCAACTTCAACACTCACACTCGCTCACACACTCGAGTGATCAGTAATTAGAAAGCTCTCAACGAAAAATGTGCGCTTGATTTCATTCACAATAGTTTTAGTCGCTTTCAAATGATTATAAAAATCCAATTTCATTTATTAGCTTCAATCAATTTTAATCAAGCCAAAACACAAGCTGTGGCCCCCCAAAATACCAAGGCAAAAGACGATGTCATGCATTCACACATACAAACACAAACACACACACACTCGACTGTCGCAACTCACACTCTTGGGTGGAGGGGGGCGGTTTTATCTTCGGGTTATTACCGCTGAGTGTTGCCACACAAAATAATGCATTAAAGACGACAACGAAGAGGACAGAGCATCAACAGCTGTGACGACAGAGCAGAGACAGGAACGTGGGTGAGGGCAAGTGCTAGACTGTCAAGGGTTGGGGGAGGGGAGGGTAGCAACCCCCAGTGCACGCATTTGAAAGGCGAGACAAACTCAGCACACTTCACTTCCCAGTCGCCTGTCGCTTGTCTTTGGTTGCAGTCAACCTGCTGTGCTTACAAAGTGCATTTCAAATCCCTCAACCGCCCAAAATGTCGAGCTGCCCTCAGCCCGCTTTACCACATTGAATGCATTTTACTTGGGCTTGCCCCATCGAAATTTATGATGCTTGCAATGGCAAAATCGAAATGCAAAAGTGTGAGTTTTCTTGGGCCTTTGACCAATACCAGGCTGGCTATATATATTTAGAAATATATGCACACACACACAGCAATAAATAGGTATATGCCATATAAGGCACCCTCTAGTGCAAGCACAACAAAAATGCATTGCATACTTACAGGCGTCGCCTGCTGAAGCATCTTAAAATTTAATGAAAATCTGCAGCTTTCGCACACACACACACAGTCACACTCACACAGCATAGATTGCTCATTGTCTGAGTGTGGCCAAAAATCTATATACATAC
The DNA here is from genome assembly GCF_009650485.2 of Drosophila albomicans. Taxonomy (NCBI): domain Eukaryota; kingdom Metazoa; phylum Arthropoda; class Insecta; order Diptera; family Drosophilidae; genus Drosophila; species Drosophila albomicans. Next base: position 7,461,819 of record NC_047628.2, on the reverse strand, counting down.
AAGTATATGCACTACAGTTGCTGCTGCTGCTGTTGTTGTTTTTTGTGCTTGTCAGAGCCTGCAATAATAAGTTTTCTATGCACTTAATGTCAAGTAAACAGAGACCAACTGCCCGCTCTCCAGGCACTTGAGGTGCAAGTCAAGCTGCTCGGCAGCTCAGTTCGGCATTGCAAGATGCTTGGCCCGAGCATTTTCCACAGACTTTTGCATAGTTTTGCACTCGCCTACTGAACAAAGCACACGCACACACATCGCTCATACGCACAGTTGGCTGGGCTTTGTGTCTTCCTTTCCCTTCATGCCGCTGCAACTGCAACTGCAACGGCAACTGCATCGACTTCTTGTGCAATTTCTTAAGATTTGAGGTAGCCACTTGCTGCACTGCTCTAACGTTGTGTTCACTTCTCGCTCGCACCTGTTGCCAGTGCTCATTGCAATGTCTTTTGACTCTAAAATTTGTTGCTGCTGCATTTTCTTAAAATTTTGTGCAAATATCTGAGTAATTGCCGAGCCTATGTGCACTGCATTTAATTTTCTCTCTCTCTCAACTTCTTTATATGTGTGTGTGTGTGTATATAACCCACTCCAAGTGTATGTGTGTATATATGTATATATTATATTTTCTGCTCGAAGATATTTTGCAATCTTCATGCTGGGCCTTTTGTCAACCCGCCAGAGACTTACATGAATAACTAAAATTTTAATATATGTTTATTAAAGTACACTTTGCTTCTACTAAGTAGTCGTCCCCACTCATCCCCTGACATCTTTTCGGACTAATTGTGCAACTTTTGATTGGTCATTGATTGTATACTTTTGCCAGGCACTGTTCGCAGCATTAAAATTGCAGCACTAAAAAGGAGACGACCCTCGCACTCAACTCTTAGTTAAGTATGCACATTCGACGTCTACATATCAGCAAATAAGCAGCTACTAATATGATAAATGTACATAGAGTGTTGAGGGCAACACTCTCGGCTGTAGTCGTATCAACACACAATTATTAAATAAGAAAATTGTGCAGAAGAATGATTGGGAATGTCTTGGCAGTTGGGGTGGAAAAATAAAAGGCATTATCAGCTTAGGCTCGCATCGAGTTCAATGTACTTTGCAGTCGGCTTAACTGCTTGATTAGTAGCAAACTAGGAAGGGAAAAATGGTTGCAATTTATATATTAATTTTATTAATAAATCAACAGTGCATTAGAGCTGCAGCTAATATCATTTATAAATGTATACTTTTCAAATTTATAGTTTCTTTCCTTCAAATTTCTTAATAAAGCGCTTTTGAAAATCATAGAATCATTAATTCTTTTTATTATTGCATTGCATTGATCACTTTATACATAAATTATTATCCGCAATCTTTAATCCAGTTTAATGAGTAATAGCTCTTAATTTCATTCTAATAATTTTCAAACATTTCCTAGGAAGAATGTTTGAGGGCGTTAGTTTTTTTTTCATATTTGTAATTTCTTTTACGAATTTAATTGTTTTTTGGTATTTCAAATTATAATTTTTAATGGAACACTTTTTTGTATTCATATAATATCAGAATTGTGATGGATTATTCTTTATTTAATAAATAACATCTATAGAATACAAAATGATTGGCTTCAAATCAATCGGGTCACTTATGATTTATTGGACACTCCTAATACTTGATGATAAACCACACCCATGGCTGTCGGCTATAGCTGATTAACCCAATATGCATATCTATATATACCCAATAGGCATGGGCTTATATATGAGGGGGCTGATTTAATATATAGTACCTATGCTGGTCGCATTTTCTGGTTGCTTCTTGCTTAACCTACCTCAACAAACTCGCAGCGTCGCTGAAGCGCAAAACAAACAAATGCAACCAATAGGAATAGAGGCGAGCTATGAGCAATCATGCCATAGCTATAACCATAACCGACTTCCCTCCCACTCCCGCCATCCCATTGCGATGCTAAACCCCTTTTGAAAGCCCCTTCTATAGTTTAGGGCAATGCTCAAACCGTAAAGCGTTGCCAATTTTTGGTGCACGCGTCAAAGCAGAAAAAACATTGGGCACAATAAAAGTTGTGTAGGCGCATTGTTGGTCAAAGAGGATTGTGGATGGGGGGATGGTGGATGGTTTGGGGGTAATAGGTGCTGAGGGACCTTAGGGTTGTCTGTGCGGGGGGGTCTTTTGACTTTTTTCTATGGGCTTTTTGGTGGGTGCAAAATATTTCGATCAGGCGTAAAATGTGCGCAAAATTCAACAGCAATTTTTTGTGCCAACGACAACAATACAGTGTAAATGTGTGTGTCATGTACATGCGTGTGTGTTATACTTTATTATTTATTATAAACACAAACCCACACACACACACACTCTCACACATCGACTTGTTGTAGTTGTCGCTGCATTTGGTCAAGCGCAAAAAATAGACAAAATGCAAGCGGAAAAAAAAGAAGCGAACGAAAAATAAATTCAAATAAAATGTTCTATATACAAAAGTGCACTCTATGGTTATAGAAGTGCATGTATGCGACTATATATGTGTGTGTGAGAGAGAGCATATATGCCGTTGCAGTTGTGTGTGTGTTTTTGTGCTATTTAGTTTGCTGTTAAGCTGCATTGCCTGCCCGGCCAGCTATAGACCAGGGCTGAAAGTATTGAATTCAAAATTTCGTTTCAAACGGAATTTCAATTATTTTCCAATGAAGTGCAAAGTTGCTTCAAGCTTTTGCAACTAAATTAACTGCAATGCGCAGTCTATTTAATGCTCGACTTTCAATTTGATTTATTTGCACAATTAAACAATCAAAATGTAAATGAATTCGCAATACTTAGCTGCAACTGCGTTGACTATAAAATTATTTTTTTCGCCATGCCTGGTTTGCCATTTGGCACCAAACATGCACTCCTCCACCTCCTTGGCCACCCCCTCTCTACCTCTCTACCACCTTTTCTCCCTTCGCTCTTTATGCTCATACCATTTAAGCTTAAGTGGCAGATTTTTAATTGAATTGGCTGCAGTTGGAGTTGCAGTTTGAGTTTCTGTTGCTGCTGCTGCTGTTGCTGTTGCTGCACTTCCTGCTGCATTTTGAGGGCAGCCTGCCGGCGTTGACCCTTGATTCCCTCAACCCCCTTTGGTTTGGATTTGTCGCATTTTGTAACTACTTTTTTCATTTGTTGCCCATATTACAAACCATTTGTTTTTGCATTAGTTTTGCCAGCTTGCAAGATGAAAAAAAACGTGCACGTAAAACACAAAAACAAATCGTCTGACATTTTGTACATGTTCCGTGTTTTATATACCCCTATATATAGGCATATTTTGAGGAGTTGGGGCTACACTCCTCCCACACTCTATGCAAGCTAGTTGAGGTATAGGAGGTGTGCGTGTGTGAGTGTGTGTGTGTGTGCCATGCTGACATTTTCAAAATAGAGGCGACTGCGCATTTTACGCTTTTTTTCGTATTGTTTTTTCCTTTTTTTCGTGCATGTTTCGTATGGACTGCGCATTTTTGCAATTTATATAAATATTTTATACATTATTTATTTTACATATAATATTTTTTGCCATGCTACGGCAGTTTTTTGCTTAATTTTCATGCGCTTTATAAATATTGCATTAATTTCATTTTTACTCCACGTTTTGCGTATTCCTATTTTTATGCATTTTTGATTAAATAGTTTTTGGATTTCCTACAACTAATTTCGTTGCCATTATTTTATTTTATTTTTTTGTTTTTGCCTTTGATTATTTGAAATCTCTTCAATTTATGTTCATAAACAATTTTTCAAAAGATTTATAGAGTTTATGTTGCGACTGCTGACCGCGTGTCTATTATTGTACAACTGGTTTTCAATATTCAATCCAAGTCTTACTAATGGGTTAATGTACACTCAAGAATACATTATTGAAAATTTAATTCTACTTTTATTATCATTAATTTTGTGACTCTTAATTCGTCCAGCGTTTTAGTTGTAAGAGAAGAAGAGCATATAGCCATCTCTTTTAAATTAGCAATCAATTTGAGTCTAACAAGAAGATCAGATAATCAGCATAGAATAAGTAAGTTAACTACAGCCGAGTGTGTTCGATAGTGAGGTAGCCGTTAAATATTTTGAATAAAACCAAAACAGTTTGGTATTAATCGCAAAATACACCAACTAATATACAAAAATACTAAAATATACGGAATGCCATATTTGGCATATCGATGAGTTATACCATTGAGGTCAAAATATACCTCAGATTCTCAGCCACATAATTTAATACTCTATTTAGACAAAGTGCATCAGTTTCAGTTATGGAGTTCAATGTTATAATGCAAGTGTTTACACCAAAATAGCATCACGAGAGCTAATGTTTAGGGGTGAAACATTAACAAACTCAGGCAAAAAAAGAAAAATATCAAATGTAATGGAAACAAACCAATCAAAAAGTAGCACAAAAATTTAATATAATATCAATTTTATATATTATTCATCAATTGATTCTACTTCATTCCGTTTTACATCATAATGAGCAACGCGCTCTGCAACGTTCGTATTTCTCTGCAAAGTGTCCAAATTGATCGTTTTGGCGGTTTTGTTTAAACATTTTTATACCCGCTACCCATAGGGTAGAAGGTCTATGGTATATGTTGAATGGTGTACTATATCCTTATACCAAACATACCATTTGGTATATTTTTAGTATCTTTTTTAGTATTTTCGGTATATTTTGAGAATAATACCGCAATATTTTGCATTTATTAAAAATGGGAAGCATGGTATCTCACAGTCGAGCACACTCGACTGTAACTTTCTTACTTTTTTTCCTTTCATTTTTTTGAATTTGGTATTTATATTTCTTTTAGGAATTGCAAATCAATTTCATATAATTTCAAGACGCCAAAATTGGGAAGAGAAATAATCAGCTAATTTATATCGATACTTTTTTCGATAAATATACCAATATACCACGTTTCAGAATTATTGCCGCATGATCAATGATGCAGCTCCATTAGCCGATACTCTATTAAAGACATCGGCTTATAGAGTGATGTGGCTGAAAATTGTAGTTTACGAAAATTTCTATAATGCAGCTCAGTCTAAACAGCATACAAAACCCAATTGCAGTTGGCATTATTTGCATTACAAAAGTATTTCTACAATTTTTATTCGATCGCAACCAAATCAAAATAAAAATTCGACTTTTGCCGATTTACGAGAGGAAGTGGGCGTGGGCAAAAATTTAAAACAAACATTAGAAGTGCTGTCGAAAAAAATTAGAGCTCCACCTCTTATTGTCTCTAAGATCTGAGTCCTTATAAACATAGGGACAGACGGACGTGGCAATATCGCTTCAGCTGTTTGCGCTAATCAAAAATATATATAATTTATAGGGTCGGAGAAGTCTCCTTCTGCTTGTTATATTCATTTCAAGTTATAATATTCTTCTACACTATGGGTAGCGGGTATAATAACTTTGTTTGTAAAGCAAAATTGACATTCAATCTATTAAGAATCCCAAAACAACTACAAACATAGCTGGCAACACAATTGGCTATAAATAAGCAACCTATCGTGAAAACTTAAAACAAAAAACAACAGAAAAGCTAAGACGTTGTGCAATGAACGCTGCTGAAGGACAGTATCGTATTTATATGAGACAAACATGCATATATACATAATTAGCTGATAATTGTTGACTGAATTTGAGCTTAGAACACGTGCGAATCGAAGCAATTGGTGAGCCAAGTGATAAATCCATCATATTATCTTAACAAATCAATTGACAATCGACCATTAACCACTGAGCATATTCATTAACCTAATTATCGCAGAACGGCATTTGGACTGAACTTTGACAGGATGCGAATATATTAATGCAATCAACAGATTTCTAACCTGAACAATGTGCGTTTCACTCACTCATTCATTTCACTCCCAGAGCGAAAGCCAAAGTCAAGACCAAGATACGAAAAGCAGCGAGCTTTAATTATATATTAGCCAATTGGCCTCGTTAGTTCAAACACTTTGGCTTCCAAGCAGGCCAACAGACAGCAAATATATGTATATATTTATGCTTGTATGTGGACATATCTAATGTATGTATATTATTATTTGAAACTCGGCTAACTAAGTTGAAAATGCAGCGACCGCGTCAATTTGGCTGCCAAGTTGAAGTTGAGGTCGAGACACATCGTCATCGTCATCGTCATCGTTAGCGCCATCGTCATAATCGTCATTGTGCTTGGGCACGTGTTGAATGCCTCGTCGAGATGCTGACGGCATGACAAACACCCTGATAGCCATAATAACTATAATAATCAACATCTACGCTATGTGGCCTAAAGGCAAGACATAGAGAGAAAGACAGAGAGAGATATATAGAGAAAGAGAAGGTGGGTCACCATGCTGGCCACAAATGCTAAACAATGGCGCGTTATCCCCTGCCTGATTTTGGGGGCTTAAATTGAAGGCGACAGTTGGCGCTGAGCTCGTGATGAGCTGGCAATTTGAGGCCAACACTGTGTTGACATATTGAACCAAAAAGACGATTCTGGCCGCAAAGCTGCCAAAGCTCTTTGGACTAACTTCAAGTCAATTGATTTGCGCTTTTTTAACTGTTCCTTGCTCTTCCTTCTCTCCGTTTCCCACAAAACACAACAAAGCACTTCCCTTCTAATTTTGGTAGCTGAACTATGAAACAGTTCTCCATATGTATTCTTATCCTTTTTTGCTATGCCGTAGCTATTTTGGCGGGTTTGGCCTGACGAAGAAAACAACCAAGGGAAATCACAAAACCAAGGGCAGCCAAAAAAAAAAAACGCTACAGACAATCATCGAATAACTGACAGTCCAATCGACGCTTTTAATGTATCTATCCGTTTCTCAGTTCTATTTTAAATTGCGTCTCCTGCACAGTTCTTTTCTCCTTTCGTTTGCTTCTCTGCATTTTATTGCTTCTAGGGTATTTTGGGGACTAAGGAACCTTTTTGAAAAAATCTTATACGGGAAAGTAATTTTGCAGACTTTTTATACCCGCTACCCATAGTATAGAAGGGTATTATAACTTTGTGCCGACAGGAAATGTATGTAACAGGTAGAAAGAGGCATCTCCGACCCGATAAAGTATATATATTCTTGATCAGCATCAACAGCCGACACGATCTAGCCATGTCCGTATGTCCGTCTGTGTGACTGTCCGTCCGTCCGTATTAACACCAAGATCTTAGAGACTATAAGAGATAGAGCTATAATTTTTTTTCGACAGCATTTGTTATGTTTGCACGCAGATAAAGTTCCTTTCAAATGTTTGACACGCCCACTTCCGGCCCCGCAAATCAATAAAATAAAATAACAACAGTAATTTTCAAGCTACAAAACAAGCTAAAAATTTTGGTGTATATAATAATAGCTATAGTATTTATGATTTCTGAAAATTTGGTTGCGATCAGATAAAAATTGTGGAAGTTATTAAAGAACTACTTTTGTAAGCGCAAAAACGCCTACTTACTAGGGGTTTTAGTTGCTTTGGCCGACAATCTGGTTTATTGTGCCGTCTATGGTATATTTTGAATGTGGTACTACATCGATATAACAAATATACCGATTGGTATATTTTTAGTATATTTGTATTTTGGTATATTTTGAAAAAATACCGCAATATTTTGCTTTTATTCAAATTGGTATCGGGTATCTCACAGTCGAGCACACTCGACTGTAATTTTCTTACTTGTTTAATTACATATTTGAAACAAATTGTAATAAAATTTTGACTAATAATACATCTATTGCTATTATTTAAAATGGTTTGTATCTGATATATTATTTCTTGATAGGTTCATAGTAATAAACAAAAATGAAAATAGTAAGAAATCTCTCAAAATATAAAAATAATATCTAAATTATAAATCACTTCAAAATATCTTATAAAATGTAATCGGGACTCTTCAAAAATATTTATAAAACAAGGGGACAAAAATTTTAATTTTAAAATGATAAACGATTAGTTTAAAGTTCGTATCGAAATCATTTTAAAATCACCCTCAACCCATACACTATTTTAAAGAAAATATATAAAACTTGTTGAATGAGTTTATATCAAATTCAAAAGATATAAAATTATATAAAACGGTCCCGTTTTGACATCTTAGTGGTGTAGATATCGCATTCTGTGCTTGCATAAATCTAAATTCTAAAGACAATAACCTGAGCGCAAATCAACTTCTAACAGAATGAAGACGACGTTTTGACCGTCGTCGACAGCCGCCACCCCAGACAATCTCAACCCAAGAGCAACAATGATGACATACAAGGCCCATTCCTCACCCCCGTGGAGAGCTCTACCTCACGGTGATGCGTTCTCACTATTGTTTGTCGGACAGGAAAAAAGAGAAAGAAATGAAAGGAAAATCGAGTCGAGTTTTATGATCAGGAATGGACGTTGCGCTGAACACAAACCTCAAAAATGTTGAAACAGCGACGGCTATGACGATGGGCAAGGGAACAGCTCCCTGCTCAATAAACACGCACCGTCAGGCAGAGCTCTTGCCAGCACCCCCTTCTGCCTCCTCTACTCCCCTCCCAGCCTTGCTAGCTAAACATTTCTTTTGGAAAAGGTAGTCATAGCCTAACGCTCTTGACCCTTTTTGCACTCAAACCAAGCAACGAAAAATGACTGAACCTTAGCCCACACTGAACACCCAACCTCTAATCCCATCCTAGCACCCGTCGACTTTTTTCTCTTTTATTCTTTTCAAAAACTTCACGCTGCCCAACCCACAAATTTGCCCACTTGCAACCCCCCGCACACAACCCGCACAGTTACGCAGCGCACACGGCAGACAAGCGACAACAACGTTGTCCACTTTCGCACCATCCCACCCCTAACCACCCGCGCTTACACACACATACATACATACACAGTCATAGCACACGTATCCCCTCACCCGGCCTCGGCTGTTGCCCCTGCCAACAGGAACAACAGCAACAACGTTGCGTTGCCGGCTCGTATATTTTTCTCATTTATTTTTCCAGCTCCCAACTCCGGTCTGGCAACTTCACCTCCAGCCACCCGCCATAACGAAACCCAACCCAACCCAAAGCGCCGCAAAGCATGCTTTATTTTTTGTGCGTTTTTCATATCCGAAACGCCGACGAGCTCCGAACTCATACTCCATCCCACCCGACCGACAAATGTCCCCGGCCGAACTCGCTGACGAACCAACCAACCGGCCTTTTTTTTCACCATGCCGGCGAAAGACAAAAGCAACAACAACAGCAGCTCGTCCCCCTCCCACCGCATGACCCAAACTGCGCTCGGCCTCTGGTGCCGCGCTCAGTCACATTGTTGTTGTTGCATTTTTGTTGGCGACGCGCAAAAAAAGCAACAAAAATAATTGCCATTCCCCTCCCGCATACGCCATACCACACTCAACAAACTCACAGCTCACACCTCAACTCTCCCTCCACCCATTGCCACCAAAAAAACTCATGCTCTCTCGCACTCATCCCGCATTCCACATCCCGCACTCTCTGCCCAGTGTCTCCCTAACCATTCACAAAACTCGGCACTCAGCTGTTTGTCAACTCATCTGCCGTCGCCATCCGCTTTGGCTACGGCTGATTCAACTCTCCTTCCACGCACACTCCCCACTCGCTCTCCCCCTCGCTGTGCTCTACAAAGCATGCTTGCGGCGTTGGTTCGTTGACGCCGCCGTCGCTGTCGCCGTTATCGGCGTTTCTCTGTTTTTGTACTCATATCCCTCGACTCGACCATGGATGGTCGGTCGCCCATTGCCCATTGCCCGTCGTTCGCCAAAGTTCCTTGTCCCTCGACCCTCTTGTCCATCGTCCAAGCACATTGTGTTGCATACTTTTTGCCATTTGCCTTCCACACGCACGTTCCGCGTTCTCCATGTGCTTTTTGGCGGCGTCCCACATTCACATTGCCTTGCACACACACGCGCATGTCACGCTCTCGCACTCACTCGTTTCTCTGTCCTTCTCACTCTCGCCAATGCAGTGACATGCTAACACGCGCTCTCTCTGCACTGTGTGCTCTCAGAGCATTGCTCTCTCTCGCTGCCGCAGTCGACGTCGCTGGCTCTGTGGCGGTAGAAAACGCATTTGCCTGTCTCTGTTTTGGTCAGTCAGCAGTTGGCTTTCGTCGTGTTTGGTTCGCCTCTGGTGGAGCGCTCTAAACTCAGCATTAGAATCAAAATCAGAACAGAAAAACAAAAACAAATCAAATCTCAAAGAATTCCACATAACAACAACAACAACAACAACAACCGATTAGCCGATTTTGTGTGCCAAAAACTTGTTAGCTTGTTGCATTCGCCGCGAACAAAAAACAGCTGCAAGAGAAACAAACAACCCAAATATCACAAAAACAAAACAAAGCAAAACAATTTCAAGTGTTGCACATCGAAGCGAAACGCAAAGAAAAGCGTAGCAAAAGAAAACGCGCCAAAATTCATTTTGCATATTATTACACTCTCTCACTCTGTGTGCTTGTGTGTTGAATCAAATCAAGTTCTTAAGCCAACCAAAGTGAACAGTGTTTAGTGTCAAAGATCAACATAAGAAAAGTTGCCTAGATAGCAACTTTGATATCATCGAGTTTTGGCAACGACTGCGTCAATTTAATACTTTGGTTTTTGGCCAATTTCATTACCCGGAGCAGGCATTCAAAAAATTTGCCAAAATTCCGAAAAATCCGAGAAAAACACCAAAAACTTCGACACGTACCGCATCGGCAACCGGTGGCGGTGGCGGAGGTGCTGGCGGAGGTGCCACCACCAGCACAAAAATGGCATCTAAAAGAAAAGCCTCGGTGTTGCTGCACAAGGTGAGTGTCCTCTCAATCTTTTGAATTCGAAGCAACTCAACTTGCAACATCTGTCAAGTGCTCAATGTCCTATAAAAATTCCGCTCCGAATTCGAGTTCAAAACTTTTTTTTTGTTCTTATAAACATGTTCTTAAGATATTAGATCTCAGATAGTGAAACTGAAATTTTTCAAAATAACAAATGGAATATGTACTTTTTAAATATGTATAGCGTTCCGACAATTGTTCTGTAACCTATTAACAGTTTTATATTTGTCGTTAGAAAAAAAGAAGACAAGAATGATCAAATTGTAGTTAAGTTTCAGAAAGAACTATATTATTTATCTCGTATTCCAATTTATTTTACTGGATAACCTCAACAAAATTATTAGGGTAGTATCGTAAATTATCATACCTTTTTTTAAATAGTCGCTTACATTATTTCTAAGATAATCAAAGTTTATTTAATTCCACATCAAAAAGAAGAAATATCATTTATTGTGAAGTTCTTTGATTGTTGAATATGTTGCAGAAACATTTTTTAGAAACCTAATTTTAAAAATAAATTATTCGTGTTGCAATTTCATAGAAAATTCCTTGGAATAGTGTGCTTAGGGTTTATCTGCAAAATGTGATCAACACTAAACACAAGAGCATCCCCTACCATTCGCTAGTCGAGCGTTCACCCCTCTGAGTTTGCTGCCTTCGGTCTTTGCCCAGCCATCTAAACCAATATGAAATCAATTTGCCCCCTTTGCCCAACCACACATCCGTTATTTTTTTTTTTTGGCAACCTTGGACGAGACACATATTCCGCCCAGCCGCAAAGCAAACAAGACCTCCTTCCCTTAAGGCGTTCAAAAGAAATCGAAAAAAGAATAAGAAAAAAACGTAGACAGTCGTAGAAAATATTACTAATACGGCGCGTAGGCAGCAGCCGCATAAGAAAACCTGCTCATAATGCCATTTAGGATGAGATGGTGCCTAGACGTGGGGTTCTCTAATGATATACGACAACAACATGCAGTGTATGCGTGTGTGTGTGTGTGTGTGTGTGTGATGTATAGGTGTGCGAAGCCGTAGGTGTGAGTGTGAGTGTGTATTTGAAGTATATAGAAGCGCGAATGGAGCTGACATGTGTGTGTCAGTTTGTTAGCTATGGTGAATGGGTGTCTTCTGCTCGCAGCCCACCCCCTTTCACCCCCACATAAACACAAACACACACACACACACATGCACCCACATACTCACACACATTCACATGCACTCACACCAATTCTGACTTTACTCAGATAAACCACCCAAAAAGGGCGCACATTTTGCCCCTGCACGGTAATTCATCAAATGACGAAGACGCAGGCAAAGACGAAGATGAAGGTGAAGGCAACAGCAACAACAACGGCAACGTCAAATGGCCGACGGGGGTGAGAGACTTGCGAACGGACTCAGGGTAACTTGGGCGCCACCGCTGTCGCCACAAAAGAAGTAAAGCTTCTTGAGCCAAATGCCACCCGAAACCCACAGTTGATACACAAACACCCCATCGCGTCCACAGGGAGAGAGTTTCCAGCACCCACCCAATTTATGTGTGCTGCTTTATACCCTAAGCTAGCTAAAGCATAACAGCTTCGATGTTGCTGAGAATTAAGGCATCATTTTAATCATAATCAAAACAAAATCATCGGGAAAATAAAGCTTATCAACTGCAGCTGAGATCATACGAAATAATTCGAATTTGAAAAGAAGACCAAACTGAATAATTAGTGTTTAATCTACACCGAATAATAACAAGCAACTTGATTCTTTGAAATAGTCGCTACCCATTTTTAATGAAAAGAAAACAGTGCGGTACTATTCATAAAATATACCAAATTAATATACCAACAAATTCTTAAATATACCGGTGGATATACTTGGTGCATAATGTACCAGATTGTCAACTAAAGCAATTTAAATGAATTCTTCAATAAATTTAAAAATTTTTGTTGGTGTGATTTATTTTAAATAATTGATTGATGATAACTTGAAATGAAGTAAGGCTTAGACGTGCATTAAAATTGTGATTACTTTGATTGTGTTGACTTCGATTTATATTAAAGGTGGCTTTACACGCAAATCACGCCTACCGAACACTTATTAACACATAACGATCACATAGTATGAGGCACCAAACATAGCGGTATTTTGCGCATACGCTCACAAAATCATAATTACCAACATAACAGATCGCTTGGCGTTAACTGTAGCGATATGAATCAAATTCTCTTTTTTTTTTGTCAATTTTTTTAGTAGAGTATTTAATGTTCGCTTTTGCTTGGACTCTTCTCAAGTTGTTTGTTTATTGCAAATATGGGTGGGTCAGTGTAAGAAAAGGGAAGGGAAGGACAAGGAGGAGGAAAAGGAAAAGGGGGTATCGTGTCGAGCCCCCAAACCCGAAGAGCTACAAAAGCATTGACTTTTGTATATAGTCAGCGGCATTTGTATATAAATAGTGCGGGTGTGTTTGCCTGCAAGTGTGTGTGTGTGTGCGTGGGTTTGTGTGTGTCACTTGGTGGGAGGGTGTCAAAGGCAACTTCAAATCCATGAGGGCACTACACACATACAACTTTACTACAAATGGGGAAGGGGAATGTGTGCGATTGTGTTTGAGTATGTGTATGGTCAAGCTTTGTGCTTAAGCGCACATAAGCCGCCGCAGGACATCGTGTGTCCTGCCAAAACGTCTTTAGGTTTAATTTGTACCTCAAAACTGTTCATGGGTTTGGAAACTTAAAGATGTGCCTGCGAGCGCGAGTGCGAGTACTCGCAAACTTTCAAGTACTTGCAAGTCAAATACCAGGCATAACTTGTTATGCTGCTCAGCTGTAATCAAACATGATTTTATGGTGATGGTTCCCCTCTATCTCTCTCTCGCTCTCTCTTTCTCCATCTATCTATGATTCAACAAACTCATTCCCATCCCAGTTATCAATTTGGGGGGGCGACACAAACTTTCGACTTGGCTGGAGAGTGCTACGGTTACACATCTCAGCATTAGTGTCGCAGGCAGACAACGTGCCAGGCGAATCGAAGAAGACATAGCTGACGGCAGAGCCAGTCAATGCCAGGACCAAGGACCAGGACCAAGACCAGGACTACGAATAGGATCAGGCTTGGCATGAGGCAAGCTTTGTAGGTAGGAGTTTGGCGACGATGTCTTTGCCTGACGCTTGTCTTGTCTTGGCTCTCTACCTCGGTTAGATGTTACGGAAAATTGCTTACGGTTTTTTGCACACACCAACACACATGTGTGCACGTTCTTCCACACATGAATAGAGAGGGAAAGAGGGAGAGAGAGAGAGAGAGTGAGAGAGTCAGAGATGAAGGCAGCTGGAAGGGTGGGAAGGACCGCGGGTAGCGTCACATCATACAAACAGACAAGTTAGACAGCCCAGGACCCTCATCTGCTCATCCATTGCTCGAAAATAGAAATAGATGACAAGAAAACCGACGACGAAGACATTGCTGTAGAAAATCCTTTTGGAATGGGTAGCGCCTGCCACGATGCCAGGACGATGACGACAGCAACAGCAAAAGCAACAGCAACAGCAACATTGAGGAACGAGAACGAGGACGACTTTGGCTAAGGGCAAGCGACAAGCTCGACGGGTTACATTAGGCTGATGCGCGCAAGCACTGCAAGAAATAGTTGACCACAAAAGTGATGAATTTTTAAACCGTTAAATCAAGAGTTAAAATTAGGCAGCGTATTACCAAACTGACATTTAAAATAGAAATAAAATAATGTCATTTTAATACAAAAGTGCACTCAGTGACAAGCTTTCAATACAAACGAAAATAGAAAGAAATTAATAGAAGTTGCTTCACTGACTATATCTTTGCCTAAGATAAAATTGAAACCGTTAAGCAAGATCAACTTGCATGCATATTTCATAGACGTTTCCATCTCCCTGACAAGGAACATTATTAGCATTTCACTTGCCTAAAATGTTGTCGATAACTATTCCTTAAATATTCGCCTGATAGCCGCATCATTTTTGCTAGTGTAGACCATCACTTGCTCCTGGGCTTGCCATCCAAGTCCCTCCATACACACACACAGACAGCCCAAGCACACCCATATAAATAACAGCCATCAGCTCAAAGCTCTCCCGCTCCATTCCACACACTATATACACACCCACACACACACACACACACACACCCAGTTTCGTAGATAAGAGGTGGAGGAGGCGCTTGCGTCTCTGGTTTTAGGAAAAACCTTCCATAGAACGTCTTTACGTACTGTCAAGCGCAAAACAGACAAACCAAGGTGGCTAGGCCATCACCCACACTCATCGAACTACACAGCACACATACACACACACACACACGCACACAAGCTAACACCGACAACTGAACTGAACTCCATCTTGGCCAAAATGAAGGCGCTGCAGCAAAAGCAGCAGCAACAGCAGCAATGCCACAATCAAAGTTGCTGCGAAAACTGAGTTAGAGGCGGGTACAGACTTAGCTCATCCCAATCTTAACACATACATGGAAACTTACACACACACATCCACAGAAGTCCCACATCACAAAAAGGACGCCCGACATGCGACGCCGCCCCCAAATCCACACACAAAAACAATGCCAAAAGTTTCTACACACACATACGACAAATAAGAGCAAGAAAGGGCGGCAAGCAGGGACAAAGGAAGGGAAGGGCAAGGGGAGACGGCGCCTCACCTTCGTGCCAAGTTGGATGCTGTCTTGCCATGTTGCCAAGTCAAAGCAAAGGCTCCATGCCATGCACTCTCTGCCCCAAATTGTATGCTACACTTTTCATAGGCACAGCTTCGTATGTGTGTGTGTGTGTGTGAGTCTCTGCCTGCATGTGTGTGTTTGTGTCTGTGCGAGTGTCTTCGACTTTGGCTTAGTATTTTTGGTTAATTTTCTTGCAGTTTTAGGTTACATTTTTGGCTTTTCCCCACTGATGCCTGTCGGCTGTCGACTGGGATCTTTCTCTCCTTCCAATTTCTCACTCCCAATTTTTCCCTGCGCCGCCCCCAAATAACCGCCTTACTCAATCCTCTGTTTGGCCCCAGGCCTTTCACTTGTAAAAGACGTTTGCTTAAAAGCCACCACACTAGCAACACACTCACACTCACACACTCACAGGCACATGCACAATCCTTGCTCACACACACATATGCACACTCACATTTAGTTAGTTTGTGATGCTTTTTAGTGCCAGAGACCGAGACATCTTAAAGGGGTGCCGCCACACATGAGCAGGGAACAGTGACTATAGCAGGGGAGCATTGACTAGAAAGGGCGAGCAGTGAGCAGGAAGATTCAAGCTCAAGTCCTGCAGCCGCCTCCTCCCTCGCCTCTCTTGCCACTGTCGCCAGCAGGCAGCATACAAATGAAACCCATGTCAGTTTGTAGCAAGTCCTCCAGCTCCACCCCCGGTTTTAGTCCCTGACTCAGCCTCATTCTCATTCTCATTCAACGGTTTTCTTCGTCTGCTGGCAGCAACGCTACTCTTACCCTTCATTATACGGCCTGTGCCGGAGAGGTAAGGCAAGGCGACTGTTAGTTTGAGGCTGCTGATGAGCTACAAAGGCAGAGCCAACAAATTTTTATGCTTTCTGCCTTTGTGCGCTGTTCATCAGCCGCATTTTACTTTTATTACTTGGGACAATGTCGCAGACCAAAGCAACCCAAGGCAGCTACAACAACTGCCCGCCTTCTTCTCTCCCTCTCTGAGTTTTGGGCTTAATGAAAATGAAGGCAACGACAACAACATCAACATCAACAACAACAACTTATGCGCTGCTTATCCGTTATCCCCTGAGCAACGCCCAGCTCAAAGCAGAGTCCACAGCAGTCCAAATGTCCACACGATTGATGTGTAGATGGAGCACACTTGAAGGCGTCGCTAACCAAACGTTCTCGTCTCGTTTCGTCTCGACTAAAGATTATTACTTGCGACAGTCTTCGAAAGTCCGACACTGACACCGACATCGACTCTACGTCCGACTTCGAGTCCGAGTCTGAAACAGAGTTTCAGCTCTCGTTCAACGTCTTCGTCCCATAGTCGCCGCCATCGTTTTCGTCATCGGCAGCAGCAGCAGCAGCGGTTTTTCTTTGGCCTGGTACAACGCACGTCCAATCGTTACCCGTCTTCAACCCCCCCCCTTAACTGTCCTTGTCTAATGGTCGCCCACTCAGTCTGCGAGTCGCTCACTCGAATGCTCAAAACGCCAACACAAAACGATTCATCTTCCCGTGCTTTCAATCCCACCCAAGCCGCCGTTTCCAACCCAACCCCAACCCCAACCCCCCAATCCCCTTTTGCATTACCATCTAGAATCCACCAACAACCGTTGGAGCCAACTTTCCGCTTAGCTAAAACGTTGGCCTTCATTCTTGAGCTACGTTTTTTCCCTTGTCGTTTTTTCCTCTTTTTTTTTGTTGCTCCGCACTCTTCGTTTTCCTTTTGCGAGATTTGAGGCTGGCGGCCTTATCTTTGGGGCCTGAGCAACGTCTTCTTGTGTTGTCCTGCCTTCCTGCCTGATGCTGATTCACAGCGATGTCTTCTCCTTCCACTTCTGCTTCCACATCCACATCGTCTTCACTTACAGTCCCTGGATAGCAGTGCCAGCAGCTAAAGCAAAAAAAAAAGGTTTCCGGTTGCGACTTCCTTTTTGGCTACAACGTTCTCGTTGCCTGGGTATTGCGTTTGACTCAACTCGCCTTCTCCTTCTCCTCCCACTCCCTTCCTTGCCTCCCTCTTGACTACTCTCGGACACCAGAAGCTCAAACACAAATTAGAGAACTTTGCAGGCAAGCCAACTCTCCTCGAGAACTCTGGCAAACTTTGAGGCACAAAATATTGAGAAAAAAACAACAAATATAAGCCGCAGTTGAGTAATGAATAAAGAGGGGGGTAAGAAAATGTTACAAATGTGCAAATGTTCAAAGGGTTGGAATAGCAGAGAATCCGTAGATCTCTCAGGTCTTTTGCCGTAGTTTAACAAAAGTTTAAACTAACATCTCGCAAGCAGCATTTTGTGAATCGCAACTTGTCCCGTCACATCAAATAGACAATTTAGTTTTTGCTCTGCAACCTGGAGCTTCTTCCTCAAGCCTACATCAAAATTAACTATTGAGTGCACACACATACACACTATAGATATCAAGAAGCATTCGTAGTTCTCAGTCTCAGTCCTAGTCTCCGATGGACGGTGACTCCAACCCCTCATCGAGTGCCGTTCCATGACGACCCACTCCAATTTACTCACTGACTATCAGAACTGCTAATGAAATACGCCACGTAGCGTGCGCTAGCAACTTTTCCTTTGGCTCTGGGGGTTGTTGAATTCCTTCGTCCTGCTATTGAATTACTCAAGCATCGTAGTTGTCCTCCCCCATTTCCCCGATCTCCAACTCTAACACTCATCGTTTCACTTGGACTGCAGACCTCACTTCCCAGAGCTGGCAACTAGCTCAAGTCAGCAACATTTCAGCGCGAACGTTGTGTCTTGTACCCTTTCAACGCTCTGCTCCTTTGCCACACTTTGCCCTCTTTCACTCTCAAGCCAACCCCTACCACCATAGGTGGTACACCCCAAAAAAAAGAGAAAAATAAAAAAAAAACAAGAAAAAAGGAAAAATCTATTCTGCAGGGGCTTTAACAAGAATTTGCGCTTTATTTTCTACTATGAAGTCGGGTAACTGGCCAAAGGTGGCTGAGACCTGAGAAAAAACTGTGGAATGGATTGGCAAATATTTGTAGTTTAAATATTGATCACGTTTACATGTGCAAAAGACTAATATCGACACCTTTCGAGCTCCGTCGAAACCAAATTTATAGGAAACTAATTACGCAGAGTGTTGATAATATCTGCTGATCAAATATATGGAAAGAACTTCTCAATTAAAACGAGATATTTTTAAATTTTAAATTTCCTAATATTTGTTCCCATTCTTTATTTATATAAAAATTCAAATCTAGATCTTTATTTATTATCCTTTAAAGACTATAATATATGCACTAATCTACAATTTATACTTTTTTGAAATGATAAATTATTTTTTTTTATTTTATATAAAAAATACAATTTTATTATTTTAGTTTTTTTATTGGAAGCAGAACTTATTAAACATTATTTCAGATCCACTGTTTATTATCGCCAGAACCTTTCGTTGTCTTTGATGCTGCCCTTAACAAACACTCTCACCCCTATTCCACCCGCTGCTAGCTTTACCTATATTTTCTCCCTCATTTTATCATCTTCTTCCTAAGCCATTTGCTTCTCCTGTCCCATTGTCGCCACCCACAGCCAACAGTGAATTGGGAGTTGCAAACTAGGCGGCAGCAGAAACAGAAGCAGCAGCAGCAGCGTCGACGTCGTCGTCGTAGGCTAACCTAACCCTTCATCAGCTAACCAACACCCCAGGATCCTGCCACACCCCAGACCACCCCCCAAGCCCGAACCATTTGGATGGTTACCCTTGGCATGGTCGTTGTCTGCTTTTTGCTTGCTTTGCCAAGCGCAATTTTTATACAAAAATTTTCTTTTTCCGCCACCCAACGATAGACGTTTTCCCTTGCCATGCCAAGCATAATTTGGGGTGTAGCAAGGAAAGAAACGGAACAGAATAAATTGGAATGGTTAGTCGGTTGGAGAGGGGAATGTAGGAAAGTGAAGTGAAGGTAACCCTCGCATAAGAGTCACTTGGCAGCAGGAGAAGGACAGAGCAGGGCAGCGGCAGTGGCTGGAGGAAGACGACTAGAGAACTGGGGGAGACTAAAGGACTAGTTCACGCGGACGTTCTCCGCAACGCTTTTTATTAGTGTATTTCAGATGCTTTGCGCTGCTGTCTCCGCTTCCCCCCTAACCACTCGCACTCGTGGCGCCCTGCTATGTCCTGTGCCCTGTGCGATGTACTCAACCAACAGTCGCAGTCCTTGCTCATCAGCGAGTCGTTGGTCGGTTGGTAGCTGACTCCAACCACCGTTGATGTTTCTGCTGCTGTTGCTGCTGCTGCTACTGCCACTGCTCTGGCTGCCTTTGCACGTTTGTCCATTTTAAGTTCGAGCTCTGCCCGTGGCACTCATCCAGCAGCGCTGAGTCCTTCATCTGGGTGCTATCCCTTGGACCTCCTCCTAGCAGCATCGCCCTCATTTATTTTGCACCCACGCCTCGCAGCAAAGTTTGTCTTGCGTTTCGTTTCGTTTCGTTTGGGTTTTTCATTTTTTAGATTATTTCTTGCCCCAGTCACCCCGCTCACGTTGTTTCGTGCTCTTCTCTTTTCTTCGCTTCCCCCCTGCATTCGCCATTTTCCATTTTTATTTTAGCATCCTCTGCTATCCTGGCGAGGACTAACGAGCATGTTACTCCTTTCCTTGCCTTGCCTTTCGCTTTTATTATTATGCTTTGGCGCACATTCCAACCAAAAAAAAAAAAAAAGAGTACAAAAAAATATATAAAGTTGTGTACCGCTTTGCCATCTTCCCACTCCCCGACTCTAACCCCGCGTAACCAGGCTACGAGTTTCTCGCTCTGGACGCTGCAAAAGTTGCATGTCCGACTCGGACTTCGACTCAGACTGGGACTCGCTCCCTCCATCGGTCTCGGTCTGGGGCCATATAAAATAATAACAACTAACTAAAAATCCGTACGCTTTAGCTGAAAAATCCTTTTGTTTTGCTTGCGTTGCCCCTCTACACGATATATAAAAAAAAACACAGAAACTACTTGCAAAAAAAAAAGACAAAAATAAAAAACCGGTAGAAGGCGGACTAAAAAATAAAAAAATAGAAATTGTTTGGCCCGCTCAAATTCAATGCAAAACTTTTGCCTCCGTCGGCGTCTGGCAGCCCACATAAATTTTGAGCCCAGAACACTTCTCACCCCCTTCGAAACCTCTAAGCGCTCACTTTTTCTGGTCCGGGTGGAAAGTTTATCAGCGCGTTTGTCTGCCAGTACCCAAAAACCCCAACCCATCTCATCTCATCACACCCCCCCTTGCCTCTTGCCCATTGCCCGTCACCCTTCACCCCAGCGACCGCCTACGCTGAGTCCTTTTTTTCGACCCCGTCCGGCTTGTTTGTCTTACTTTTGACCTCTATAAGCGCGGCGCCGCCGGAGCCGCTAAAGCAGCCCCGATAATAATGAATTCGAAAATAAGCGAATGCAGTTCCTGCAAACTGAAATTATATGGAGGGAGCAGAGCTTACAGTGCAAAGAGATCACAAGGATTAACTATGAACAGTTCCTTTGTGGCCGTAATAAACTTGACTGATGCATTGCACTTCGGGCATAGTCCTTAGAATGCAAATCAGAAAGAACACTTTATGCACCAAAATATACAAGTCTGCAGGACTTAAATAAATATAGAGTATTAGTACATTTAAATTCATTTTGTAGTTGTTTAGGGTAGAAGTCTTATAATCAATTGAACTAAACAAACTCTTAATTTATTAAAATGATTAAAAAAAACTCATAATTTTTTTCAAATATTCTTCGCCCTGAAGACTGTGAATAGCACAAATCATAAAATTAAAAAAAATGTTTAAATATCGTATGATAATTTTTTAAGTATTTTGTAACCCTTTTTAAGTAATGACTTTTCAATAACCAAATACATTACATTTTATTTACTACTTACCTATTCACATATTTGGAGTCATAGAAGTAGAATACAACACTTAGCAAGTTTGAGTATGTTCTATTTATTAGCTTTTGTCCACGTTGTTTAGTATATTCTAAATGATTATATATGTAAATATTGCTAACATTAAAATCACATTTATTTCTCTTAGTTTTTATTTGCTATCAAACAATTAACCAAAGCATTTGTTTTCTTTCTTTACAGGTAAGCATTGAACAAAAATTTCCTTCCATAAAAATAAACAATAAGTAAGTACAAGTACAAAAATATTTATTTGGCCTATTTCTCTAAATTTGCCATCAGTAAAATGGATAAATTCTGAAATTAGATGAATTTAGTTTACAAAGATACTGCAAAAACGTAAAAAAGAAGTAAAAAATGCACTCTCTCTTGGCTTAAGCAGCTTAAAATTAATTTACATGGAACTTTCATAGTACCAGGACGTAATCAAGGATCTGGGTGCTACTCCTAGGCTTGCAATCTAAAAAAAAAAAATAATATTCAGTTGCAGTGGCATAGGAATTATACATTTGCCGCCGGAAGTTGAAAGTGGCAGTCGCGTTGCTTACACAGAAAGCAGTAGAAAGAGAGAGAGAGAGGGGGACAGACAGAGTGCAATAGAAATTGAGTGGAGAAAGAGGGTCAACATGTAAAGCCTCCTAAAACCTAACTCCATCTTCAACCCCTCCCCACAACGCCAACCCCATTCCGACCACGCACTTAATAATACGGTTTATTAGCGACATAAGCACATCCGACGCTGGGTGCAGACATTTTAATTGGTAGGCGAGTGCATGGTAACATAAAAATTATAGTAGAGTGCAATGTTGAGGGCTGCTGTGGCATAAAGCACAGGGGCGGGGGAAGAGGCAAGGGTGCGGCCTGTAAACAGAGTCTGTCTGTCAGCGAGGCAAACAGCCTGGCTCCCATGCAACATCGAGGGGTGCAAGGCTGAGGCAATTGAAATGTAGGATATACTCGTACTTCAATCATTGGCTGCTTTTGTCTTTTCCAACAGTTAAAAGTGGTTCATGGTGTGGTCTAGGTGGTCTGGCTTCGAGGGTGTTAGAAGAGGGCAGGGGAGACAGAATGGGAGGGAAATAGTGCCTGCTGCATTGCCACAAATTAAAAAGTGCTGCGTTTTTTTTAATCAAAGCAGCATTAAGAACTCATAGATGCATGTAAAAAAGGCGCAGAACACTCTGCTACATCGTTTGGGCACTATAATTCAAATGATGGGTAGCTTTTATATAGTCAAGAAATATAATTATCTATAATATAATTAAATTAAAAATGAGATTTATTTTTCAATAACAATCAAAGCCGCAACAATTATTTTGATTTCATAGCACATTTAATTTGAGTAAATACAATAATTGTGGTTTCAATATTGCTTGTTTTAGGCTTATTTGAGTTTTCAAATAATTTGTTTTTGCGCGCATATTTTGTGTTAATTTATGTTATGTCCAAATTTGTATCTTTTGAGCAATCTACAATTGTTCAACTTTAGCTTATATTTCTATAGTCATGTTCATTGCCAAATGCTCAAGCTGTTGCAGAGTGTAATTGAGTACTGCCTTTTGTGTGTGGGTTGGCAAAGGGTTTCGGGCTTTGGGTCTAGGTAGTTAGTGTCTTTGTGAGTCGCCGAGTTGCCCATTTAAATGCGGCAGAATGTTGCGTTGAAGTGCAGCTTAACAATTTTCGTGCCTCGCTGCAAGTCTCGAAAACAATTCTAGCGCTGGGCTCCGAGACCCAGAGAACCCTTTTCATGTCGCTGGTCCGTGGACCGTGGATCGTGTGTGGGTCGTGGCTCCATCGTTGGCAGACGTACGAATTTTCCACATCCCTAAATCGCTAATCTGCTACGCATTTTTGCCATGCCAGAGCTCCCAACCCAAAGTCCCAGCTCTCTCCACCTTCACTGCTTTTTGTAATAATTTCCCAATGTGTGTGAGGCAGATGGAGTTTTTCCTTTTTTGTTTTTTTTTTTTTTTTTTTTTGTTTTTTTGCTGTTGTTGCACCCAAGCGCGAATCGGCAACTTTGAGCTGTAAACTTTGGCGGGTCCTGGCTGGGGCCCAACCGGGCTTAGCTTGGTTGGGTTCGTGCTGTTCTAGCTCTGGGTCTCGTTCTGACTCTCATTTCGACTCCCACTGCCACATATGTGCGAGGGCGCGATAAGGCGTCAGAGAAATTGAAATTGTTACCATTTGTGAAGGTTGCCGCCGCAACGCTAGACGACGACGACGACGACGACAACGAAAACGGCGACGATGACGACGTCGACGTCGACCCTGCCAGGCATACATACTCTTACATAGGTGTGTTCGCCCAACCAGGGTGGGCACGCTAGAAAAACAAAAAAAAAAAAAAAAAAAAAATGAAACAGAGCAGAGAAGAGCTGAAAAAAGCGTGCAGAAGCGAACGCAAGTTTCGCCTCAGCGAAGGTTGTAAAACCGCCAGTGACGACATGGGAAATGGCAAATGGCAATGGGAGCCTTTGGAACATTTTGTGTTGCCAACTTTCAGGCGCGCTCACAAAACTCAAGTGCGCTTCGGGGACGCGACGCGTGTTGTTCTTGTTATTGCTACTGCCGCTTCTGCTGCTGCTGCTGCGTTTGGGTCGCGGCCGTAAGGTGAGTGGGACAAAAGGTTGTGGGTGTGTAGTTGGTCTGAGGCGATGTTGATTATGATGGCATCGGCCATCAAATTGCGGAATGGGCTTGGCTTTATTTCGCTGTGGATCTGCACTCTTTGGACTTGAGTTGAAACGAAACTCGACTCAGCATAACTGAAATTGCCCAGCGAGTAAAATGTCTGGAATAAATTAGATTAAAACTCTGCAAATTATGACATACAAACAAGTAGCCATAAAACATTTACTTGCTATGGACTAAGAGTTTTCTATTTAATAGCAGATCTTTAGCTAACATTCTATTTTTCTCAGTTCATAATTTAATCAGTTCTTTTTGCAAATTCAAAATGTATATTCATAGCAGCTAGCACAATATCATTTATATCAGTTTCTTTGGCCAACTCACTTCAAATTAAGTTCAACTCGCTGATAATCCAGCACAAACTCATACTCAACCCCTTTGTTGGCAATGTGGCCGCCAAGTAAAAAGTTATATATACATTTTTTGTCGGAATATATTTGTTGTATTATCTAGCTGACTTTCTTTTGTGAAAAGTTGGAGGAATGGGGAATCGTCCATAAAGGCAAAATTCGATGGCAAAAAGGGGCTCCCATTTTTACCAAAAATATCACCTAAAAAAAAAACGAAATGAAGAAGTAGAAGCACAAAATAAAAAATAAAAGAATGAGCAGAGCAAAGAGAAAACCCACGTGAACTCATGCCAACAAAACGTTTGCCGCATCTTTTGGGATTTCTTGCCTCGTTTAAAAATCATTCAAGCAGCAGACACAGCCCAACTCACAACTCACAGCCAACTGAACCACCAAATCAACCCATCCACCCACCCATCCTCCCACCACCCACAGACAGTGCCACAAATTGTGTCAAAAACGTTTGGCGTTGTCGCTGGAGGCAGCAGCAGAAGCAGAAGCAGCAGAATCAGCAGCGAAGTTGGCTGTAAAAAGTGATGGTTGGGTCCATGTGCCCACCTCTAAAACGTTTGTTTGGTATCCCCTTCATTTTTTTTTATGTTTTTGCGCAGTCCCAGACCCAGTTGAAGTCTCCCTTCCGATCTCCGTCCTCAGTGTATGAAACTTTGACGCCTAACGAAAGAGGCAGCAAATAATTCATCATTTTGCCTTCAGACTTCAGAGCATTTCCTCTGCCAATGTCGCTGGCAAATCCTCTGGCTCTGGCTTGCCTGCCATGCAGCTAAACTTTCCCATCTCCTTCTCCAGCTTCATCCCCATTCCCATCCCTATTTCCATCTCCATCCATCTCCACCTTCTTTCAAGCTCTGGCTGAATACTGCCCCTTCGGCGGTAAAGCAAAAAAAATATTATTTGGAACGGTTTATCATCAATTTTATGTGCGATTTTTCTTTTATTTCCTTTCTTATTTTCGCTTTTTTTATTCTTGTTTGTTTGCGCTTTGCTTTTAGTCTGCTGGCTCCCTTTACCCTCCCGCACCCGACCAGAACTTGGCTTCATCAGTTCCTTCCTCTTTCCCAGTCTCGCTGCCCCTTTTCTCGTTTCTTTATGCTTATCTTAGTCCGCTCTGGAAATGAGTCCCGCTTGCAACTTGGGGCTGTCAGAGAGAGAGAGAGAGAGAGAGAGAGAGTCGGAGCGAGGCAGTCAGGAATAAGCCACTCGCTGTGACTGTCTTTTCGAGTGAAAATCAAGTGAAATTCGATTTGATTATGATTTGTTTCGATTGCCGACGAACAGAGTGGGAATAACGCGGAGAGGGGAAGCAAGATGGTTACCTACCTCAGCCTAGCAGTCGAGCAGTAGTCCCCAACAATTGCACTGAGTGGAGTCTGAGTCTTGCTCTGCAAGTTGAATTTGATTTTTCGAATTGCTTGCCTTTTGCCACGGAGACTTTCACTTAACAAGATTTTCTAACGAAGTTTTACGAGGCCAGTTAAGAACTGCTGCTTAGAAACAGACTCTATCTTAAGATCATCGTGACGCAGCCGAAAAGATAGTTTTGAAATGCTTCCTATATCTATGCTCATAATCGTTATAAAAACAAAGCTTTATGCTAAACACACATAGGTTTCATTATGATATAAATATTTCAGTTTGCAAATATTATTGTATTGAAATTGTATTATTATTTCATTTCATTTTACTACATAAATATTTCGGCATTTCCATGATTTAATACCAGTATTATTTGTTCAATCTGCATACATGTTTTATGTGCATCCTTATATGTTATATACACAATATATATTGTTTAGTTTTCATAAAAAACATTTATTGGTACACGTCGGGCAAAAACTGTCAAACGCAGCAACGCATCAATCAGCGGTCAACAGCAACAATAGAGAACACCAAAAATTATATTTATACATACACAATGCAGGTACAACTATACACACACAAACACATGTGTTTGAACGTATTTATGTATAAAATAAATATTATTTTTTAGACTTTGTTTAATTAAGCTGCGTATTTTGTTATGATTCTTTTTGTTGTTGGTAAAAAATTTAGTTTGCTTAATATTTCATGCGTTAAATATTTGATAGCTCGCATTGGGCATACAGTTCCACAGCTCATACGGTCAGCTACATACGCAAAGCAGTGTACATTACTTTTTTTTCTCACAATCCACTCAAATTTACATTCAAACAAAAAACAATACATACAACAACTAAAAGCAAAAAAAATTTGGATCAATAGAAATGAAAAAAAAAATTAAAAATGATGAAAATAAAATTGGAAGTGCAGCTCTCGCTGCATTTGCATATTCAAATAATTTTTTATAAAATAAGTATACATACAAAAAACATGCGAACGTCGCGTATACGCCGTGGGTGCACATAAGGATTGCATAAAATATGAGCGACACATAGAAAAATCAGCGCTGCATTAATAAAGACTCACACCCCTTGATCAACCGCAACGCATGAAGCACATATTCTATTTCAATTATCCCATCTTGCCATACTTTAAAAAATATTTAATTTCTGCATATTTAATAGGAATTTAATTTTTATATAAATATTAAAATGAATATATGTGTATTTTTTTTAGCATTTTTCAATTTTAAATTGCCAATTAAATATTTTTGTTGAAATATGTGGCTTTCCTTTTCAAAACTCGTATTAATTTTAGCGATTGATTTTCACTTAACACACCTTTGAGTCACTTTCCCTACTTGTCCGTTTGGCTGTTACACGCCTCATCTATCAGCACTTCACTTGCTTGTGGCCAAAATGCTGCTCTGGTCTGGTGTCGCTGATTTGCGTTTGGAATTTTCATATGAATTCTCATCATGTTGCTGATGAAGATGGCATCAATGATGATGACGTTGCAGCTGTTGCTGCTGCTGCTGCTGTTGCTGCTGCTGCCTGTTGCCGACAACTGCACAACAACCTAACTCTAATGCACTGCCGTTAACCGAAATCTATTGAGTCCCCTACACACTTGACCAACACTTCCCCTTCAGCTCTTCCTGCTGTGTCATTCATTGCACATGGCGCCCGTTTAGAAGTCCAAAATATCTCACTTCAGGTGCAATAGGGCAGACTTTCGCTCTCGACTAGAATGAAATTCCATTGGACTTTTTTGCTTAATAATTTCTTGTTACAATTTTGCGCGATTTTTATTCTCAGTTTGTTGCATGTAACTTAACTTTCCGGTAATTAATTACATTCAAAGCCTACTCAAATTTTTGAGTTTTATATTCCTGGAAACAAATTTATTAATTAATGAAATTAACTATTTTGGCCAATATAAATAAAAAATATTTGTAAAAAGGTCCAATTTATTTTTAACTTTCTATTCAAAATACTAGAAACAAAAACTAAAAAATATAATTAACGTAACTTCTGCATTCCACCTTTTCCCTGCTCATAAGTTAATTCTAGATTTTAAATTTCTCCTTTGAACTACAATTAAAAAAAGCTTCCATGTAAATTATTGCGTATAGCTTTGTCCCATGCTTACCATTGCAACAAATCGTTTGTGTTTTGCAACTAAAAATACAAAACATTTCGCCAATTTACATGCAAACCATTTGCCCACTTCTAGGACTGTTCTCTGCATTGCTAAGCTGCCTTCCCTCTACTCTACTACATAGAAAGCTAGCATTGTGATAGCGCGTAAAGCTGGGTGTGCTCTCAGCTAATGCATTGACTAACGGCCCATTATGCATACGTGGCGTATGAGTGATTTGTTGTTGCCAACAGGCCGAGTCACAAAACAAAACAAAAAACAAAAAAAAAAAAAAAGAATAGCTGAAGAGAATTTGCGAAAACGTGCAAAAGCGCGCTTGCAACGCGTTGCACGCACCAAGAACCAAAAATAAAATGCAATTTTTGTTGCTGTCGGATGTTAAAATTATTGCATTTGCTGCCCGAGTCCAACGAGGCAACAATCGTGGCCCTTGTGGGTGGCATTAACTGGTCCGCCCGTTTGTCCCAATGCCACCACCTCATTTGTGTATACACGCATCTCTGTATGCGTGTGTGTGTGTGTGTGTGCGTGTGTGTGTGTGTGTGGGTTGGCATTAATTGTGATGTCTGGCGTGGTCAGGAGCCGGCTGATGAGTAAGTAGATTTCCTTGTATGCAGCAGCCTCCGCCTGCCGTTCTTTTTTTTTCGTATACATACGAGTGTTTGTTGTTGGAAGTACGCCTACTTTTTTGCATTGCACGCTGCACGCTGCTGCTGGGGTGTAAGGGTAAGAGGTGGAAGACTCGGTTTGGTTTTTTCTGCACATTGCCTCATTGATAATAATGCCCCCCGCTGCCGCCAAGCCACCTATCCGCCTAGCCGTGCAGCATCGGCTGCAGTCGCGTTGTCGGTTGTCCGCTGTCCGCTCGGTTTTTTGCCTTGCATGCGGCGTATGCGTAATATTTTTAAACACACACGCACGCACATACACGCACTGCGATTACGCGGGACTGAGGACTGTCCTGAGGTAGCAGCAGCAGTGGGTAGTCAGGCATCATCAGGCATCGGGCATCGGCCAGGCATTGCTGCCCAGTGAGAGAGTCGTCGTTGTAGTGCGTTGTGCGTGTGGCCAGCGCGAAAAAGGACCAAAAAAGCTCCGCCTTAAAAATATGCGCGCACCAATTGCCATTTGTGTCTGTTTTTCTCTTTTTTACACGCACGGCGCGAAATGTGGGCCTATGTTGCACAGTGAAACGTCTGATAAGCGCGCATAGTTGTTGCTTCTCTCGTTGCTGTTGCTGCCGCTGCTGTTGTTGTAAATAAAAAACGTTGCACAGCAACAACAACAATAAAAACAACAGCAGCGAAAAAAGAGTGGAAAACGCACGCGATGCCAACGGCTGACAAATGAAAAGTGCAAAAAGCGTAAAAATCGCTGCGACCGCTGGAGAAGCCTTCTCTTTTCTTTTTTCGCACTTTTCGGACGCCAAGCTTCGTTACTGGTCCATGGGGCATCCCCGGAACATATGGCAACAAAACTTTACATACTTGTAGGCGTTATTTTTTTTGTATTATTTACGCACCTCTCCATCGCAGGTCGAGGGTTGCGGTTAAGTGGCCTCGCTGAGTTGCAACAGAGCGGGGACGGGAAAGAGAAGGGAAGAGGGTGGCAAAGTTGTTGCGGTTACTGAGGAAATGGGCATCAATGTCTGACAATATTATGTTTCAATTTCTGCCTTGGACTGAGTGAGTCGGAATTGGAGATGAGGACTGAGTCTGAGGCTTTTGTCTGCGCGAAATTTGACTTGATGATGGAAATATTAATAGAGTCTCGGGGGAGAGAAACATAATAAGATATGCAGTTACGACATGTCAAAGGCAAAAGGGAGAATATTGTTTGATTTTATAAACGAGTTGATTGGCTTTGAGTGCGAAAAGCCACAGATCAACTTTAAGGTTTGTTCAAGTAGTGAAATGTTTCTAGGTTAAATAATACTTAACCACATACGAAATTTCTATGCATAAAACTATTTTTATATATAATTGTTCTCTTCAGATTTGTAACTTCAAAAAGTGGTAAAAATAATATTCGCAGCCTGACCTTAACGGAGTCCATTGTTTGGCAGCATTATCATCTGTTCCGCTTCAACTGCGCATTTTGCACCTAAATGTCAGTTGCTCCTCAGTCGCATTTGCTGCTGGCAATGGCAATACTCATACGCCTCGTATGCGCTTTTGTGAAATTTTTGGCGTTTCCGTTTCATTTATATTTTTTTGTGCTTTTTTCGGAGCAGATCCCACGCATAGCTTAAAATGCAATCACGAAGTAGGAAGCACAAACAGTTGAAACTTTTTTGTTTCTCTTTTGTCCCATTGGCCAAGGCAGCTAAAAAGCAATGGTGTTCCTACACACACCCTTTCAAGCATGTGTGGGTATGTGTGTGTGCATGTGAGTTTCTGCGTAGTTTCTGTACATTTTTATGCTTTCGCATTTGCCGCCAGGCGAAAAATGGACAAAGCGCGAACGACAATTGCTGCAACAGCAAATATTACAAAACTTGAAACTCTATAGAAAAAAAAGATATTTAATAATTGTATATAACATATGTAACTGCATATTTATATATATCGTGTATTAAAAATGAATTCAAAAATTCATAAAATACCCTATACAGCAAACACAATACCCTGGCATCATAGAATAACTTCGAAAGCTTATTGTGAGCACCTCTTACACAGCTTTGATGCACACCTGCCTCCACTGTGGTGCAGGCAATCCTTTTTGCATTTGATAGCATTGATGATGTTTTGGTTTACCATTTGTGACCCAGGCTATACTATATTATATACACCAAAAACTAAATAGCAACACAAAAAAATGCATGTGTATTTATATAAAAGAGCTCTTCCCTCTCGCCTCTCTCCTCTGCCTATGGAGCTTTTGATTTGCTTTCAGTTTTTGGGGTTTTTCCCCTTTTTGATTTGATTTTATTTTTCTATTTTTCCAGCGACTGCCCACAAAGCGGGTCAAAGTTACTCACATCACACGCGGCCAGAGCCAGAGAGCAAGGTGGTTGAATGGTCGCTGGGCGTGTAATTGTTTCGGCGTAGCATGCATGTAGCATACTTTCGGCTAGCACTGTAACTAACGCTACATGCCACTCAATCGCACAACAACAATAACAAACATCAAGTGTGGGTGCCAGAGAGAGGCGGAGGGCCGTGTGTATTACGCTTTTTATGCGGCACGCGAATATTATTTGTAGTGCGCCATAAAGTATGCAACATTTTGTTGACCAGTCCGCAGTTGAACGGCGATGTTTCTTTTTTTTATTTCGGTGGGTTACAGACGACTCGCCGGCAACGCCTGGAGCACGCTTAACTTCCAGTTGCCAATGTACCGCACCTTGTCTGGCTGATTAGTTTATGATGTGGTTGGGCTAGACAGCAAGGGGATCGGCAGGTTTGGCTTCCAGCTCCGACCTCGAGTTGGGGTTTAGGTTACAGTTTTGTGGTTCGTCTGGAATTGCATTTTTATGTTCGAGACTCGAAGGTTCCTTCTTGCACCCACATGGAAAGTTTATCCGCTAATTTGAGTGGGCAAGTGTGGTAAAGTGTCTGTCTGTCAAGGAAGTTGTTAAATATTTAGCATAATATCAAGGTAAAAATTATGGTGTGGCTATTCCAAGTGAAGTTCAATTAAAAGCGATAATGTTTTCTGAAATGATAACGAGAGACCGCCACCAAAAATATAATGTTAATTTGGAAAGTTTTGAAAACAGAATGTGTTGATTAATTTCAAGTATTACATTATTGTATGTTCTTCTAATTTTCTTACAATAATTTTGGTTATTGTTTTAAAATTTCATAGTACTAAAATAGAATAAAAAGGATCAATACATCAGATGTTGAGAATCTATTTATGGGCAACGTTTCATTTTATAGGCGATACACATACACTCCTGCCCAAAATTATACGACACCTCTAAATTTTTTGTTTCGACGCTTGTGGCAGAATGGGAAAACGAAAATGATCAAAACAAAGTATGAGGAATGATAGCACAAAGAGTAATGCACAAAATGAGATATTGTTGACTCTGTTTGGATCTCCCGTTTTCAAGTAACGGTAAAAAAAGCACACATGCTTCAATTTTAGCTAGGGTGCACATGTATCAACACTATACGACACATTTCGATTTTTGCTGCTGGAGAGAAAAATTTGGTGGGAATTAAATTTTTTTATAGTTTTATGAAACATTTAATAAGTTTCAAATAAAATGCCGCATGGTTGCATATTAAATAAAGAAGAAAATGGAAGAAATAAAGCTAATAACGATGTCGGCTTCAATATAAGCCATATATCGAAGATGTTGGGTCAAAAATGATGTGTGATCACCAAATTTGTATGTGATATGGATGCATACGGTTTTAAAAGTAGCTCCGGCAGAAAACCCAAACAGTTTGATAGTGATAAGCGATGCACATTAAAAAAATCAACCAATTCATTTGCATCATACTCCTCCCTTGCTGCTTGTTTAAGCAATCCTATGTCTCAGTTGACTATCTGGCGAACTTCCAAACCTCGGATAATATTGTAAGAGGAGTTTTAAGAAAGATTTAGTACTTAAAACACCAAAAAAAAATTACGCCTTCAAAAAAAAATTTAAGATTAATTGGGTACTGGGTATGGAAATTCACCTTCATTTTGTTTATGAAGATTTTATCAATATTTCTCACTAAGATAATTTTTTCTGATGAGAAAATATGTAATCTGAATGGCCCAGATGGGTTTCGACATTATTGGCGAGATTTGCGTAGAGATCCCCTTATGTTTTCAAGGCGCAATTTTTGAGGTGGATCCGCAATGGCTTGGAGAGCCTTCCACGCGTCTGAAACGCATTATCTGTGCTTCAAAAGCTCACGAATGAATATAAAAAAGAATTGGAGAATCGTCTTCTAACATTTTTGGAACATAACGAGGAAAAAAAAGTTGTTTTTATGTGGGATCAGGCATTTACTCATAAATGCAAAGAAACGCAACGGGTGTTTAAGGAGCATTACGTAAATGTTTTGAATTGGCCAGCTTGCTTTCCTGACCTTAATCCAATAGAAAACATATGGAGTACCTTAGCCAGGCGAATTTATGCCGACAACAGTAAATTTGAGACCTTCGATAGTCTCAAACGTAAAATTTTGATGCAATGGTCTTTCCCAGGCCAAATAATTATAAAAAATTAATTAATTCAATGTCTAAAAGAATTTTTGAACTAAAAAAAGATCAAAATGCTGTTATTAACTAATAATCTTTAATAATTAATCAAAAAATAAATAAAATATTGACTGTGCACAGAAATATTGAAATGTGTCGTATAGTTTTGATACACGTGCAGCCTAGCTAAAATTGAAGCATGTGTGCTTTTTTTACCGTTACTTGAAAACGGGAGATCCAAACAGAGTCAACAATATCTCATTTTGTGCATTACTCTTTGTGCTATCATTCCTCATACTTTGTTTTGATCATTTTCGTTTTCCCATTCTGCCACAAGCGCCGAAAAAAAAAATTTAGAGGTGTCGTATAATTTTGGGCAGGAGTGTAGAGTGGAAGGGATCATTCATTATTCCTCTAGGAAATGCTGAAAGAGTCATCTCCGACCCTATAAAGTATATACATTCATAATCAACGTCAACATCTTCATCTGAGAGACTCTCTGCAGCACTCGATATGTTTCCCTGCAGTTCGAGTTTGTTTTAAATTTCCACTTCAGCTTTCGCACCGGGAAATTAAAATAAATCGAATAGCAAGCGTAATTTTTCAGATATAATTTTTAATTTTTAGATCCGAATTTTGGTATATATGTTAAAATAGGGACTATAATTTTTCATTCCTGATAATTTGGTAGCGATTATGTAGGAATATTTTGAATTAGGTTATATGCTCAAAAAAAAATAAGGAAAAATTTAAATCCGAATAATATGAGATGTTATGAACCTTTTATTATGATCTTAATCTTGCCTTTAAAGTGCACAAATTTGTATTGACTTTATCAATATATTTTTGTTCAAAAATCCAAGTGTACTTACGTATTATATATTAAAACACATACCGATCGAATATATGATTTGTTTCATTAATAAATTAAAAATTTAGTTAGTTATGCTTAATGATAACTGGACAATAATTTTTCAAACTTTCTTGGACTCAAATTTTAAATTTCAATATAATTTGAATTAAATTGTTTTATTATTGCTCTATCTTTTGGCTTAATCATATGTTTTATGCATTTATCATTCATTCCCCTCCCTTTACATTTCTGTCTCCCTTTCTCTCACTCTCGCGCTAATGACTGTGAACCAGGTTGGTTACTAATTTAATGCTGGCCTGTGACTGCTTTCAACCCATATTTGCATCTACCGATTTTTTTATATATGTATATATTCCGTCATAGATATGTATGTATACATGTATTTTAAAATCTATTTTTTTGACATCGTCAACAAAAATGGCCGTCTATCCAAAAGTATACAGCATTGAAAATAAAAAAAAAACAGTTTTTGTAATTGCTTTGACCAACGCTAGTGTTTCAGGGAAAGGGAACGCTGCGATATAGAGGAGTATGCAGGTTTTACCCTATATATTTTATAGCTATCCGTGCATTTAATGCATTTAGACTGCAGTTGCGTCAAAATGACGCAATGCATCAGAACTGCGAATCTGAAGCGGAGAACATGCATATGGAAATTGTTGGCCAAATATTGATATGCATATTCATGACCGCCCCGAAAGAAGGCTTCAAGCGCTCAACATATTAAACGAAAGATTGCAAATTTTCGACTTATATCTAACCACATAAATATTTGTAACTTTAAAGATTCCATAAAGTATCAGAATGTTCGACTTTTAAGTCTGCCAATAAAAAGGTAGAAAAGCGAAATCAAATATTTATTTTATTGCACTTTTTGGACCAGCTGAAACTGTACCAAGCTGTCACTCCCACTCTATCAATCGCCTTCAGTGTCTATCTTCGTTTATTTGTGCACACAACTATCTAAGGTTCGATATGCGCTCACATCTCATGTGAAATTTCTTTTAATTTCTTCAGCACGATTGCGTAGTTAAGTTTCGAATTCTCATTAGACTAAGTTGCCAGCCCACAGCTCAAGAGCTAGACCGACTCTGACAGACATCAGGGGTTTCCCCCCTGGGCACCCCCTCCGCGCCCTAGCGTGGAAGCTGCAGCCTCCCCCGAAAACCAATGTCGTAACCACAAAAACTTTGGAGCTTGCCTCCCGTTTTTACCGCCCTTAGAGTGAGATGGCAACATGTGTGTGTGTGTGTGAGGGAGTGAGAGAAAGTCTGAGACAAAAACTAATGCATATGTTTAGGCATTTTAATTTATATACGACAACCCACTCACACAAACACACACACACACACACTCAGACAAGCATACATAAAGGCGGGTAACTTCTAAGAAAGGCACACACACATGCAGAAACTAACCCCCGCTCTGTTTTTAGGGTAAGCATAACCCCTGCCACACTTGCCCCGGCGCCGTTGATAAAAGCAACTTCCATTTCATTTAAACTACAATTTCCTTGACAGCGCACAGAGGCAACCATCTTCCTTCCCCCGCCCCCGCCCCCGTCACCGTTCCCTTTACTTCTCCGAGTTAGGTCTTGGTGTAGCAAGGGAATAGGAGGTTGAGGTTGTTGTTGAGAGCTGGGGATGGGGTTGGGGTTGGGGGTTGGCAACCCTTTCACGCACTTATGAGTTAAACGCAAATTTTCTTAGCTGCCTTTTAGGCGCTGCTCGGAGAAGAGGCCGTGTGTGTTTGTGTGCGCACGCTTCTCGTCTGGAGAAATATGTCATCGGCAGTTGGCAGTCATGAGACGCACACTCACACTCACACACACACACACCCCCGCTCACACTCACACATGTGTACTCACGTGTAGACACACACACACTTGTATGCGTACTCTCGAGCCGTTTGGTAATTCATTATGCGTGTGCTTAGAGGCTTTCTGCCATTGTAGTGGTGTGGAGAGGTAGTCATAGTCTGCTTTTAGGCGCACTAGACAACAATAATAACAACAACTACAACAACAACCCCCCTTCTGTTAGTGTTTCATTTGTGCCTTTTGCATTGAACTTCTCGTTTCGTTTAGTTTCGTTCCCCATTTTGGCTTTTGCTTTTCTTGCAAGATGCCACAGCCCGCATATTTCTCAACATTAGACTTGGCAACCAATCTCTTCTCTCTCTAGCATACTTTTAGGCGCAACCGTAAAAGGGTTACAATTTGTCTGCCTCTGCTTCCCCTCACTTCAGCACTATCCCATTCCCATTCCCTTTTCCATTCCCACTTCCATTTCCACTTCCTTTGCCTTCAAAAACTTCAAAAGCAACTTCGTTTCGACTCTCGCACAGAAATGTTGTAGCAATGGAAATAAATGCTTAGATTTATGTCCTACTGTGTGAGTGTGTGTGTGCTTATGAGTGGGTTGGTTTGCCTTGCAGGTGTTACTCATACGCCATGTGGGCTGCTGCTGCTGCTGCAGAGCACACAACACACAACAAATTGCTTGGCACATCGACAGCAATGGGCCACAACGAAACCCGTTCTATGGCTATGCCAAAGTCAAGGTTGCCTTGGATGAGCTCACCAGCTTAAGTCGAATTGTCCCAGCCAAATGAAGTTTGCTTCCATTCCAAGCCAGAAATCTTACATACACTTATATTTATATATATATGTATGTATATATGGGCAATTCTCTGATGTCGAATGCGACATTTGTACGCATTCAAACTGAAAAAAAACATGTGCCACGACAATATTTTAATTTTGTAAAAATTGAAACTTATAGCTCTCGGTTAGCACTATAATTGGTGCTAAGATGGATTTTGGGCAATTGTTCGTTTTCAAGAAAATTGCAAAAATGTTGCGCATTCGCACGCGACAAAAACAGAAGTTACTTTTTCAAAAACCAGTTCAAGCACTTATTTCAGCGAAACGTGATGAAAGATTTTAATGCAATTAATTTTAATGTATTATGCATATATTTATCTAAATAGTGTATTTGGTTTGACTTAAAAATATTAAGTTGTCTTTTTTAAATTAAATTTTAATCACTGTCGCACGCGACATGTCGCACGCGACATTTTTTCCATCATACTTTTTATGCTGTTTTTTTTTACTTTTTAAGTTCATTTGAAGAGCATTTGAAGCATTTTCATAGTTTTTTAATATATTCAATATATATTTTTATTTTCAACTGAAATTTCATACTTTAAAAAATAACTTTAATAAAGGTAAACAAAACGAAATATATTCATAACATGTACATAAGAAACATAATTACCTATCTTAAATTACATCATTAATGTCAAAAAAATTTTTTTTATGAATATACTGTTCTAGTAGATTTCGTTTGTTGGCCATTTCAGCAAAACAAATTCATTTGGTTTATAACCGGTATACTGTGCACATTAATTCTATCATTGTTTTTAATGACAAAGTCTCAATTGGCGCTTATGACATGAAATTTATATTATTTTTTGCACATAAAAAGAGTATGCATCATCTACACTAAAAAAAAAAAATAATTTAACGAAAAAAAAAAAAAAATTTTTTTTTGCCATGTCGCACGCGACAAACTTTCAAAAATTCTTAAAAATGAAGTTGTGCTTATATTCATTCAAATTTTATTTTATTATATTTGGTAGCAAAAGATGTGTTTGGACACAATTTTGCATGCTCAATGGACAACAACTTTAGATGCACTCATAACAAATGCTGTTTTTCACTGTCGCACGCGACAAAAATAGAAGCTGATTAGCTGAAAAGAAATTTACCGTTATTAGCTATTGCATCATTTCTTTTATATATTTTGTATATTCCTTGGATATTAAACAAGATATTAAACTAAGGGTATCAATGCATACTGACTCCCTTTAAGGAAATGAATCAAAACAAAACTTGCAGTAGAAATCTTCAAAACAGAACTTTTGCTCATCTTCGACTTTGCATTGAAATTTTTCAAAATGTGTTATGAGTAAATGGAAAAATCGTTTATATTAGTTAAATGTAATATTTTCCCTATAAACAAATGTGAAGAAAACATGCTTTTATAGAGTTTGAATTTTTTGGCGCCGGTTGCACTTTCTAGAGAATTGCCCATATATATAGCAAGTGTGTCGGGCACAAAGACTCCCGGCGGAGTTGCTCAACTTCACAAAAATGTCAGTCGTTTGGTTCCTTCGCTAGATTTAACCTGCCTTCCCTCAACTCTTTTCTTTTCCTCCCCCAACAATCCAACTGTCCGGCTTTCTATTCCTGCCTGGCCATTGACTTTGTCCAGTCAAACTCTCTTACTACACTCTCTGAGTTCCCCAGTTGCTTTTCTTATACCGTTTTAATTAATGGAAAATTTGTACGTTTTCTTCTTATTCATGTGGTCTTTTCTTCAATCGACAGCGGTGCCTTAAGCAAAAGGGTAACTCGAACTAAAAGAAATTACCAGCTCTAGCCAAGGCAAGCTTAACCTGAACCCCAAAAACTCAAACCCCAATATTAAAGCCACACCCACACATGCAGTCGCATTCGCATTCACACTCGCAATCCCAAACCTAGAGTGGAGAACCCAATTCCATTCCCTCTCTTTGCCCACCACAATCTAAAAGGAAAAACAACTCCCACAAGTTGTCCATCTACGGCTCTGTTGGCTACTTTCGTTTGACAGTGGACAAAATCCAAATTGTCATTTGTTTTCCACAGCTTGATTAGAAAATTGTCTTGGGAGTTGTTTGCTTTAAGCTGAATGAATGATTTTTCCTAAACTAAACTAATTTCAAGGTGTCCCATTTCGCTCTTAAGTAAAAGTCGTTGGTTACTTGATAGATATTTGTGGCGGCAGCAGAAGTTTCTTGAATAAATCTTCGATTGTTTAAGATTACACACTTGTTACCTTTATTTTTAACTAATAAATATACAATATATTTATTAATAAAGTAAATAAATGTAATGCATTAAACTAACTGAATATGTCTTGTGGAATATATACATATATAGATTTTTTTTTTTGATTGATTCAAATCAACTGAACTTTAAACTCAAATACTTAATATAAAAAATGCATTTGACCATTCAAAGGAGTTTTTCTTTTCATTGCACATATAATAATGGTAATATAAAAGTGCATCATTGGGATGCTTCTCAGTTGATTGCAAATAACTAAACTCAATATCGAAAAGACTTTCGATCAAACTCTGCTAGCTGCGCAAAAAGATCCTTCAACTCAATGTTAATTAGGAACAGTGTTCAAACTTCATTTTCATTCGCTTCCTTTTTGCTTTTGCTCCATCTGCGTGTTATTCACACAGAATACAACTTCATTTGTGCTGGCAACAGAGTTGGCAATGATGGCAAGCTGGCAGGATGGCGAGTCCAACCATTGTCCTTTAAACCACAAGCAAAGACAGAAAGTAGCAGGAAAAAAGAAGCTGTGCTGAACGATGCCCAACGTCTTGGAAAGAAGGCAAACGAAATGTTTCATTAGATCAATGTTTGCCACAAATGGCAGAGACCCAAAAGCGCCACCCAGTTGGCCCCCATCTCATCGCAGTCACTCTTCGGGGCGGAATATCCTGGGCAACTAATTTGCAGCGCAGCATAAAAAGGAAGCATTCAGAGAAAAAAGCAATCCAAAGCAGAGAGGAAGAGAGAAAGAAAAAAAGGGAACCCGGTTCCCTCGGACTTTCATCTTGGGCTAAGATAAACTTTCCTGCTGGTTGGGCTAAACTTGCCCATACACAAGAAGGGAATGTTGAAGTAGTCGCCGAAGCCGAAGACCAAGTAGAGATGTAGCTGGTAGATTCTTTGACGTTTTTTGCGCATACTTTTCAATGGTCTAACGAGTTTGGGCCCCTTCTAATCATTGGGATTTTGGTATATCGAACGCTGTCCCAAAACTTTGTGCGGTCATCGAAAGTTCCGTAAACTGAACTTGCACTCATCTCACATTCACTCCGTCTTCTCTCTCACAGGAAACCATTCCAGCAACACCGGCCACAAGCACCGACACCAGCAGTGTGGTTGGTGTAGGCGGTGGCGGAGGCGGTGGCGCTGGCGGCGGCGGCGGAGGAATCGCCAGTGTTGCCAGTGGACTGGGTGACATTGCGAGCAGCCTCGGCGGCGGCAGTGGCAGCGAGTCGGAAGCCTACGCGGGTCTCATGAAGGATGCGGACAAGCTGAAGCTGATGCTCCTGGCCTGGAACTATCAGAACTCGACGGCTGTGCGCAATGGCACCGAGGGACCAGATCTGAGTGTTGTCGGCGGCCTTTGGGCGCAGTATCAGAATGCTTTGGCCCAGAATGCAGCTGCAGTGGCAGCAGCCAGCAGTAAAATGGATAGCTCATTGTCGCCGGTTCCCAGACAGGATGCACACTCGCCGATGGAGGCACAGGACGAGACGAACTCGTCGGGCCAGAAGGAGGAGGACGAGGTTTCCGAAGATGATTCCGATGACAAGATGGACGAGAAATTGGCCACCACACATGATCCCGAGCGCCTCAAGGCCTTCAATGTGAGTAAACTGCGTGAGAGAAAGAGATTGAGATGAGTTTTTTGCCAGTTGAGCAGCGAATGTAAAGCAAGCGTTGCCAATGAAACACCACCAGAAATGGGAAAACACTTTTCCCGCCCCAAAGTAACCGCAATTAATCGCTGGTATTTTGCCTTGCAGATGTTCGTGCGTTTGTTCGTGGACGAGAATCTCGACCGGATCATTCCCATCTCCAAGCAGCCAAAAGAGAAGATTCAAGCCATTATCGATTCATGTGCCCGACAATTTCCCGAGTTCAGTGATCGTTCCCGCAAACGCATTCGCACCTATCTGAAGTCCTGTCGCCGCAACAAAAAGACACGAGACGGTTGGGAGAATACGGTGAGTGATTAGACATTATCTTGATGTTCTTACCTGAATGTGGTGCATATCAAAACCAATCGTTCAATTGAAAATTGGCACATCAAGACTTGAGAAGCAAAATGTAATGCTTGCTAGTAGTTGAGTAAATATTATTTTAACATTAATATGAGGTTTTGCATTTCACTTCTATTCATTAACAGAACCTTTACAAAAAGGGTGGAAATTAAATAAAATAAAGAAAAATAATTATAAGAAAAAAATAGAGAAGATTATAAAAATATTCAAAGTGACAAAAATTATTCGAAATGCATGTTAAGTAAAAATTATGTAAGGTGCTTTAACATTATTTTTTTCGTAAAATAAGTTACTTTCTTTTTCTATTTTTTAATATTCAATGTCATTTCAATTATTTTTGAAGCTTTCTATTTTTATTTTTATCTCTTTATATAATAAAACTACTATATTTTATAGCGTCTTCTCATATTGTATTAAAATGACATTCTAAATGAAATTTCATAAGTATTTTGGAATTGACGAAATATGAAGAAATTTTGAACTTAGTTTCCATACATATTTTGAAATAAGTAAACAATTTTTGGATAAAATAAACAAGCAAATGAAATGCTCTTAAAGTAATACAACATATAAATATGTTGCTATAAATGTTAGTATAGGAATATTCTGATACAGTTTAAAGTGACTAGAGTATGGAATGTATTACCTTAGACCTCACTTTCATTCTGGTATTCACCATCTTTTGTCAATTGCCATTTTGCAGACTCGACCGACGCCCGCGCATCTGACCTCCGTGCAGGCGGAACAAATCCTGGCGATTGCCTGCGAGAACGAGTCGATGAACGCGAAGCGAATGCGAATTGGCCTCGAGCCAATTACACATGCGGTGCCAGCGCCGGGCAGCGTTGTGGCAGCTGCAGCTGCAGCGGCAGCTGTTGCCGGCACCAGCACCACATCCGCGAGCAATGCGGCCACCGTAACCTGCACGGCAGCCGATGCGGCTGGCCTCACCAGCGTGGCAGCGGCAGCGTTGCCATTCGTTAGCGCCGTCGGCTTCGCACGCTCCACACCGAACTCGGAGCACGCGGATACCGCGTTCGGTGGCGCCTCCAATTTAGGCGCCGGCGCTGGCAGTGCAGGCGGCAACAGCACTAGCGGCGCAGCTGGC
This sequence comes from Drosophila albomicans, assembly GCF_009650485.2. NCBI lineage: Eukaryota > Metazoa > Arthropoda > Insecta > Diptera > Drosophilidae > Drosophila > Drosophila albomicans. The sequence goes on along the minus strand of NC_047628.2, from coordinate 7,419,697 downwards.
GGTGGCACCGGTGGCATGAGCTCGGCGCGCAGCTCGCCGCTGGCACTCAGCTCAAATGCCAGCGTTGGCGGAGCGAGTGTCACGGGCTTGGCGTTGGCCAATGGGGCTGGGGCATCGAATGGCGCCGGTCTGCCCTCAAGCAGTCCCTATACCACGGACTTTAGCTCGCCCTCGGCGGCCTCGCCTTTTGTGGCAGCTGCAGCGGCAGCGGCTGTGGCAGCTGGACGTGCGCCCAGCTATCCTGGCTACTTCCCAGGCGTTGCCGGGCTGGGTAATGGTAAGTAAATAGTTGGAGTGACACTGACATAAAGCACTACTGGATTAATCCATAAACTATACGCTTTAAGTGAGTGTCATTCAAATCGTTAGCACACGCTTTATTAACTTATCTCCCCTTCTTATTGCAGTTACGCCCACCGATCTCTCCATGAAGCCCACGGCGCTTGGCGTTGGCGGCGGCCTCGCTGGCAGCGTCAGCAGCAACAGCAACAACAATACAGTTAGCGCGCAGCTGAGTGCCGCCAATCTGGCCACACTGAGCAATGCCAGCAACAACAATGTGCTGGCCACAGCCACACAGCAACTGCAGCAGCTGCAACAACAGCAGCAGCAACAGCAGCAGCAACAACAGCAGCAGCAACAACAACAACAGCAGCAGCAACAGCAACTGCTCTCCACGTCCGGTGATGCCAACTGCTCCCGAGTGCCGCCCATTCTGCCCCACAAGCTGAGTCCCAACGAGGTGACCGCTGCCCGCCAGGTCATATCGGCGTACAGGGAGAGCGCTGCGTTCCTGCTGCGCACCGCTGACCAGGTGGAGCAGCTGCTGGTGCAACAGCAGTAGGCTGGCGATGCAGATGCTGATGCTGATGATGATGATGATGATGATGGTGGTGGCTAGCATTGGGCACTTTCCAGACCCGAGGCGACGCGAGGCGCGCGCGCGGGTTGTTCCTATTTAAATTTAAATTTAAATTGAATTACACAGAGCAACAACAAAATAAAAAAGAAATAATAAAACACACTCACAGCAACTAAGCGAATTAGAAAGCGAAAGCTACAAAAATAGTCAAAGCATAGCAGCAAAAAAAAAAACAAAAAACAAAACCAAAAATCCAACCCCAAACAAAATAAATAAAACAGAAACAAAATAGATACAGAGAAACAAAAACAAAAATAGTCAAACAATGTTCGTTTTAACACAAACATTTTAAGTGTTTTTTCCTCCAAACTACGTACAGCATATTACAAATAGCATTAACGGATAAACAAAATGATTAATACGAAATACCACAAAATACCAACAAATTCCAAACAAAAATACCAAAAAACCAATCACTTAATATTGCAATTGTCGCAGCCGCAAAACAGAATTTTGCTTTGCAGTTCAATAGCTCGCAGCTTCGCTATAAATAATAAAAAAACAAATCAAATTTAAACATAATTAATTTTTTTAGCACTATATTATTTGCATGTTCCATTCATAGTAACGACTGCGAGATATTGAATTAAAAAGCTTAACTCTGATTAAAATATCAAATAATTAAATGAAAACAAAACAAAATCGTAAGCAGCAAGTCACATTACTACAGTGTCTACTAAAAGTAAAACTACAATAGCCACCCACACAAAAAGACAGTCACTCAAATATGTTCACACTCGCATTACGTTGAAGTTTTTGTTTAAATTTTACAAGTTTTTATTACATTTTAAATGCTCGTATAGAGCCACAGTTTCCGGCCCAGTTTGATGTGCGCGATTTGTTAAAAAAAAATAAATAAATAAAAAAAATATACAAAAAAGCGAAAAACAATATATTGTATTGTATGTAATTAAGTTGAAGTATTGTTGTAAATTTTAAGTGTATCAAAAGAGATGAAATGATCGAGTTAGAAAAAAAAAAACATTTTAAGATAACAAGCATAACAAAAATGATAAAAACAAAAAAAAAAAACATTATTTCAAATATATGGGAAACTATGAGAAAACACAGGGTGATACTTTCTGAAATTATTACAAAAGCCTAAGCTAAAATTTAAAACAAAAAAATGTGTAAAAAAATATATAAAAATGGTATGGCATAGAAGTTGGTATATGTGTATTTAAAAGTGAACAAAAAAATTCGAAAAAACAATTTTTTATTTTATTAAAATTATGAAATTATAAATTTTATTTTCATTATACTGTCTCAATTTTTGATTTTGTATTTTGACTTTTTTACTGAAATAAATATTATTATTCTTATTATTCATTGTATAGATCATTATTGTGTTGGTTCGTTTACTGCATACGAAATATAAAATAAAATACATAAATACCAAATAGCCATTAATGTTTTTTGCATCTATAAATGTGCATGTAAAAATACAATACAATCCGAAATTAAATCGAGTCAAGAGAAAACCAAATCGAAAAACCGCTATGCAAAGCAAATTATAGAATTTAATAACATAAATAACAAAATACACCAAAAGTATTTAATTATTTAATCAAATAAATAAATATTAATTACACGAAGCGTGGCGCAAAGAGATTCGATAAATTTGCTGGCCACGCAAAACGAAAACTATTATAATACGAAAACACAAATTTATTAATTATAATATAATGGATTGGTATTTGCATAGAAAAGTAAACTGATTATAAAAGTCCGAAAACAAAAAAGACAAAACACAAAAAAAAAAAAAACATTTTAAAAGTCGACTTAATAAAGAATTTATGAGAATTATATGTATATTAATCACTTGTTGTAATTTATTGTTTATTTTTTAATTGGACAGGAATCATATTAATTAAACATTTTTAAAAAGCCCAAAAAGCTATTAGAGGAATACTATCATAAAACTGTACAGTTTTGTATATTACCTTTAATGCTGAGCTGTGCACTATGCTTCGAAGTATACATCATTCGTTTTGCACCAAGACGAACACTCCTATTAATTTTGGTATCCCTATTTGGATTTACAAAGAAAGACTATATGGCATCGGATTTTAGGGCTGATCAAAAATTATGTTTCTTTAAACGAGTTACTTTAATTTCCAACCGCAAACAGATAAAATGCTCTTCAACTCCATCAGCTACTTAAAATTGAATAATTTTGTTGCATCATATTTATTTGAGATCTAGTTATTGTATATTGTACGCGATATAACCTAGCAGCTAACTTTAAAATATTTGCTATATATTGAACGATCAATCCGGATCTAATAAATATAATAATAATCTCATAAAATTGAGTTAACCTTTTTAAAACGAATTTCACTCGAAATTCCAATATTCTTCAAACTGTAGCCAAGCAGACAACTTTTAGTACAGTTTGACCCAAGCCGTTCAATAGCAATTACTCAAACCAGCTTTGGACAGTTAATTTAAAACTGCATAAACTTAGCGTATGCGCAAACCGATGAAACCAATTGTTGAGGGTTCTAAACTCTTGTTAGCAACTGCTTTAAAGGTTTGAAAATATGCATGTAACAAACAATTTCAATATTTGTCTATATATTATAATAAAACGGGTTGGTTATACTGTACAGTTTATTTAATTCTACATTTATTTAAAACAAATCAACTTAACTAAAATTCTTAATTAACAGAATTTCGAATTGGATTTTATGCCCAAATAATAAATTAGATATAAAAATCTTAAAGTTATTCCATTTGCAATGCTGTCTTCGTTCTCAGAACATTGTTTTTCTTTTTTTTTACACTCTTCTGTTTAGTCTTTCACTTAAATTAAACTAATTCTATTTGTAATGACTTGTTTATGTAAGCGAAAGAAAAAATACAGAACTCATTGTGGAAGCACCCAAATATTCTGATTATTGTCGTTGCTGTTGCTGTGTTTGCTGATGTTTGCACCAATTCTCTACTATAAGATTGCGATTTATACACGTAGTGGCAAGATTTCACTAACAATTTTTGATTGATTTTGTGATAATTATAAAGATACCCCCATCTTGGTCAATGCAAACCAAAAAACTTATGGACTAAACAAAATTTGCAATAACAAGGCCCACAAATTGGCCAATCTCCAAGCTAATTGCTTCACGCCAGGACACCATCCAAAGCGTGAATCACACCGTTGGTGGCCGGTATATTCGAGGTGACCATTTGTGCATCATTCACTTTGATTTTGCCAGCAGAAGTCTTTTGCAACACAACCGTTTTGCCCGTGAACAACGAATCCTTGACCTGGTAGAAACGCATGCCGGCCGAGAAGAGAGCTCCAGGCACAATGTGCTTCATGGCAAACTGTTCAGCAGCCTCCTTGTCCGTGTAGAGTTTCTCGAGCGTGTCCGAGTCCAGTTCGCTGAAGCTCTTGTCAACGGGAGCGAACACTGTGTAAGTCTTGACACCTAAGGTAGCGAACAATATAAACAATTTAGATAGGATTTATTTATTTACAGCTGTTACTCAAAAGTACCTTTGCTTTGCAGTTTCTCAGACAAGCCAGAGGTGTAGAGAATCTTCAAGAAGTTAGAGAAGCGACCTTCGCGATCCGATTGCAGCGTCTGCAGCAGATCTCCAACGGGTAGCGGGAACATGACACGATCGACAGCATGGGCCACACCTTGTGGTATCTTAATGTCCTTCTTGTTCAGCACAACCATCGCGCCATTAATGGTGGTGAGCTAGAAAAGTTTGAGGGTTAGTAAGAAAATTACATTGTCAGTTTGTAAGGTTAAACTTACAGTGACATCGTTCCACTCCTGATCATGCATATTGTACTGATTGACGCGCAGCTGAGTGCCAGCCAAGGAGACGCCAGTCATCTCGTCCTGCAGCGTAGCAATCTCAAACGATCCGGGAATAACATGATGCAAAAGCAGCTGTAAAGAGCAGTAAAGACAGTGAGTTAAGCATTAAGATTGATGATATATTTGAACTTACGCCACTCAGCAGTCGTGGATTGGAACGGAACTTCTCCTCGGCACGTTCGGGACCTCCAAGTTGAACAAGAAGATTCTTGAACGCCTTGTCCGTAGGTACAAAGATGGTGTAGGGACCCGTCTCGTTGAGTATGCTGTCCAGTCCGCTCTGGCGCAGATACTTGGCCATGGCAAACAATCCATTGCTCTTGAGTATCTGCAACAGATCCTCGCTGGGATTTGACAGCACTGAGGCACCAACAGTCGAGGCTGCCTTCTCAGTGTTCTCCGTTTCCTGAACCAAAGCATCAGCATATTGAGCGGGTGTCTGAGCCAAGACCTCAGGGGTTTGCGTAATGTCAGCCAGACGCTCGGTCACCACTGGCAGATGCGTGGATGCGCCCGCAATGTACTGCGGGGATTGCGTGATTGGCGACGAGCTGTAGATAGGCGCTGGCGTGGTACGCACCAAACTGGCGCTGATGCTTGGGATGCTGCTGCTTTCGTACAAGCTGGGGAAGCGAGGAGTATACGGAGTGCTAGTGGTGCTCGTGGTGGTTGTGGTGGTTGAGGTGGTGCTTGAGAGACGCGACGGATGATACTGGCGATGATTGCTGGGTGTGCCACGGGAAATAAATGGCGCTGGCGTTGTGGTTGTTGTGGTGGTGGATCTAGCTGTGGTTGTGGTACTGGGAGTGGTGCTGGGAATGATGACTGGGGCACGTGTGGTGGTGGTCTGTATGATCTTTCCGCTCTTGATCTCGACAACCTCATCGTTGGGCAAGGTCAGACGGTACACAGAGGGCGGCAGCTTAATCTCTCCGCTGCGAATGCGCTCCAAGATGCTCTCCACCTCGGCACCGGTTTGCTTTGTTTCCTTCTCGCCATTGGCCTTAACACCCTGGATCTTGAAGCTGCCATCAGCTTGCTCCTCCAGATACACATATGTGGCCTTCTTCTTTGGCGGCAGTGTGGGTGGTGCGGGTGTGGTCTTAGAGCTGAGTCCCTCGATCTCGTAGCCATCGGGAATAAGGCCACGCTTAGCCAGTTCCTCGAGCGTTGGTGGATCATCCGAGTCAGAGGTAATCACCGCCGAGCTGGCAATGCTGTTGGCTCCATTGCTGACACCCTGAATGTCACCTGCGCCGCCTCCATACAAAGCCGCCAAGCTGGAGAGATCAACACCGCCGGGTAGTCCGCCAGCTGGCAAAGTATCCGACTCCTGTGGATCGGGGGAACGCAGTATTTGCACCTTGCCACCACCTGGCAGCACCAGATCCTTGCTCTTCGTGGGCGCAACATCACTGAGACTCAACTTTCCCTCCGCGCCTAAAGCCTGTTGGGCCAGCAACGTCTGTAACTGTTCCTGAGAGTAGGCCTGTTGTCCCTGCACTAGGTTGGGATCCGTGGTGCGAATGACCTGCACACGCTGTCCATTGGGCAACACCAGATCCATTTCGTCGTAGGTCTTGTTGCCCGTCAGTGGCTGCTGTGGTGTCTCGGACAGAGCTGCTTTCAGCTGCTTCAGCAAATCCTCGCGAGCAATAGTCTTAACCGGTTTCTTGCCCACCAACTTGGGACTGTTGTATTTGCCCAGCTCGGACTTCACCTGTGAGTAGATGTTCTTCTTGGGCGTGGTACTGGCTTCTGTCGTAGTGGTAGTGGTGGTTGTTGTAGTTGTCGTTGTTGTGGGATGCTCCTTGTAGTATTGCTGCAGTGCGCTGTTGAACTGATTGTATTCCGTGGGATGGGCAACGGGACGACCGCGTGGTGGTTGCACATACTGTTGCTGGGGTGGATAATTGTTGTGCTGAGTGATGATGGTGGGCAGCACGTGCTGCTTGATGGCATGTTGCTTAGCCAGGAATTCCTCATGTTGCTGGCGCACCTTGTGCTGGGATTTCTCGTATTGCTTGGCCACAAATTGCTCGTGTTTCTGTATAATCTTTTGCTTGTACTCTTGATCAGCTTGCTGTGCTTGTGGTGCATTATTGATGAACTGATGCTGCTGTTGCTGTTGCTGGGTGAACAGAGGTTGTTGCTGCTGCTGCAACTGCTGCTGCTGCTGCTGCTGGAAGGTTTCACGCGATGGCTGCACGGGGAACGGCGTCGACTGCAGGTTGTTGAAGAGTTGTGGCAATGGCAAACCCAACTGGGGTGTCAGTTGATACTGCTGCTGTTGTGGCACACTCAGTGGCTGTTGTTGCTGCTGTTGTGGCTGTTGCTGGTAGCTGAACTGTTGTTGCTGCTGCTGTTGTTGTTGTGGCTGCGAGAGAGTCTGGAATGTGGGCACGGGCAACTGACTTGGCAGCTTCTGCGTAGTCTGCTGGCCAAACTGCTGTGGCTGCTGGAAAGCAAACTGTTGTTGTTGCTGCTGCAGTGTCTGCTGTTGCTGTTGTTGCTGGTAAGCTGGTGCTGGAAATGCGGTAGATTGCAGACGTGCATCCGGAAATTGTTTGTGGCGTGGCGGCAGCTGCTGGGAGCCAGCAAAGTTGCGCAAGTCCAAGAAGTTCTGATGATGCAGGTCGAGATTGCTGGCAGTCGAAGGCAACTGTTGCTGCTGCTGCTGCTGCTGCGGCTGCTGCTGTTGCTGGGGCTGTGGATATTGTGGTGCTGTTTGCAGTTGACTTTGAGTCGAACGCTGGAATTGTTGATTACTGTGCGGTTGCTGCTGCGGCTGCTGCTGCTGTTGTTGCTGCTTCTGTTGTTGTGGGTATTGGGCAAAGCGATGCTGCTGCTGTGGCTGCTGCTGCTGATGATGATGCTGCGGCTGATGGGATTGCTGATGTCCATGATGCTGGCGCTGTTGATGTTGCTGATGCTGTTGCGGTGGTATGGGCAACTCAACGCCAGCCTGGATAAAGTTTTGCTGATTATACTGCGGTAAATTCAGTTGACGACGATGCGCATTATGAAAAGACGGCTGCAAGAAATAGAGTTAAAAGAAACAATCAATCAACAATGCTCGCATCATTTCATAAACACTACTTTCTATTACATCACTCGCTTGACATTAATCCCCTTTCAGTTGGACAGCAAAGCAAACCAGATTTATCGGCGAAATTGAAAACTGGCACACAAATTTGCCGTTGCCATTGAATGCTCGAAAAGTGGACTAACCCACAACGCCCCAACTTGGATTAATAGAGTTGAACCAGTTTTGTAGCCAGTTCGTTTGCTCCATTTCAGCTGGCCACAACAAGATATTGTTTGGGGTCCTTTGGGGCCAAGTTGAAGTCTATTAATTTACAACAACAAAAAGTGGGTTGAAAACCAGTCAAAGTCATAAAACTTGCTCTGAATAATGCCACTTGTAACAGGTTAACGAATCGAGAGTAAGTTAACCACGTCACAGCAAGTTAATGATCTGATTTATTACCCGCATCCTTATATCATATACATATATACTGCTGTTATATTTCCGCAATCTGCGAATTATAATTGCCCGAACAATTAAACAACAAAATGCCTAATTGCGGAATGAAAGGTGTAAGAAGTACAAGAAGAAGATGCGCTCAATTTTATCGACAATACAAAACTTACAAACGACAATTGTCATTTTCTTTTGATTTAAACTTATTTTATTTATGTAGTTGCGTAAATTACACTATTTTTTTAAATGTGAAACTTTGTTTTACTTCCTTAATTAGACCATTTTGCATATAAAGTCAATGTTAATACTTTTTTAGTTATGTCTAATAATTTTTCACCTCAAACTGACTAAAATTTCAGTTGGTTTCAAAGATCAGTAATACAACATTGTAATCTTTTGATGAACATAGATGATTAGATTATTTATATATCAGAGTTGAAACTTCGAAATAGTTTTGCACTGAGATTTGTGGACTCTGAATTATGCAATAAACAATCAAAATCGAACTACTATATTATTCCAAGAGTTTAAATTTGAAGAACCGAATGAATGAGGTGCACAAGTGTGCAAATTTATAATATTTTGAAGGTAACAGATTGAGAATTGATCAAAATGTTAAGATACATAACAGAAATGTTAACTTAACAGTTGAGACTTAATATATCACTATTATACTCAGCTATTGCAAGTGAAGAGCATGTGCAATCATTAAAACAATATAAAATTATTGAAGTTAAAGTGGTAATAACTTCATTCAGGCAAATTAATTTACGCTATTGTGTTGGAATCAAACTGCATTTATTTCATAAATTGTAATGAATTGTTTTACTCGTAATAAATTTGTTATAATTTCTCTATTAAGGTTGATTTTGGTTTAAATTGTAAGCTAACAACTTGAATTGTATTATAATTCATCTATAGCAAGTTTCTTTTCAGCGATGACAACCAACGTAAATAAACAATTACAATTTATATTTACTTGTATTCATTTGTGATAACTCATCACTTATTGTAATAAATTCAAATAAAAGCCAAACAATCCTAGCGTGGTTTTAGTGAAGTCATAGAGTTGAGTAAATGTTTGTATGTGAGATCTTCAAAGAGCTGTCAAATGCTGCGCAAAGATGATGGATTGAGACATTGGTTGGCCAACTGACAGAGCCAGGGACTGGCGCTATTTACTCGCACTTCCTTTCAATTTGCTGTTGCAATGCAACAAATTTTCTTTGTTTTCATGTTAGTTAACATCTCCAGCTGCAATTGCTGCGATTCGTCTGGGATCTGTTCCCTGTTCGCAGTGCCACAAGAGCTTATACAATCTCTGGCTCAAACTGCTTGTCATACGCATCGTATACGCATCGCATCAAGTCTGAAATGATTCGGCGAAAACAATACATGTCTCGACGACACAAAAAAAAAAGGTAAACGAAAATCATTTTACAGCCATTATTCAACGCAATTTTCATAGGCAAGAAGTGCGGACTTATAAAATGCTTAGCAGCATGCATAATTTAATTGCCAGGGTCATAAATCTTATGGCTTTTGCACTTACTTGCGACATTTCCATGCGTCTGCAAGATTTTCAACGATTCATACCCCAGCCTCCTCCTCCCTCCCTTTCCTTGGCATCTCTTTTCTTTGCGCATGTTAATTATGTTGTTGGCACTAATGATGCAGCTCATCATCGGCAAGCCGTCGAAGCTGCCACTGTGACTGCTGCTTATGCAACCAGAGTCAACAACCAGCGGCAGCATAATGATTGAGCTCCTGTCTCAGCTACCTGTGAAGCCAAACAGGTGTTGCATGAGATTCTTGATTGTTGGGCTTTCATTTAATCTGCTTGAGCTTAAGTTGTTGGCGGGGTTTCCAATTGTTCGAACTGCATCTTCTGGTACTTGGAATCTGGAATCTAACCTATCCCAATAGGTCAGCTTCTTTCAACACAAGAGATTTCTTTTTTGTGTATTGAGGTTTTCTTTTAAGCACAAAACAAAACAACAAAGTTTCCCTGCCATTTGTTTTTGTCTTTTCTGACAAATTACTCAGCTGGTGAAAACATCAATCAATCATCAATCAAAGTACCCAAAAAACATGGGCACTGCCAAGCCGGACACCGAGTCTGGACTGTCTGTAAGTCATGTCAGTCAGTCAGTCAGTCAGTGAACTCCATCAAAAGGGTTCCATAATTTGCGTCATATTTCATGGCTGGAATCTTACGGACATGTTAATTTCACGCTTTAGCGTCTTGCTCTCAGTATTTTCTCGCATGCAAAACACTTTCATTTCTTTTTAAATTTTTTCTCCATTTCTTCTCATGCCAATCCCCGGCATTCAACGCTACGCATGCGCCCAGCTAACGACTCCCATAACCATAAATATATATATGTACACATATAGTCAGGTGTGGCTTCTGTGTTGTTGTCACATGCCAACACGACACCCATTAGTCGATTGTTGTTGCTATTGTCATTGTCGTCGTGGGCTGCTCTTGTGTTTGAAGGTGTCAATGCTTCGACAATTAAAGAGTTGGCGTTCTCCATGAATTGAACACCAGATCATCAGAAAATATCCAAACGGTGGCCATGTTTAAGCAGCAATCAATTAATCATTGGCTTTTGATTGAGTTTGGATTGGTGAAAATGGTTTTGATGATTGGCAGTTCGACACAAATTAATCGCTTAACTGTCTGCTGCTAAGATGAGTTATAAAGCGTTGAAAAAGAAGTTAACTTTTTTTATGAAATAATTAAACGACTTTTTACTTTATTCTTACACAACTTTCGATCCCTCTAGCTAGAGCTGCTTAGAAATTAAAACAACTGACAAAACAATATTCAAAATAATAATATTTTCGTTCGTGTTTAATCGCATGATAAATTGTTTGGAAAATAGAAAATATTTTGTTTTCTCTATTCTTACACAATTTTCTATTATTTATAGTTTAACTGCGATAAATAGTTTATAAAATTAAAGAAATTATTTCTTCTTTATTCCCACACGACCTTCAATCAATGTAGCGCCTAATATATATTGTTTACTATTGTATAAAAAAAATTAAATAATTTTCTCTCTTTTTCGATCTCTTCAAAGATTAAATATTGATTCTTACACAACACTGTAAACAAGGTGTTTAATGCCTATATTAGGTAAGGTCATTTTGGGAAATGCGGATGAATAGAGCCAGTTCATTTATCAGTTGACTCAATAATGTCTACTTAATAAGCCACAAATAACTGTGCAGCATAAATTATGGCATGTTTTGGGCAACAAAGAAAGTTTCACGAGACCCAAAAGTGTTGCAGTCCATAAAAAGAGGCAAAATAAAGGGGAAGACCACATTCCCGCCTTCAAATTTATCCAATGTTCCTCAAATTGTAGTTTATTACGAAAGCGTTGCATATTTGAGCTGTCATATCAAACGAGCATTATGCTAATGAGTCTATATCGGACATGAGATTGGAACATGAACATGAAGCACCACCCAAAGAAGAAGAAGAAGAAGTTGATGTCGAGGAAGCAGTAAAAGCCGGTTACGGCATTTATCAAACATATACACACACAAAAAAACATTTTTCTGTTTCTAATAATTTTTTTCTATAGTTTTTTGACGGGGCGTTGAGCCATGATGTTAAATCTGTCAGTTACACGACTCGCTGGCAATCTGACTAATTTGTTAATACGTCATAATTGATTTCACATCACATCACATCGCATCGCATCACACATCAGCAAAAGAGCAACAAATTTGAGTCGAGTTTCGGTTTCAGTTTCGGTTTCGGTTTCGCGGTTACGCTTGCCCGATTGCCCAGCAGCCAATGAAAGCGAAATCTTCAATCTTCAAATCTTAAAATTTCTTTTCGTTGTTCGTTGTTTCTTTCGTGTTTTGTGTTTCGTGGCGTTCGCAGTGAAAGTGATTTGTAGACACTAAGTGAGCATTTATGTTGTGTATGTTAATCAGAATATAATGGATCAAAATCAGAAGCAAACAACCTGGCCAGACAAACGCCACTGGCGCTTACCTTGTTTTACTCGTTTTTGTTAATTAAAGAGTTACCCAAGTGCTCCGTGGCCGTAAATTCTTCAAATCCCCAAAGCTAACCGGGTTGCGTAATGGCCATGACTATTCGAGTATCTGTGAGATACGTCTGCATCTTAGAGTGTTTCTGTTTTTGGTAACGTCAATGGCCAATGGCAACCAATCTGTGAAACTACTCGACTACTCGACTACTCGACTGGCCCCGTTTCCCGCTGCCTTTCGTATTTCCTGTCCAATCCCCCCCGTCTCAATCTCCTGTTGATTGCATTTTTGTTTATGCATGTTTCTCTTTTTTTATCTGCAATTTTTGCTACCGGCTGTTGACGTTTGCTCGTTTGTTCGTTTGTTTTTCAAACTTCTTTTCTAGGGCGCCTACATTTTTGGTCATTCGTGGAGTTTCAAGGTTGTATCTTCGGGGGAATCTTGTAGTTTGTAGTTTGCAACGGCTCAACGTATGTTGCAATCATCTATGCTGCAGATGCATGAGTCAAAGTTAGAACAGCTTGTTTTTTTGGGCATAATTAATGAGCACTGTGATTGTATCTTTCGGTGATTTGATGGACAGTTCTGAATGCGACTTGTAAATTGAATTTAATTGGCCCAGAAAACACTGAAAAAACAGCTCACATTAAATATCTAGATTAAGCAATTAATCTTCTGCCTGTTTTGTGTAACTTTTGATTATTTCTTCAATAAATTCAATCAAGGTGCTTACGAAATTTACAGACTTAGAGCTGCTTTAAAAATCATTGTTCACGTTGCGACTATTGTTTGGCAATTGCATTGACTAACAAGTCGAAATAATCGCATCTTATCGATGATCATAAAACTCGATCGCAGAAATCGTGCCCACATCATTTAAATGGCACTTTGATTGCAGCCAGTAATAAATTGTGATCCATTCAGAATGGCCACAAACAGCTTCAGTTTCTGTCAACACACTCAACATAGAGAGACAGACGCTGCCTGCTCTTAAAGTGTGCATAATAAACATTTGACGACTGCTTTGGTTTTTTTTTTTTTTTGTAGAGGTGTTTTGTGGTGTTGTTGGTCAATCTAAAGATTTGGCAATTGCCTTTCACTTTTTCAGTTTTTTAGTTTTGGTTTTGGCTGAGCTATCGACAAATGACTGCAGTTAGCAAAGCGAACCCAGGAGATCCCCAGACTAAAGGCATTTTAATTGCCTACAAAATAGTTTTGCTTGCTACGCAAATAAGTAATTAATTCGTGGCCGCACAAAAGAATGCACAACAACCACAACAACAACCAAAGTAGAGGCAGCGGCCGCGGCAAGCAAAAGAGAAATTTACATAAAATTGTGTAATTAACTGAAATTTTGTCTGGCCAAAAGCAAAAAGCAAATGCCTGCTAGCAAACACCTACACCTACACCTATCTACGAAAAAGCAACTGGAGTCCAGTTGCCGCGAGGTGAGGCACGAGGCGAATCGCATGCCTCAACCGGTCACATGAAAGCGAAAGAAGCCACCCAAAAACAACAACAAAAACAACAACAACATGGAATTGCCGCCAGCAAGTGAAACAATTGCAGGCACAACAAATAACAATAAGTCCAGTTAAAAGCAACAACAACAATCACAAATGTTACTTAACAATTGCTTTGGAATAAAAAAGAAACTTGGTCAAACTTTTGCTGATATTATCGCTTCGTTCCCCTCTCTCTCTCTCTCTCTCTCTGTCCCGCTTTTAGCAACGAGACGAAGTGTAGCAAAATGCTCGTAAAACTGTTTATAAATTAGCACGATTTGTCTTCTTTTATTTGTAAATTGTAAGCAACAACAAGTGAAAAATGTTGCTTCATTTTCGAGCCTAACATTTTGCAGCCAATTTACGGACTAAAGGCATAAAATGGAATGCAAAATGAATGTGAAAAATCTCTTTTTGGCTTATGTTCTTAACTGGGAATTCAAAGTGAAAAGAATTTAGTAAATGCACAAGTTGAAATGAAAATATAAAAGTTTAACAAATAAATTGAGTACAAAGATGCAATGGAATTTGCAAATGACGGAATTTGATAACAGCAACACATTTTAGAATTTACATTACATTAAAATGATTACCAATATAATCTTCTCTGGGATGCGATGGATAATAAATAATAAAAAATAAATAATACATCTGTACGTCAAATTATGGCTACTGCAATCGGGTTTAGCTAACAATCTCGTGTATAATATTTTGACCTATTTTGACCAAATGGGGTCTTCAGTATATTTTTCTATTTGTACATTGTATTATTTAGTATAATATAGTAATAATTTCGCACTGTTTTCATTTATTTAAACTGAATAGTTGACCATACACTTTCTGACTTGTATTTTAAATATATAGTATATGCAATTACATTTATAAATTGCTCAACAAATAATAAAATGCTGTGCAAATATAAATCACATAAATCGATTTATGCTACATACACATTGAAGTAAAGTTAAAAACGAATTTGCAATCACAGCTTTATAATTAGAATAAATCATGCTACAAAATATCTCTCAATAACATTTATAACACTTTTAATATTAAATTAATAAACCTTTACCAAAAACATTTAAGAATTTACAATCACAATTCTATATTTAAATATTCTTTCGATATTTTCAGTTGATTTTATTTGGTAACTGCAACAAACCCAAAACATAGTATGAAATGATGATTAACCTGGATTGGCGGCTGTCAAGGCAGCTTTGTATATCTGTGTGTAACTTAGATAGTTAGTTGTGGCAGCAACTGCAGCCGTTGGTTAATTGCGAATGCTTTGCATCTTCGAGATGCGAAGCCGATTCGTGGCGCATGTGCAACAACTGCTGGCTGGCTTATGCAAGAACGCCTGTGGCACAAAACAAGTTGCAGATACAATTAACGCAATCGTCAGCGTTAGCACTTCAAACCGATGCGGCATGCAAATTTCGTTGCGTTGCCTTCGCCTAAACTAATTGAATGTAATGCATGCAAATTACTTTGAAATTGGGACAAAATGCCGATGGCCATGTTGGGAGCAAATACAACGCAATCGCCCACGCTCACGCCTCCTCCTCTTCCCCCTCCTCCTTCACCTCAGAAAGGGGGGAAAATTATGCGGGTTGCAGCAGCAGCGGGTATTTGGTGGCAGCTACTACACACATAGTGCTACCTACTCTCATATGCCATGCCTAATTTGACAGAGTCTGACACTCTTAACGAGTTACGAAGATTTATTACCTCTACCTGCCCCTCCTCCTACTCCTCCACCGACCGTAATTGTAATTTAAATAAACCCAGTTTTTGGTCAGTCTTTGAGCTGCATGTGAGTATCGAGGTTTATGTGCCAGTTAATTTAAATGTTCATATGGCTAATTGCATTGAAGTTTTTCCTCTTGAACTTTTGTTTTCTTCTCTAAGATGTGTTTTGCTTTATTTTTGTTGAGTTTTTTGCTTTGACCACAGCGAGATCTGACGCAAAGTTGAAGAAATTAATTAGCGAAAAAGCCATGAAGTAAAGACCATGCAAAGAGCAGCAAACAAAAAAAAAAAGAGAGCAGAGTTCAAAAGGGTAATAGCAGAAAGTTAATAGAAAGTTCGTGAGGGTGGTCTCAAGAAATATGCCAAATATTCGTAGTTAATCATTAAGAAGAAATCGCAAGTTTTTCGATATTCCGAAACCAGTTGTGAATAAATTCCTTTCGCCAGTTTCCGCATCTTCTAAAATTTATTGTTATTGCCATATGATCAAATCAAACGCTTCATCAGACTGTCAAGGCAACAACTTAATTCGCCAAACACACTTTCAATTTACAACTCAGCATAACTCAAATAATAAATAATTATAATGTTTTGTTGTATTTTCAGCAAAATACACATAATTATTAAAGGCAAATTTGCGTGTTGGCTGCACATTTGCAGAAATAAATTTAAATAGTTATAACAAAATTAACTGCAATTTTACTTTCCAATTCAATAAATTTGACTTTGCGTGTCTTCTATCTTATATCTTCGTTTCTTTGCATCTTCTGTAGCGAATTGTTGCTGGACAGTAGCGTCGAGCATCACGAGTTCGAAGTGAGCCAAGAGAATCGTTCAATAATTGCTCAGCCTTGCCCAACTCCAACTCCAACTTCAGCTCCACTCTCTATGGATTTGCATGATCTGGCAACCTGCTGGGCAACTGGGATTTCATAACTTTTAACTAGTTTCGCAGTTGTAGTCGCACTATTTCATTGACAGTTCCACGCCCAACACGACTCAACAGCGTCTGACAACCTTTCCACGCTCATCAAAAATAAGCAACAAAAATTTTGGAATCTTTTGTTTCGTTTCTTACGCCTCTTTCGACATTTTTTGTGCAATTTTTCTGCGACCACAAAAGCACAAAATAAATACAATTTTCGAACCGAAAGCTATTCAATTTTTGATTGTTTGTCTACTCGTTTTCATGGGCTGTCACTTCAATTGAGGCGTTCAATTGCAATTGACGCCACAGCCACAGTCACAGCCATTGAAAATGGGTCAGAAATAAGCCAACGTACTTGTGTCTAAACTAACGCTATTTGTACAGATGAGTTGCAAGTCTTGACCTTCGGCAACGCTTTTGCTTTTCGGTATTAAAATTAAGTAGTCTATTATACGACTAAGATTTGTCGTGGGATTGACTTGAGTACACCTTGAAGTCGCTGCAAGGCTCGTCAAGATCGCCAAAGATCTGCATTAATTAGGAGTTATTAGGGTTTTCCCTCATCATCATCATTTTGTGTAGAACTCGAGAGCTGTTCACCTTCTTCAAATGTGCTAAAGGCGCTTAAAATCAACTAAAGTAAGCAAAACAAGTAAGAAAACTACAGTTGAGTATGCTCAACAGTGAGATACTCGCAAAACAAAGAGGGATTCTTTTTTTATTAATATACCAAATAATATAGTATTTGGTATATCGATATAGTACTACATTTGAAATATTTGGTCAGCGGGTATAAAAATATAAATACCCGCAGCGAATGCATTTTTTTTAACTCTTTCTCCAACATTCCAAAGACGCAGTGAATCCGAAGCCGCAAATTGCAGCTTTACGCTTAAGATCTTTCTAGTAATTTTCATTTTAATGCATTAATTACACATTAGCATTAGCCCGAAGTCGCTTCAACATGCGATTGCATTTCCAAACCAGCTGGAAAACTGAAAAACTGAAAAACTCCACTCAACACTTTTCAGTCTGCGGCTCTGTGTCAATTGGACTGCCATTGTTCGCAATGAAATGGAAACTCTTGTTGTGTGTTACATTTTTATATACAATAATATTCAGTTGGAATGCATAATTTATAGGTTAACAGTGTGCAACTGAAAGCTGAGAGTCGTTCTTTTGCATTTAATTATTTTAACCAGTGATGAGACAAGCTTAATGCGGCTGCTGATTTTCCAAATACTTAAGCTGAACTCGTGCCCAGTTTTTGGTCACGCAAACATTGCACTTGCTTCGCTTGCTGGCTCGCTTTTCCGAGAAACGATATTAAGCGCTGTCCCGACATGCAAATTACTCTGAAGAGCTCTCTCGGGTCTGAGGTCCGTGGTCCGTGGTGTCTGGAGACCGAGGTCCACACTCGTTGCTATGCACAAGCCTAAGCAGAGTCAGTAAACTTTCGCATGTTTAGTTCGTGACAATTTTTAGCAATTACCTGAACAAGACGATGTCATCGTCTAGCTAAACTAACGGGAGACTGTCTGACCATTGTTTAGCGGTTAATAACCTGGCTTACTTTGTTGTCCACTGATATGACAGACCGCAGTGCAGTTGGCAAATTGACAGAATGTTTATCACGTGAATGCAGCATATGTTTGATGAGAAAGTTGCCGAGCGTGAGAACTTTCTGAGTGCCACAAGCAGCAAGTTGCACGCTAAATGTTTGTCTTTCATTTCAGCTGCTCTTTTGGCTAATAATGCTTCATTACAACTTTAATAAAGTAGAAAATATTTATGTTGCCAGACTCACTTGGCCTAGTAACTTACTGAGAGAAAAGTTTATACAGCAAAGCATTCTTTCGCGTGCCTCAAACACTAATTAAATTTAATTCGCTAGCAACGGAATTAGAAATCCTTTCTTTAGTCCAACATTTTGCATTGCATCATTTAAAAGAAAACCCGCTTAGTTGGCAAGTTACAATTATGCAGTCGGAGCTGTCTACTTTACGAGTAACTCAACTGCCATCATCGCATTATCATATTTGCTCAGCTCTGATGCAATTCTGTTTAAATTGTGACTCTTGAAAGCATTTCTTGGACGCACAATTCACGGCTAAGCCGAGTTTAACGCCCACCAATGGAAAAGTCAAAGCACTCGCAAATGTTGCTGGTACTTAGCGCCTGTCGAGATCCGAGACACCTCCCCCAAAGCAAACTGACAAAGCAACTGGCAACGACTGTCGACTGTAACCCACTTCACACTAGAGTGCGGTTGGGCGAGTGTGGCATCCATAGCGCATAATGGCCAGCTCCAGATACGAATAGCAGCAGTGGCAGCAGCAGCAGCTCTGTGGCAGACTCAATGCCTGGCTGCCACTTTCAATTTTTCTGTTTCTGCTGAAGCTGCCACGAAAAGCCAGAAAACAAAAACACTTTTCGCAAGCTTCGCTGAGCAAAGAGCAACAACTATTCCATATTCCATTCCCAACCCCTCCCTTCGCCTGCAGTCTACAGTTCTTCTTCAGTTGCATTTGCCAGTTTGCAAATACACGTTTTAATTTGTTTTGTTTTGCGGCATCTGCTGCGCATTTGAGTGCATCAGTTAAGCATGCAACACACTCGCATCGCATCGCATCGTATCATATGAGCAAATTGCGTTTTGCTTTCGATTTCATGGTGAAAATCGTTCACGTAAACTTTTAATAAAATTTCATTTGCTTTTGCCTCGTCGATAGTTCTTTGATCGCTCCACAATTGCTTAACCTTATCCCCCTGTTCAATTGCCTCAATTGTGTTTTGCATAATTCTCCAGCTCAAAAACATTTTTATTGTTATGTTGTTTTCATTTTCGCCAATTTTCTTTTGCACCTTTTCGACCACAAAAATGTCATTAAATAATTGCAAAGTGCATTTTTTCGTTCGAAAACAATATTAAAGTGCAAATCAATGGCCACAAAAAAAACAAAACAAAACTTTGACTCCCACCACGACTTGTTGGCAACAACAACAGTAACAGCAACAACAGCATTTGAAGAAAAACAAATTATGCAACTCGTGTTTGGCTTGCAACATCTTCCAGTCAGACAAACAGGCAGGCAGGCGGCCAACCAACCCAGCCAGATCTTTGAGGCGGCATAGCTGAAATCTTGTTTTGGAACTCTCTCGCAGCAGCAGCAGCAACAACAAACGCTTCTTCATTTTCGCGCTGTAAACTTTTCACCCAGCCAACAAGAAACAACAAAAACGAAAGTGCAACAGCCGCAACTAACCAGTTGCCCAGTTGCCAGTTGCTGCTTGCAACTTGCCAGTTGCAATGTTGCAAGTTGGAAGTTGCAGCGCAGGAGGCGCTTCGTCTGGGTCTCTGGGCTTGGTCGGACTTGGTCGCTTACGTGACCGGCGACGAGGATCGTTTGACTTTTGGCCATATTTGTGTTGAGTTATGGCGAGAAGATGCTGCAGCAACAGCAACAGCAACAACAACAGCGACTGCAGTTGCAATTGCAAAACCAGTTTTACGTGGCGTATGAGTAATGCGGAAGTTGACACTTGCTGCGCTTGGCAAATCTCCACGGCGGTGGGTGAAAATTGTTCCCTGATATATTTACAGCGCATTGCAGCACTAATTGCGGCATTCATCAGTCCCCTCGTTGCAAAAAAAAATCAAAAGACATGAGCTAAAAACGCAAACAAAACTCATTTTGTTGCAAGTCCCCAACTAGCTATTAATGACCCAACCCAGCGTAACAACAACAATTTGTTCAAAACTGGAAATATCAAAAAAAAAAAAAACAAAAAAAAACAGAAAAATGAGTCGCCTGTCAATAAGCAGCGATGAGTTATGTCGCAGGCCCTTTTACTTTCTTTTCCCAGCATCGCTTAACTACATACAACTATCTGAAAGATGCCTCAAGTAGAAGCATTAACGATCCACCTCTCTCGGAGCGGTTCATGTGAATTTTTATCGCTCGTTTTTCGACTGCAAAATTTAGGCGTAACTCCATCGTAAAAGCGCACAAGTTAATGGCTTAATAATTGAGCATATTCGGGAAAAAGACACAGGAAATCATTTTTATTTGTTTGTGCATAAAATGAGAACTTGAGAATATTTATCAAACAACTTCACATCATTAGCAATTTTAGAGAATGAACATGAAGAACCAATAAGTGACTGAATTGATGTCAGTTGACTTTTGAAGTTATCTTAAATTAATTCCAGCTCATGTTGAAGTGGTTTTCTCTCTGGTCTATTATTACAACTGGTGCAATTAACAAATATTTAATTTCTTTTATTATTTTCGAAATTGCATCCATTGTACGCAGCACATTGCCATGACCATTGTCCTTAACCTTTTGTGCAGCTGTTGAGTTTCCTTTTTTGGCTTTTTTTTGCAAATTTCTTCATGAGTTTTCAGAGAGTTTAAACGAAAAACGTGTCAGACCAGATTGCTGCCGTCTGTCTGCTGCCTATTGACATAAGTTGGCTGCGGCAATAGCAGCAACAACAGCAACAGCAACATGAACTGAGCAACGGCAACGGCCTGCGATTACAACAACTACGGCCCATTGCGAACTTTTTTTTGTTTTATTTTTTTTTCTTTTTGGTTTTTTGGTAAACAAGAAAAAGACAAGCAAGCATTTTCAGCCACATCATCATCTTCCTTTTGTCTGCGAACAGGAACTGGTCACAGTTAAAGTCCAAAACGAAGACAAAAACAAAGACGAAGCTGAATCCGAAGTTGAAGCTGTCTCAAGTTTCTTTTATGTGATTTGGTTGTATTTCTTAATTTTAAGTCTTATATTGTTTTGTATGTATAAGAGAGTATAGACTATAGTAATTTCATATAGATGCATACAGCATGTACATACTTATCTATGTATATATTGCCTCACGTAGCGTTTTGCAGTTGCCTTTTTGTGTCGTGTAAACAACTGTTCAACATTGCAACAAATTGACCAACATCTGTTGCCCATCATCCAATTGGTTAGTTGGTAAGCCATGTTTCTGTTTCTGGGTTGGCCATTGTCACCCGCCCCCTCTTCCACGGCCCTTCTGCCAAATTGTTTGCCATAGCATAGCTTTGGTTTTTAATTTTCAATTTCATTCGCTCTGTTTCTGCTTTGATTTCAAATTTAAAATCTTAATGCATATCTCCTCCATCGGCAATAAAAATATTCCAAGTTTGTGTGCTTGCTTTCACTTTCGATTCAAATGAAATGCATGAAATGGTTATGAAATTGGTTTGCCAAGTATAGAAAAATGTAAGGAATTTGCTTTAAACTAGTTCACGAATTTTTTGGCGAGATTTTGAATAATTTATTTTAATTAAAAATAACATGGAAATAAACTGTAAGTACTCTATTCGATATGGATTGAAACATGGAACACATCTTAAGTGTGATAAGTGTTAAGTGTACTATATGTGCTATATACTATTTATAGTATATATATTATAAAAACATTTATGTAGTTTTTATTTTACTACATCTCGAATTGTTGCTGTTTTTGCCATTTCCCTTAAGAGCTTGAAAAGTAAATATTTGTGTTTTCACTAGAACCAAGTATCGTAATGGGCTTAGTAATTTACTTAAATTGAACTCGATCAATTATAAGCGGGCACTTTATTATAAATTACCCACCGACAACTGGCAACTGAGAGAAGATACTTTTTGTATAGTTTTTCTGAATGGTACGAATGCGAGTACGACAGCCCTTGAACCTGTTCATTGTCCGCTCCAACTCGCATTTCTTTTGTATAAATTTCAAGTTGTAATTTCTTTTCATTTTTGCTGCTTATTTTTTTGCGCGACTTTGGAACGGGGCTCGACGTTCTGGCAGGTTATTGCTTTTATTTTCTGTTGAGTTTCGTTTCGTTTTCATAGCATGGAAAGTGGGTCAATCGAGAGATCTTTATAAATTTTTTGGGTTGCATATTTATCTGAAAGATATTTTCGAGTTCCACTCAAGTGACAACAAACAGTTAATGGATTTGTGTTGAAAAATGAAAGTTGTTTGGCAACAGGAGTAAATAAATGATCGACTGGCAGCTTCTCACTGTAATTCAGTGTAATCAGGATGACACTTGCCCAGCCCAGCAGTTAATTGAGCGTAGTTCAGATCCAAATTATTTATTAATAACTCACGAATTTTCCACTTCAAGCTTGTTAACTGGCGCCTGACAAATCGCATCGAATCGATTTGTGTTGAGTTGAATCACATCGAATTGGATCTCATTGCTGGGCCAGAAAAAACAAATAAAGTAATTGAGCGCTAATCACACTCAAAGTCCATTAGGGTCTCCCTTCTCTTCAACACTCAATCTTTAAAGTGTTGGTAATGTGATTTATTTTTCACTTTGAATCGACTTCGTAGATGTTGACTGGGCTGCTGTTGTTGTGTTAGTTGTTGCATCGAATGAGAATTAAATCGAGTTTCAATTTAATCCCATCTCATTGGGAAAGTGCGCTTGTGCCTCTGATGACTCGCCTGATTGGCCACTGGCCACCGACACAGAGCCAAGTTAATGGAAATCTTGCCAATAGTGTTGATGTTAGTGTTGGCCCAGGAAGTGCTGCTTAGCACAGCAAATTGAAAATGCAATTGGGCATTGCATTTGCCATGATATAAGCGAGATTATGAAAGCATAAAGTACTGCATAAATGTATTAAAACATTCTTCAACTGATTGAAATTGTAACAATATTTGTATTGTTTTGACTATTGTACTTTCATTGAGATGTTTTAATCTCTCAACGGATTCATCTCGTGCTCGAGGAAGTCTATTGATATTTGGCTTAATATCTTAAGTGACTTAAAAAAAGAGCGTGTTTATTTTGTTACTAACGATAACAAAATACGGCCTGGAGCTGAAATCAAAATGCGTTTACGTAATACCCCTATTGCCTTAACAAAAGCACAAAAAATCCCAATTATAAACATTAGTTCATCCGCAAATCAAAGGCAACAAAGCCAACAACAAATAATATTTGAAATCATAAATGATTGGGAGCTATTGCCAAGTTTGGTGGTTTGGTGGCCATGAAAGTGAAAACTAAGTATAACAGCGGATGCCACATTGACCAACAATCAAAACACAACAATACCAACAACAACAGCAAACTGAGCTATAATCCAACCACATATCACACTCGCTCTGGCACTCTCATAAGTAGCAAATAGCTAATGGCAATAAATTATGCTGGACCAGCAATTTGTTGATGAGGCATTACAAATTATCTGCCCAAAATCTTAGATAAGCAGATAAAGATCGAGCTGAGAATGCAGCTGAGTTGCATAAAAGTTTTTCGTATCTTTTTCTGTTTCTTTTTTTTTTTTTTGACCAGTCCAAGCGAACAGGTTTATTATCTGCCTCAGTTGTTATTTTGGTTGCTGTTGTTGCTGTTGCGGCTTTAAACGTTGTCATGACTTTATGGCTTTTACTCTCCGCTCGCTTCGTGGCGCTTCCTTTGCATCTTCATTAAACACCAAAAAATAAAATACAACAAAATAAATAAAAGGGAAAGTTCATTGAGGCGTGTGAGGCGCCCATCTCTCTGCTCAGTTGCATATTTGTACAATTAATATGAAAATGTATATGAAAATATTTTGAATAATTGAATGCTTAAGCAGACCCCCACCAGAGACCAAAGGCGAGGCTTATGCAAGTGTTCAATCCATAGGAATTCATTTAATATTAATTTCCGTTTCGAGCCTATTGCATAATAATATTTAGACCCGTCTCAATGGACGCACTTTTGACTCGATTTTGGCATCGATTTTCCCTAAATAACAGCAACTTTCTTTATCTTAAGTAAGTCTCCAAAAAAATCTGTGTCAATTTGATTTTGTTGGCCTAACTTCCAAAAAGGTGAAAAAATGAATTCACAAAATAAAAACAACGGCTACAATAAATATTTGCATAACAAACGTTCAATGGAAATGCAAATTGAGTAATAAATATTTTTTTCTATGAAACTTTGGCACATATTTGGCCTGAGAGCTTTATCTATGACTAACTGGGACACCTGATTTGGTATGTATCAAAGTGGGTCTATTTTTGAATTCAATAGGATGTTGGTTGAATATAAAAAATATAACGAGTTTGTAAAGTCTTTGCAATAATGAATAAAAGCCTAAGCTGGCTCAAGAAATGTAAAAGAAAACAGTATAAACAATGTGAATTTACGGAATCGTTAAGAACTTGTAGATATTTAACAACAACTTATTTTATCAATTTCGAAATGATTTCCATCATTAAATTTAGTGTCTTCATTTATAACTTATTTCGTTGCACAATTTCCACATAAATCTTTGTCAAATCACAATCATTAATTCAGACTTACCGCATTATGTATTGCCCCATTGGGTGGTATAAATCCCTGAGCATCGCTGGAGACCGCCCACAGGCACAAGGTGCCCCAAAGTGCCAACAAAAGTCGCATGATTCGCACAAATGCCAGACAATTTATTTGGCTGGGTTTCTTCAGAGGCGGCAACAAATTGCAATTGTTATGTCAATTGTATGATTCAATATCGTTGCACTATTTTGGTATATTATTCAATTTAAAACAAGACACGATAAGGATGCAGAGTATGGAAATTTGGAAAATTTCCAATTGGCGCGCGAGAAATGTCAAAAATGCGAAGACGATAAAACAACAAAAAAAGCGAACTCAAAATTGAAATCGAAATTCAAATCAGCTTTTGCTCAGCGCGTTTTGAACTTAACGTTTTCTATTTGCTTTATGCAAATGATGCAGTTTTTTTTTTCTCTTCTTTTTTTTTTGTGTTGTATGCTTTCGTTGTGTGTTATTTGTTTTTAGTATTCCGTTAGTGTAGCTATTGGTGTTGCTGCCTCGCGGAATCGACTCGAGTTGAAGTGGCAAGTGGAAGCCGCAGACACGACTTGTCTGGTAAAAGTTCGATGCTTAACTGAAGATCATTAAGCGTTTGGTAACAATTTAAGCCAAGCCATGCGGCGGTGATGCCAAAAAGCAAAGAAACAAATACGCGAAGCGACATCGCTTACAATGAGCCAGCAACATGTTGCTAGCAACATCTGCAACCATCGCTGAAGCATCAGCAGCGACCTAGCAACAACTGAGCTGAGCGCTGAGCTCTGAGAGCGTTCGCTGACAGCGAAGAGAAAGCAAAGAGCGCATAATTTGGTTGGAAAGAGAAAGTATTGGACTAGCAACATGAGGAAATACCATGCTCTAACTTTAGTTTTTCAAATGCATTTCTTGTTCAACTCTTTTCATAATGTCTGAGGTCTTCTTCTAGTATCAAACCAGAAATGGCTATCAAAATATGATGCCTGCATCTGCAGAGATTTCGATTTGACGCGCTGATCACGTAATTTCCTCAAGCTCTCGTACTCGGAAATGGCCCGATAAGAACGTTGTATAAATTGAAGGTGTATCGTATTGCATCGAGACAAAACAATAATTATGAATAACTCTTAATAGCTGACTGACTGACGAAGAAATGCATTATTAACGCTTACATACGTGGGCCAAAATATGTGGTTGTTCCAACCCAAAACAATAACAACACGAGCTAAGCTATTTAAGCTGCATTCCGTGGCACGCAGCGATGTGTCGTTTAAGTCTTAATACCAAACACAATTTGTCTGCTTCGTTTAAAGTGATTCATTTTTTCTCGATAATTATGTGGAAGTAGATGATTAATGTGGCCCACTCTTGTGATCTACCAAATACACATTATTCACGCTGATCTGTGAGTAATAGCTTTGATCCCGCTGTGATCACATCTCGTCCGCTCTACTGATCAACATATTACGCACTTACATCACTTTTGAATGCCATTTAGATCAGTTGATAGTTCGGGTTTGCTTTGCATTGTATGAGATAACACAGCATGACTTGATCAACTGGCCACGAATAATTAATGTTTGTTATTAGCATGTAAAGATTGGTGGGAATTCAAGCTGCACTTTACATTTCTGATCTTCAAATGCACTATACCTGGAACCTCTCTCTCAATTATCATTATTATTACATCTAACGTAGCAACTCACTTTCAGTAATGCGCTCTAATTCCATAATTATGCATTACATCATATATTTATTGAATTCTTATCAATAATTATATCTAGAAGATTCAAAAAAAAAAATTATAATTAACAAAATATTTTATCTTAACAAGTAAGAAAACTGCAGTCGAAAGTGCTGGACTGTAAGATTCGCCACACCCATTTTTATTAAAGCCATATTCTAAAAATATACAACTAATATATATAAAAAATACAAAAATATACCGATGGCTATATTTGATATATTGATATATACCAAAAATAACAAAATATAAAAAATTGACCAGCACTACATTCAAAATACACCAAAAGGCACAAAATATACCAGATTGTTAGCCAAATTTTCAAGAATCATAAATACTTTTGAATGTACCAAAAGTTCCGAATCTATTGTTCCGAATTCGCTTGTTATTCGATTTGCGAGAGCGAAAGGGGCGTGGCAAAAATTTAATACAAACTTGATCGGCGTGCAAAAAATATCAATGGCAATAGCAATTTGAGATCTAGGTATTCAGACGGACGGACAGACACACAGACAGACATGACTATGTCGTATCGGCTGTTGACACTGATCAAGCATATATATACTTTATGGGGTATATACATTTCCTTAAGGCATTACTTTCTAGTAGTGTGTATCAAAATTATTTCGTTCATCAAATTGAAGTTGAACTCTATGTATACGCTCTTAAGATGGAGTATTCCCTAACCTCTATCTATCTCTGAATTATTATTAATTTACTTGAATAAATGAATAATGCATTATATAAAAAAATGATGGAATTCTTCTGAAGAATATTCTGTAATATTTAATCAAGAATCTGTAGTCTGAAACGTTATTGGTACATCAGCGTATTAAAGTTGTCCTTCCCATTTTTGTTTAAAAATGAACTAATCCCAATTATTATTATAATATCTCACTAACCCACACACTTTTAATAATTATTATAACGATGCTTCCATAATTATGCATTATATCAAAAATTTATGAAATTCTTGTAATATAATAATAAAAATATGTAATATTTAAACCAGAATATATCGGGTAAAAAATTATTGCGCTATTGCATCTTGTCATCTTGAAATGAACTATAAATGAACTATACATGAATGAATGAAGCCACTCGAGTGCACTCGCTTTAAGTGAACAGCATTCCATTATGTTATTCTATCATTTAAAATTCTTTAAAATATATAGAGAAGTTACCAAGAACTAAAAAATTAGCAATAATCTGCTGCTGTCACTCCCTCCCAGTTCTGCCTCAAACAGCTTCCTTTTGATCATTTTAAGTAAATTGGAAAATTGATTTCCTCTTGTGCAACACCTGTCAGCTAGTTAGCTTGCACTTTTGGCCCTTATCAAAAGGCAACCTGAGCCAATCATCAAATTATGGCATTTTCAGCTTTCCAGCAATTATAGCAGCAATTTGTGTGAGACCCACAGCACAATTCGGCAGTCGACTGTCGAGACGGCAACACGACTAATCGACAGATCCATCAGCCCAGGCATCCGACACTTCATCGCCAGCTTTCATTAATAAATTTTCACTTTCAAAGCTGACCAATGCACACACAGCAAAATGCAAGCCAATGGGCACCATTAAGTCAATGCCCACTGCAATTCTAGAGAAGCTTCGACGCCAAGCCGCCCTAAACCATTCCCTTGTCGCATTGCATAAGATACACACACAGCTTATCAGGTTTCCATTGAGTCAGAGCTAGAGGCAGACACAGAGTGAGACCAAGACCCAGACCGAGACAATGATAATGGCTCTGCTGATTTGACTGATTTGGACGATGACGACCAAGTCCAAAGACATTGTCCAAGTCATTCGACTGAGTTGCTCTTTTGTATCTCAGCGATGTTTAAATTTTATTTGATGGCTTTCTTTATTAACCGATCAGTTTTCTGAAAAGCCTCGATGAGTCTTCAATCTATATGGAAAATAAATAAAAGAAAACATTTTCACCTGTTTGCCTGGCAACAGCACATTAATAACCAACCCAAAGGCAAATTTAATTACTTACCTCAGGCTTTTGTCAGGTCTTTGAGAAAACTGTCCAACCAATTTTCCCTCAAACCAAAATGTTTTCAAATCAATGTTTTTGTTTGTTTTGAATATTTTTGTATTTATCTATTGTTAACATTATGTATTTCATTATTGATAATAAGCATTATAACAATAAGCTGCAATTTTATTTTTCATGAAGTTTCTAAAATTAAAATTCTTTCTTATAGGGTCTAGCTTATGATGATTACATTTTTGCGAAGTCATTTTGTGCTAACTTATAATAATACATCTTATATTTCAGAATTTAAGTACATCAGCGAAGGTTTTTGCTTTATTTATAAAATAAATTACTAAATCTCAAGCAGCCTTGTTTGGTCTACATACAAATTGGCCTTTGGGCCTTTCGTATACACCTTTGCCAGCTTTATGTTTTATTCGTCACACATAAGCCTGGCTTCCATCACATTCTCAACTATATTGACCTCACTGAGACGTGACGAGCTTGCAATTTATTTTTAAATCTCAAAAATTAAAATGTCTTTTTGCTAACCGCACCTCCGAGTGCGTCATAAGATGGACTCCATTCGTAGATAAGAAATAAGATGATTAAACGTCAGGTAGTTGTTCACATTTTTTAGTAAGATTTATATACATAGGGGAAGTGTATATGTTCAAGTGTGAGACATTTTTGAAGGAGGTTCCGTTGGATTATCTGCGCATAAAATATTAAATTTTATTGCAGTTAAATTTCTTTACATAGAGTGTGAGATTATTTATTTCCACTTGATCTTTAAAATCATGCAAGCGAAAAGATACAAAAATATCTGAAGGCATGCATGCAGTAAAATACATTCATTAATTTTTATAAGTCATCCAAAAAATGCTTGATTCACATATAACACATCTTAAAATCGAAAAATCGATTGGAGCTTAATTTTATCTTTTTTGTTCTAAATATTTTACAAATATAAATTACTAAGACCACAATACAGAGTTCTTAAATCAATACCACAAATGTTTCTTATCAAATGATGACAGGCACATAACTCAAATATGTAAACAGAATGTCATCGGGTCTTCAATCCGGGTAAATTCCTAATAGCCAGGTAATATTTGTGCAAGAGATTACCAAAAGAGCGTGCAAACCCACAATCCAAAGCCAAGCAAAACAACAGAAATCAAAACATTTTGAAAGAAAGAAAGAAATACAGAAAAACGAGACTAAAAGCTGTACAAATAGCAACAACAAAATGCTTGAGGGAGAAAGACTTTCACCTTGCGACGAATGATCACCATGCACACAAAATAAAAATAATACAAAAAAAAACTAAAACTCAACCAGAGGCAGCAGAAGCGACGGCCTTCGAGGTGCCATGGACCCGAAACGAATCAGCCTGACTTTGCCTGGCAACAAGTGCCATGAAGAAGCCTCACCAGAGATCGAGCTGGAACTAAGACTGAGACCGAGACTGAGGTTGGAAAATACAACTTGCGTCAATAAACCTTTGACTCAATGACGCTTACACACGGTTGCTTATCACTCGAAGCTCTCAATGGGAATATTTTGTTGCT
The DNA here is from genome assembly GCF_009650485.2 of Drosophila albomicans. Classification (NCBI taxonomy): domain Eukaryota; kingdom Metazoa; phylum Arthropoda; class Insecta; order Diptera; family Drosophilidae; genus Drosophila; species Drosophila albomicans. The sequence goes on along the minus strand of NC_047628.2, from coordinate 7,389,621 downwards.
CGTTTCTATATTGCGTTGTGGATAAACGTGGTTGAGCAACTTTTACTTTTCATTCAAGAATAGGCCTTCCAACACATTTGGGATTAAGTCATCTACCACTTACATGAGTGGGTTCCTACTCCGAAGTACTTAGAATTCTCAACACTTTCTCGTTGTCAGTTGATACTCCCCACGCAATGCTGACAATCATTTCAACTTGTCAAGTGCTTCATATGAAAAGTGAAAAGGAAATTTGTTTATGAGAATTGAATCTGCAGGCAACAGAGGCTGACTTCAAAATCAAATTATCATCCATTAATATTGTAAACATTTAAATTGAATTATCTCCACGCGCTAAAAAAAAAAAAAACAATAATATACGATGTTTTAACAAAATATTTAACAAATTTGCGCAGTCAAATATTACATAATTCAAGCAACTATCTTACAAAAAATAGTTAGTCACACAAAATGTAAATTAACAAATTCGTGCCCTCCGGTCTTAACGATTGGTGTCAAATGCTGCGATCATTAATAAAATCGCATCACTGAAAAAGCTAAATATTGATAGTGAATATTGACATTTTGCATTGATGAGCTATCCGTAGTCTGCCAATTATTTCTATAGATATTCATTAGAGCATAGGTGCGACACTTTCTAGACACACACGGCAAGTAGCAGGGAGTCAGCATTATACTTAACATTTTTTTTTAAACAAATGATTTTTGGGAGTGACTAAAAGTATGCAATGCTTTTCATACAATCCGCGTTTATCTTAACCCTTCAATGATGTCCGATTTACAAATGGTGACGACGACCAATAATAAGACTAATACTGTTTCTAATGGATTAGGGTATCCTACAAATTATTTTAAGTCAAATTCTTAATTGTATAGAAAAATAAAATTGTATTTTTATTTGTTAACTGAAAACAACAAACAAAAATTATTGGATATCCATCAGAAGCACCCAATGCATATCCTAAAATGTAAATTCATATTTTGGATTCTGAATACTTATAAGTCAAAACTAGATTAACAATGACCTATTTAATTGTTTTTGAAATAATGGAAATCGATACCATTCGTTTAAATCATCTTGCAATAATCAAGCAAGATATGGACAAGCTATGGTCATTTGTTAATTTCGTTCCTTAATTAAAAATTTTTACTCCTGCGGATCTATGAATGCCAATTAATAATACCATACTACCATGCTAGATATCTGACTTATATAGCGGAAATTATAAAAGCGATTGCTTTAATAAAAATAAAATGTGATTTCTTAGCCCTTTCAAACATAATACACCAATACATAGCTTTACAGAGAATCACTTGGACAACACGCTAAATGATCTTCCTAGGTTAAGCTGACCAATAGCAGCAAATCACACTTACACACAGATTGTATAGTTCTTCGTGGTGAGAGAATCCAAATTAACTCCAAATTTTACTCTATTATGTCCAGAAATGTATTCAATTTATTGAAAAAAAATTGCTGGTGCTTCCTAGACCCAAAAATGTTATAGTCAAAAAAAGGCGCCCGAATTGATAAAACATTTTGTGATTTGAATACATAATTTTTTAATTTATTTTTTTTTTTTAATTATTGTAATTGTATTGATTACATGGTTGTTTTGTTTCTGGCGGCTAAACCATTAATATGATTCATTAATCAAAAATTGATATATTTTTAAATTTAAATGTAGATTTTGTTATTGTTAAATTTAATACTAAACTTTAAATTCGAATCAAGTGTGTTTTGTTTTTGTTTTCATTTTTGTATGTATATTTTGTAGTTTGTATATTGAAATGAAAAGGCCTAATACATTTTAAAGGAAAGAAAACTAGTAATTGCAGTAGTAAGAATCAGCAGAGAAAAATACATAATATAAATAATACGTAAAATAGGCGAATTAACTTGTAAATATTCTAATTCTGTGATACATTATATTCGTACATAGTCGTATTTTTATATTCATACGCAAATGTTTGTTGTATTTATAAACGTTTACATTATCAAAGTCATGAGCAAAAGTTGCATTTGTTTACAGTGATATCTAAAATTACATTACAAACTTTGTTCAATGACAGTCTAGGTTCAGATATAGAGACGGAGAGTGTGTTTTTTGAGGGGATTATAGGGGAAAGAGGGGGCAAAAGGGAGCACACTCTGCCAACGCTTAATAATCAACTGTGTGTTCTTGTTGTGTATTTCTTAATTGATTATAATAAAATTGTTTTGTTTATTTCTTGTTTTTTTTCGACTAATACGATTTACATAGAATTAATTAAAGTTCCATCTTATATATTGGCCATAATTGTTTGTTTGTTTGTTGTTCTTCTTCTGCTTCTTCGATTTGCACAAAAGTTTATTATAACTAGGCATAATTACGTTCATTAAATATGTTTACTCATTAGATTATGACATGTTTGATGAGTTGATTTGTTGGATCCTATTTCATAATTCTCCCATTTTGGGGTGATTCTAACATGGTTCGAATGTTTCAATATCTCCGCAATGGAGTAGATGCAATATATATTTCATATAATTATGTGTAGATTGATAAGTTGGTGGGTCTATGAATATGTTCTTCGTTATGGAGTTACGTGATATATTAGCTGTGTATTTCGATCATATGTTCGCGAGCTGTATTGTAAGTGAAACATTCGAACCTATACCAAAACTTATGCTATACATAATATTTATGTTTTTTGTTTGTTTGTTGAATATTACATATATGTGTTTAGCTACATTTTGCATATGTAACTAATAACAGCCTTGATACTGTTGCAAAAGACATGGAAGCTGTATGAAATTGTTACAGATTTGAGTCGATACAATCGTATATCGTAGAATTACCATATTACTATATTAGAGTACTACAAACTATCCAATGTATAACTATGTTACGTGTTGTTGTTGTTTGTTTGTTCCTTTGAGCTGGTTGTGGATGGTGTACAGTAAAATGTGGAGAAAGAGAGATGAGGCAAGTTTAAAATACAGAGTGGAAATACTTATTCGGGAAAGTACAAATACAAATATTTAGCTATGGCAGTAGCAAGAAATCAGAGAAAACTGAGAATACTGCAGAGTGTTGCAAGTGTGTGTGTGTGTTTGCGTGTTTGTGTGTGTCTGTTTAACTACATTATATTGTATTATTGGATTGGTTACTTATGCTCTTATCTATATAGAGTTATTTCGTGGCTTCGTTTTGAGGAATACATAGAGCTTTGCGCTCAGCTTTGCCTTCAACAAAACCGGGACACAAATACAAACACACAGACATGTACAAATATAAACCAAACCTACACATACGTAGCCTATATAACAATTAGATATCTTTAGATCTATGGCGGGCCAGTCGTCGGAGCCTTCACCTCGTCCAGCTCCTCCTCCCGCAGGGCAGCGCATTGCTGTGGACGCCACTTCTAGCTCCAGAAGTCCATCATATTCACCAGTTTGTACTTCTTGAGCTCGAGCTTCGTTGGCCGGGCGCGAAGTCAAGCCCGCCCAAAGATGGCCCGATCCGAGACATCGCCAGTCGACTGTGAATGGGACATGGCCACATTTGAAGAGGAGCCACCAGCACCTCCAACCTGTGTCTGTCCATGATGATGATGATGGTGATGTGTTGCAGTCGCAATTGTCGCCGTCGAGGCATTGTGATGTGTCAAATTGTGATGATTGTGTGCCAGCGTCGAGCTGCCATACTTGCTGCTGCTGCTGGTGGTCGTGTTGCCGCCGCTGCCGCCATTCAGATGCTTCCGGGTCGCCGCCGAGGAGACGTGCTGTGTGCTGCCCCTGCCGACGCCGCCGTAGATGCGATGCAGCGAATACTGCTGGACAGACTCGAGGTCTGAGACGCTCGAGGTGATCTTCGAGCGGACCGCCACCTTCTGCATGCTGTTGTATTTGTCGCTAACACTGAGCTTAATGTCGGGCAGGTGTCCATTGGACTGGGCATGGCTGTGGCTGTGGCTGTGACTCTGCATCTGGCTCTGGTTGTGACTCTGGCTGTGTGGCTGGCGCGAACTGGAGCTCGACTTGGTGGTGATGGCCGCATTGCTGACCGCCGTGGTGCTCGTTATGGATGCCACAACGGGGCCGCCGCCGCTGCCGGGTGAGATCTCTGCAAAGTTGTAGCAGGAAGACTTCTGGGAGACACTGTTGAGACCCGAACTCGACGAGCTCGTCGACATGCGGCAACTGCGATGGCGACTCGACGCTGATGGCTGCAGGAACTCGTGGTGTGCGGCCTCATCGGGGGTCATACGCTCCGCGGGATCCCATTCGAGACAACGCTGCAGAAAATCGATGAAGTAATGATCCTGGCAATGCACAATCTGTGACAACTTCTTGCTGCCCGGCGTTCGCTTGCGTCCCTTTGTGTTGGTTATGCAACGCGGATAATCACGTGAATCGAAAAACAAGCGGCGACGTCTCGCCACCGAGATGAGCACCTTGGGAGGCAGTCCCAGCACCTCCATGATGCAGGCCAACTGCTCCACCTCGTTCTCGCCGGGAAAGAGTGGGAAGCCCGTGTACAACTCGGCCAATATGCAGCCTGCAAGATAATCAAAAATAATAGCGTAATTAATATTGATTTCTATCGAATGTTTATTATTTGTATACTGCAGTAATTCTGGGTGTCAGACAAGCGCATTGACCTTGACTCTCGGTGCTCAGTTCTTAGTTGGCAGCTATTTATTCTCTGCTGGTCACTGAACACGTGCTTGTTGGGTTGACCACAGGCTACAACCCATAAGAGTCCTAAGGGTATTATTTATTTACTGCTGCTTGTATTACAAATTGTTTAAGTGGCATTTGGGTTCAAAAGTTCACTGCAATATTGATTGGCTACAGCGACTAATACTCGCACTTAGTTGAGGTCAAACTTCAATTATATGAAATACTAAAAGGGTTCTATCTGACATTTGACAGCTCGAAACTCGCCAGCACGTGGCATCTATAAAACTAAAAGCCCCTTTAATTATTTAAAGCCAATAAAATTGTTAAACACAAAAGTTTCAATACTCTTCGCTTTAGCTTTTGTTGAATTGGTATAACACAAAATGAGATCAACTTAATTCCAGTCGAAAATCGTTTTAAGTATTTTAAACTCTCAACAAATAAAAATGTTTAGAAATATCTTAAGACTCTATTAATGAATCTGAGTTTGGAAAACAAATTAACTTATTATTTTAATTCCTTTCCCGTTGACTTTTGTATGAAGTGAAGAGCTCGAGTCACAAATTATACTTTCATTATTACTGAATTTGAGTAAATTGGCTAATGCCTTTCTGACTGTTTGCTTAGCAACGAAGCAAAGTCTTCGAATAATTCAAGTTATAAGAAGCCTTGAGATGATACTTGATTAGTTTTCTTTTGCTCTCTAATTAGTTGCAAGACTTGAGTCTATACGCTGCAAGTAAATCCCATTAGTTCCATATCAGTTGACTGCACTCCACAATTTCCTAGACTCATTATCCGTGCATTCACATACTTAGCTGCCAAATGGTAATGTTCAATCGCGCCTTAGTACAACAATTCCTTCGGTATGAAGTCGCCTTCTCTCGAGGTACGTTAGAGCCCAGCCAAGTGTAAAAACACGCACTATGCCAATTAGCAGCAACAGGCGAAAAGGACGTGAGGCAAGGACTTGACTGTAAGCAGTAACTGGAGCAACGAGATAGCATGTGGAACAGATTTCAAATTTCAGGAGACGGCAGCTTAGTCTCGGGTTAGTCGAGTCGGATACTCAACAAGTGCCGCCCACTTAAAGTTTATGTCTACAATAATAATGGCTCCTCCCAATCTGGACTCGTTCGCCCCTTTTACATCCATTTCCGACGACGACCACGTCCGGTCAGCACATAATATCGTAGAACTCTGGCTCTGCTCGACACAAAAGACTCATTAAAAGTGCACACTACGTGAGCTATAGTTACATTCTCGGTGTGTCCGAGTTTATTTTCACTCACTGTCTTGGCTACACTACGATTGAAAGCTCATGCGGGCGGGCGCTTACTTATTCAAGTTACTGTGAACGCTTTCAAAATGGGTTACGTGTTGCATAGTGTGAAGCTCTTAACAAACTAGCTGGGGGCAGGCCGCCTCTTAATGTGCCACATACGAGTACATGAAAGAGGTAGTTCTGAGGGTTTGATAAGCAACACAACACGGAGCGGGGGAAGAGAATTTCAATTATAGAAATGAGCACAATATATGAAAGTGCTCAAGAAATGGGAGCACCTGGAAATAATTTCCACAGCACGATAAGCCAAGTCTTGCACACAAAATTTAAAAAGCTTTTTAGTTACAGGCAAATTAATTTTTAACTGTCGTATAAATTTTACTGCTAAATATTCTTGTATTTTTTCTTTAATTTCTCCATTAAAATGGGATGAATAAATTATATTCTTAGTATACCATATTACGTGTTCTTTATTTGTTTTATTTATTGGTTTTATTTTTATTCAATACACTTTAATGCACTTCTTTGAATAATTGTATAACCCTAACATTTATTTTCATCAATTTAAGATTAAATTTTCTTATTGAAGATGTCTATTGATTCTAATTTGAACTAACTCATTAAGCTCAATTAACACATATTTCCTATCTTTAAACTAACTATATTTCATATTCATTTATGGATATCAACATTTTCTCTTTTTAGCTTCTTCAAAAGCGGGAGAAGTCCTTAAAGAAATTCTGCAACTAGAGGTTTTTAAGTATTTCTATTTGATATCCTCATTTCCCTCCCCTATTAAACTCAATTAAGAAGCTCTATAAGAAACATATTTTTAATGATTTATATTTTATATCATATAATTTGATGTTCTATTATTATGTATATTTGACCTAGCCTCAAATCGAGCAACTAGCTCTTTAAACTCGACTTTTAAATTGTTTACATTTAATAACATAATCATTATATCATTAACCTATTAAGAATAAGGTTACAGAGTAAAGAAGCTAACCCACCATTCAGAACATCAGCAGAAGAGTGACAATTTTATTATCAATTGCAGTTAAATATAGATACTGCCGAGCTGTCTAAGCCAAAGCGTGAAGCTTGTCCCTTTTCCCCTTGGCTAACCCACGTAGTATTTAACGGACTTTCTCGATCCCCATTTAATACCCTCTTCATGCTGTCATCCATTCAGCAGAATATTAATGATGATAACAGTAACGAATATTCGCTGGGCTGCCATTACGAGTGATAGCTGTCAATAAGTTAGCAGCATAAAGGCCACCAACCATTTGTGGCACTTAAACCCCACTGAAAAATTGCGTTAGATATTTTAAATGTCGACCGCACAGGAGCGTAGAGAAGCGTCTTTATTTCGATGGAACACATTCGCACACAGAAGTGGATGCCACATTCAATGTGGCCATAAAACAGAATATAAAATATTTAAATGTTACACGTAAGCTGACTATATGCAAGGCAATACACCTACACACTTTACTCTCTCTCTACCACTCTGTGCGCTGTAGTTATTTATAGGTGTAACGAGAGACTGTGTGTATGAGTGTGTGTGTGGGCTATAAATTTGCTTGCCAATGCAGGGCAACCATTTAAAAATTCATTTTCATTGCATCGAGGTCAAAATGGCGCTGGCAAGAGACACACACACACACACACCCACAACACGCAGAGAAATTGCAAAATGTTTTTAATTAAAATCAACCAGTTAACTCTGCACTCACCCAAGCTCCACATGTCAATGGCAGTGCCATATTGCAGGCCCAATATCACCTCCGGGGACCGATAGAACCTCGACTGAATGTACGTATAGATTTTCCTATCCACATAACACGAGCTGCCAAAATCGATGACTTTGATGGAGCTGCTGCCGCGCTGTTTAAGCAAAATGTTTTCCTACAAAAAGAGAAAGGATTGATTAATAAATTATTCTATTTAAATATTTATACAACTTACCGGCTTGAGATCACAGTGTATGATATTCTCTTTGTAGAGCAAACGCAGGCATTTAACAATCGAATTGCAGAAGCGTCTAATGAGACTCATGCTGAAACCATTGTAATTGTTCTTCTTTATCAGCTCGTAGAGATTAAGGCTGCAAATAAAAGAAAACGATTCGATTAGAATTACAAAATTTCAAAACATGACTCACAACAACCCCATCAAACTTGCTTCGACTTTACCAAAAAAAAAACGAACATATTAGAAGACACAGTCAAGTATGCTCAACTGTAAGATACCTGCAATTTTAATAAAGGGAAAACAGTACGGTATTATTCTAAAAATATACCGAATTAATATTTCGAAAAATACTATGACATACTATATTTGAATGAATACTATATTTGGTATATAGTAAAACTTTTACGTTTAAAATATACAATATGGTAAAAAAATATAACAAATTTTTAATAAAAGCAACTAAGTCTCGATAACAGCAGCCGTTTTTTTTGCATAAATAACTTATACACTTTTAGATTATAGTATCTGCTTAAATTCAAAACTATAACTTCAAATGGCTGATCAAAAATATAAATATGTATAGTATATACATACTTTATGGAGTCGGTGATACACATTTTGTTTACTGGTGGCTAAAAGTTACAATACCATTCTACCCTGCGGGTAACTGGTATAAAGAGGTAAATATAGTAGTGTATTTGGGGGCTCGGAATATAGTCTAATCGAATACAAAAAAGACGCTACGAAACGCCGGTCGCTTTAAGCCCACATCGAAGCAGCGACGATAAAATAGCATGCATTGAATTAATTTGCATTGCATGTCGCACAGAAATTTGGATATATGACGATAACAGCCAACAACAACAGCAGCAGTAGACTGTAATAGCAGGGACAATTGTGCCCCAAAGTAATACAGTGGAAATTTGTTGCTATCGATTATGAAATTTGTAAACGAATCGCGATTAAAATAATCGCATTAAGAAGTACTATTGAGAGGATGACACCGGAGCAGGCTTCACAATGAGTTCAATGCAATAAAATATAAAACGAATTTAACTGCCACATTGTGATTTCATTTGCATAATTCGCTTTACCATAGATTGTTGAAAATAGTCTACTTAAAATTTTGTTTGTTACACAAAATGGAGTAATTTCACCCACTGTACCATTTTTGACATTCCCCTGTCGTTGGTTTTGTCAACCCGTTTGCTATTTTTGTTTACAATTTTCCGCTGTATTTTTCTGTTTTCGATTCTTGTTTTTATTATACGTTTTGCACTCCCAGTTTGTGCGATTGTTGGCGATTAATTAACTGATAACGAAGGCGGTTGTTTTTTTTCTAGTGTGTTTTTAGCTTTTTACCCAATGTCATTGCAACCACTAAAACCTTATTTACGTTATGCGGTATGCGGTTGAATAAGGGGTTAGGTCAACCTAGTATCCACCATGTTTTATCAATTGCTTGATGATTGTCAGTTTTCGCTTCTGTATTGCGTTTGATGAGTTTTTGACGGTCGAAAAATCATCAATTTTCTCCTTTATCCCTATGTTTTCCTCCTATCATTATTGACATACTTTTCTGGCTCTCATATATCATGTTTGAACCATTGCCAATTTATTGAACTGCCCGACCACACATCATGTTTGCTTTCATTTCCGTTTCCACTCCTACAGTTGGCTGAGTGTCATCTTCTTAGTATGCTATCAATATCTTCATCAGCAGCTCGAATTTTGCTAAGCTAAGCTGAGCTGCTTTGACATGCACTTAATAGATGCTTTGACCTAGTTGCGAGCCGGAAAATGCCAAAAGTAATAACTGGCATTGGCATAAAGATGAGACTGCCATCAAGTAAAGTTTCAGCAAACTTAATGAGAGAAGCAATCAAATAGTTCAGATACCGAAAATGCGGATGGATATTCGAGATTAAATTTCTTTACTTTCCACAACCAACTCCTTTTAATCGATTGCAGTCTGAATTTATTTATATGCCATTTTATTCACTTAATTAAAGTAAATTCGATGGCATTCTCTTCTTTCTATTGTCAATTATGACAAGTGCTGCATACTTTTAGGCGAGCTCATGTCATGTTCAACATCTTGTTATCAAGTAATCCAATTAAGAATCGTGTCTTACGGTGCTAAGCGACAAAACTCAGCCACCTTGCCACACACACCTCCACTTGGCTATTATAGTCGATTGACAGTTGGCTGCGGAGCTGTTAAGGAGGCCTCAAATCGTGTTAGGCTTATTGGGTTAAGCTGGCGTCGTTGTGAGGCCTTGACTTTCACCGAAATAATGGATGACTGTCAGAACGCTTGAGAAGCGTAGAAGCCAGCCACAAAGGTCACATTGCTTTTGCAAATGGGAAAAGTTTTCTAATGGCAAAATACAGTTTTGCATTTAAAGCGTAGAATACCTTTAAAGCGCTTACAGTTTGTGTGGATTTTGTATTGATTTTGCGGAAGCAGAAGAGAAGCCTTGCATCTATAACAAACCAATAAGAAAATCATCAAAATGTCATAATTTCAATCGGGCAAATCGGCAAAGCGAGCCAACTTGGCTTGATATCTAGTTGACTGCTTCTCTCTTACTAGAAGGCATTGTGTCAAAATGGCATATTATAACTGCATTATGACATGCCACATGCCGCTGCCGCTGCCACTGCCGATGACACTGGCAATGCCAACCTGGAAAGAGATGGCAAGTCGTTAAGTAAAAACAAGAGAGAAAAAGAGAGAGAGCGCGAGTCCATGAACTTGAAAATTGTTGTTTATAGCATTTTACTTTTGCGCTTTTCCTTTTGCTTTCGACAACTGTTTCCCTTGCGTCGGCTGCTTGGCTGCTTCATGACTTGTGTGCCAAATTCTTTTCGGTAATTTGATTGATTTGCCAGCTGTGTGAGGCAACCAGTCAGAAAGCCAGTCAACATGCAACTGTAACGAGCCACTAATGCTCACATTTAGCGCGCCAAAACTACATACACACACACACACATCGATGTGCACATATTGCAAAAAGAGCTAACAAAATTATTGTCTAAACAATACAGTATTGAAGAAGGTTTTTACTCTGTTCTTCTGCATAGAGCGTAGAACACACATCCGGGTCTCTTTCTTTGGGGACTGTCAATTGGCCGCAGAAATGAATTCATTCGAAAAAAGTGTCGAAAAAGTTTCTCTGGAGAGAAAGTGAAAAGTTTGTGCTGTGAAATTGATTGACAGACAACTGCAAACACCTTCTGCATGGATTTGCATACTATAAAAGTTTATTTGCATAGCCATAAACGAGCTTAAATTGCGGCCTCGAAGGCTTTAAAGCGAAACCATATAATTATAAATACCTTTGCTTCTTTGGAGTCAAGATGGAATCTGATTTTGTAATATTTATTGGCATGCTCAAATGCCTGCCTAATGCCGCCCCTAAATATCTATTAATAATATAGCTTTTAGTTAAGCGCCTTAAAGTAGGCCAGGGAAATGGCAGCAACAATCTCCGCGTGTGGGTGGATTACTAATTAATGATGCTGTCCCCGACGACAACCTTGATTTGGTTGGGTTCAGGATGTCACATTGGCTCAAGGCCTCTAATCCCCATACAAATTTATATTCCACTCGCTATTCAGCAAGCAGCAACCACAATTTGTTGTCTGGGTGGCATTTTAATTAGTGAGCCGTCGCAGTTGAGTGTGGGAATTTAGTCGCAAAGAATCGGCCATAAATATTTCAAACGAATATTGTCGAATAAAACACATGATGAATGACTTTTGACCTTGGCCATCGCAATGGTTTATCCTCTGCTTTACAAACTGGAATTGCGCGCGATCTGTTTATATCCATCTTAATGCCTGGCAAATGTCAATTAGCGGTAATTACTGTGCCACGGCACGGCATAATAATAATAACCTACATCAACAACTACAAACAAGTAAGGGAGCTAAAGTCGAGTGTGATCGACAGTGAGATACCCGCTACCCATTTTCAATACAACAAAATTTACCCCATTGAAATACTGAAACACATGCTATTTTTAGTATATTTATATAGTAATACATTTAAGATATACCGTAGAATATACCAGATTGCCAGCCAAATAAACTAAGAATAGATTGCCTCCTTCTCTCATTTTCAAAATAATATACACATACCGAAAAAATACTATTCTATATAAATATACACAATATACCGAAAAAAATACTAAGATATACCAAGAAACAATATTTGGTATATTTATATAGTACTACATTAAACTTATACCATAGAGTACAAACTTGCCAGCTAAATCAACTAAGAACCAATTGCAGGCACAAAATTATTATACCCTTTTACCCTATGGGGAGCGGGTATAAAAAAACGCTGTCAACAGCGATGTTGTTTACGCAACTTGCCTCGCCTTGGTCCTTGGCGAGGAGTCTCTATGTCTGTGGTAACTCAATCCCCAGTTGCTTCCATCTAATTGCAAGCTACACGCTAAGTGCAAAAATTAATTTTTAAAAAAAAACCCAAGCACAGTATGCTGCTCATTTGCATAGAGACAGCTGAGAGGGAGGGAAGCATTCTCGGCATGCATGCTGCGCTTTTAATTAAAAATCTCCGACTATATAAACTGACTTGGCTGCTGTTCAACATTGTCTATCATGTCAGCCTTCATGTCAAAGTGGACAATTACATGGCTGCCGTCAACAGGACAAGCCATGAAATATTCACAAATATATTATTACTCATCTCGTATCTAAGGACTTTAACATGAAGGAGAGCTCACCACATTAAAGATTACTTAATTAATTAATAGGCGGAGCATCTTTTAGCTATCAATTTGGATTAATTGGCATTTGTTAATGAATTGCTCAAATTCCACAAAAGCCGCTCTGTGAATTGTGCTTAAATTCATTCATTCTGCTTAAAGAGCACTAAAATGTTGAATCTAATGTCATTGTTCGACATCTCGTATTTGTAGATAATGGCTTGATTATCTCATCATGAGCTCAGCAAATTGAAATAAATTTAACACTAAGACACAAATTCTTGACACATTGCCCGCATGACCAAAAAATCAGCAAGAAACGAAGAGAAGTGAAGCTTATTCACCAGAACAGCATAGAGCCATATTTACGACCCTGACACTTCCTACTCTCCCTCTCTATTCTCTGCTAGCAAACTTGGCCATGACAACATTATTTTGGCAACGTCATCTACACAATATGCTGCATAGTTATGGCACTCAATGTGACCATATCTTATGGCATTTGATGGCAGCAAAAGCAAAAGCAAAACGCTTTCTCTCGCTCTGCCTGTCTTCTTCCTCGGTTTGGCAGCTCATTTTATCGCTGTCGCTGTAAATTACGTGGCCCATAACATTTTTTGCACTGCGAGTGGACTTATGTGGCACAGGACAACGAACAGACATGCTGCAGGTGAATTTAGTGTGTGTTCACTTCGTGACTCTGGCTGTCAGACAAGTCCTCTATACGAAATTAAGTGCTCGAAATGTGTGTTAGTGGGCGTATGTTTACCTCAGTCCCTTGATGAGAATGAAGTGTCGCATTAGGAACCATGGATTAAGTTTCATATTTGCAGAGACTTGTCCTCTCTCCCCCGCAGTTTTCGTTCTCTTTCTCTATTTTTTGCACAGTTTTCCGGCACATGCTAATTAGCTAATCAGCTTGCGGTTCCCTTTGCATGTTTTGGATGAGCTTTTTGGACAGCAACAAAAAAAGGGCTGCCAATTAGAAATGTTTAAGTGCTAAGTGCACACGTTCTGTAATTAATTAGAAAGACCACAAAAAAAGGGGCAAATTTATTTGGAGGCTTGAATGAAAAAGTCTGCCAAAAGTTTAGAGCTATTTCTATGGAAATATGTGGAGCCACAGAGCTGATTTTATGGAGCGGAATAGAGCTAGGAAACACATAGGATTTTGTTTTAGAGGAATGCTAATGCATTATATAATAATGCATATATTTTATAAAATATTTGAAACCTTTAAATAAACATTAAGCTAAAAATATCTAATAGTTTGCTATTTTAAAACTCGATCTCGGAACAAAAACCTTGGCATTCGATTCGTGCTACTTGATCCAAGTTTTAATCCATCATTAATCCTGTAGCGCGAAACTCAATTTGCAGTCGCTGCCCGAGAGAAAATTAGCATGTAAAATTGAATTGCGTGCAAGTAAATTGAATTACGTAAAACTTGGCCACACAATTTGTTTACTCGTTCAAAACAAACTTTAAACTTGCCACTGGGTTGTCAATGCAGAGCCCCATTTCCCATTTCCCTTCCCCATTCCTCAGCTCCCATCCTTTTCATTACAGTTTCTTAGTTCCATGGTCATTGCGAAACTTTGCCCATTGCTGTAACTTGCTACGGTGGCGAAAAAAACAAGACGCAAAGCACTCGAGTAGCGATTTTGCGGCTAATTAGCCCAAAAGGCAAAATAATTAATTAAGTTTGTGATTTCGTTACAACTCAGTATTTTTTTTTGTCGTTTTGGTTTCGCTGTTTTGCATGGTAAACAATTTAATTTTGTCGCGTTATCGATTCTTAGGGAACCCCGAAAATTCCGTTTGGTTTAATGGCGTGTTGTTAACCCATTTGAAATTAGAGTTCCCAAATCGGTGCTCAAAAATGTCAACTTAAGCAAAAGTTAGTGGAAGGCCTGCAATTAAGACAAATTAGTTACCGCCTGCCGGAAATGTCAAGGGACTTCTGATATGGGCACGAGCCGGGCAAAAAACCGAAGAAAAAAAAAAACGAGCAAACGGAAGCGAGTCAAGTCAATGCAATGGTTAAACCATGACCTTCAACATTTTCTTTTTTTTTCAAAACTTTTTCTTACGTTTTTTACCCGTACATACAAATAGTATTTTGTGCTTTCATATTCTGGCATCGCGTGTTTCTAGCCATATTTGCGTTGCCAACTGTCTAAACTTTGACATATGCAGGCTAAGACAAGGAGACGCAGGAAACGAAGACTACTCCCAAGCCCCGCCTGTAAAATCAACACCTGATAGGGGCGTTGGCTGTCTATCAATTAAATTGCCCCGACGACCAAACACAACAGGTAAATATAGACACCTCACACACAGCAACACATGTGTTGCACTTGCACTTGCACGCATGCAATGCATTGCATTTCGCAAGCACCTGAAAGTAGGCTACACAATATTTAAATTGAAATTGATAGTCGAGCGGCGTCTGCGGTTTGTTGTTCATACACTTCCTGCGCTGTCTATCAGCATATTGTGTGTGTGCTGTTGTGTGTGGGCAGGCATGCAAGCAAATTAAATAGAAATTTATTTGTTTACTGCACTTAAGTGGCATTCCAAGCGATAAGACTGCCATTTCCGACGTGCAATCAAAGTAAATGCATCTCACGCTCTAGGAACGGACTTTGAATGAAAACTCTATACCACAAAATATTGGTAGATGGACAAGGAAGGAAGGGACTCCCAACACACATCTTCAATAGAATGCATGGTCCAACTATTTAGAATAATTTAATATACAATATGCATATGAAAAACAATTAAAGTAAAACTAATAAAGCAGAGACAACGTTTGAGGGTTGTTAATTAGATAGTTAAGATTGCCATCAGAAACAAGAGTTATAAAACCATTAAAAAGAGTTGTTAAATAATTACGATAACCACTTGACGTTTTACGATGCTCATGTGAAAGACCAAATGAGATTTATGGTGTCATAAAAGCAAACGCAAAATCAAAATCAAAAGCCAAAGACAATGGCAACAAATACCATATGACACGAGCTGATAATATGTGTTTATATTAAGGGGGTTGTTGTCTTCGAGGAGATAGCGGGGGAGGTGTATGGCTATTTTTAACACAAGAGCTCTGGGCTTGGTGTGTGTTATGTGTGTTGTCAAGGTAAAAGCGCAACAGAGGATCTGCGTAATGCGTGCTAGGCACTTGTGAGAAGGCACACAGAAAGAACGAAGCAATGATTACGATTGTCGTTTAATGGGCGCAACGCACGCAAGGATAAAACTTGCGAATAAATTTAATTGGCTGAATGTTAATAGAAATGCGAGCGATACGCGTTTTTAATTGACGAGTCGAGAAGCGAGAGTTGTGTCAGTCGTGACAGTCACTCTGTTTAGCATTGACGTCACAGCAAATTAACTAAGTATAATGACTAGCGAAATATTAAATTAACTAAAAAGGGTGAGACTCACCTCATTAACTCGAAGGTAATGCACAAATGCCTACGGAAATATGTATAGTCCAGCATGTGTATAACATTATGAGATCCATCCGCATCCTTTTCACGCAGCTCATCCAATATATTGAGCTCAACGACCGCCTGGTTGAGGAACCGCTTCTTATTCCTTATGATTTTAATGGCCACGTGTGTGTTGGTCTTATGATCTAACGCTCTGATCACCTGACCAAAGCTCCCCTTGCCAATCACCTCCAATATCTCATAGCGAAAGGCTATATGATCGTGTTCAATCTGTCAACAAATATAATTATTTTAAGATTATTTTCGATTTATAATTCATTAGTCTTACGATTTTGTAGTTGCCATTATCATCGTCATAGCCCATGTTTGTTGTATTGGCTGTGGGGGCGGGCTTATTGTAATTCTTGCTGGCATGCTGGCCGAAATACCAAACCTCCTTGTACACCTTCAGCTCCTCAAACTCCAGATCAGTCAGATAGTTGCGAAACTTCTTAACGAGCTCTGTGAAAGTTAAACATATTTAATATTAGCATGTGAGATGTTCTAAGGTTTTTGCTTTTACTTAACTTTTCGGGAACCCTTTTTGTTTAAATCTATCACTCGATATTAAAAATAGCTACAAAAGTATCTATCTATCAAGAATCGTCCATCTTAGTTGACACAGCACTTTTTCATATTATACTTTCTTAGTATTATCTTAAATTAATGCAAATTATTGTTGCAAATGATCTTTTATAAACAGCATCCTTAGTGAGCCATATCAAGGGTCAGTTTTTGAAATTTACACTGTTTCTATAGACCTTTTTGCAACATGAGGGCCATTCGGTTGAGTGCCAAAGCAAACTAATTGAAAACTAACCCGTTATACGTAGTGGTCTGAGTCTGACCTTGACCTCAATGCCATTTGAGTATAGTATAAATAAGAAAAAATTAATTAATGGCAGCTTCCAACTGTGGACGCAAAAGCAAAACTCAACTGGGAGCTGCTTTGCTAATTCGCATTGGACGTCAGCGATGCGTATTAACCCAACGCGTTAAACATTGCAAATGTTGACAAGGGCCCATCCACCTCTTCTATAACTTGTAGTTAACATACTATATAGACCCCTCTCTTCTACCTTGTCGCTCTTCATTACGAACCTGATGGTGTCATGGGCGTGTTGCATTTCAGATCGGCGCTTCCTGTGCTGCTCGCCGAGTTGCCGGAGCTGCCGCTGCTGCTGTTTGATTTGGTCGAGGAGCCACGCTCATTGCCGCTGCTGCTGTTTGTGGTCGAGCAGGAGACCGGTGAGCCAAGGTTGTTGTTGTTGTTGTTGCTGCTGCTGCCGTTGCTGCCATTGCCGTTTAGTGTTGTCGTTGTTGTCTCATTCACGTTGTTGTTATTATTGTTGTTGCTGTTGCTGATGTGGCTATCAAGGCGACGACTCACGTTGCACAACTGTGGCAGATCCAGCCTGGAGCTGGACAGACGCACGTCGCGTCTGAGCTTCTCGTTGTCCAATTGTATCTGCGTTAGCGTTAAGAAAATATATTTTATATTACTTTACAGTACAAAGTATATCAAGATATGTAGACGACAGAAATTACATTTGTCATATTGAGAAGTATTCAAAAAAGTGTTGCATACTTTTCGGCTGCTGTTAAACGGAGAGTGTTTACTATTTTATGTTGCATACTTTGCGGTGTCAATATGAAATTCATTTATTGCTAAAGATCGATTTGAAATTTATTATTTGCTTTGGCAAATAAGTAATAAGTAAAAAAAGAGATTAATATTATTGTACAATATTTTAGATAATTTCGAACTCTTCTAAACAAAACTCATGGGCTCATTCTGTCAATCAAAACTATTAGGTATATCCAAAAATATTTGATTACTCTGCTTGGGATTTTATATGTCAGCTTTCTTTTGATTTTCCGTGTATCGTATCATATTACAAATAAGATTTTTCAGTTGAATTTCGTAAATTGATTTCAGTTGTATTTTTTAATCCTATTAATCTGAATGTCTTTTCAATGTCTTCATGCCATTTTCGATCTTTTGTTTGCCACTTACCGGCATTTCACATCGATCCAACATTGTGCTATATTTTGTCTGTGTGTATTCAGTTTCCAATGCTTTCCAAAATGGCACAGTGCTTTCGCCGCACAGTGCTTAGTGGTTGGTTGTTCTTATGGAACCGGCCAAAAAGAATTATTATTGATAACCAGCTGCTGGGCAATGTGTCCTCGGGGCGCACAACATTTGCATTTGAATGTGTTGGTTTCTTTCCTTCCGCCTACTTTGTAGTTGATTTTGTTTGGTTTGATGGGCAACTGCAAAGAAAATAAAAACAAGGAATCGAAATATTTATACAAGCACAAAAAAGTATAAACACATTAATAATATGCTAAACTAAACGGACGGATGTCTTTAAACCCTTCTTGACTTTAACCCTTGACGTTCGACGGAACAAACTGTCGACAAACTGGTAACCAACAATCAACCACTGCAACAACAAGAAATACCGAATAATCGATGTGCATTCAAAGCACACACCATAAATAAAATGGTAAACCAAAATAAGTTTCCTCCTGCAGAGAAACCCCCAAAAATCGTCGACTTGTCAAGACATAACCATAACTAACTCAATAGCGAGAACCACTGAACAACCAAAAAAAAAAAAAAAACCAAAAGAAAAAGAAAAACTCGAATGTCAGTCAGTGGCATTTAGCAGTTTTCATTGTCAAGGCGGTGTTTGTCGGCAAATCATCAAAAGGCCAAACTTTATTAATATTTTATTCAAAGGGTCGTTCCACGTACTCATAGCCTAACTAGACGCCCCCGACATTAACTTGGGAGCTGGTAAGGATCCAGCCAGGCCGGTGTACTCAATGCAAGCCGGCATAAAACTTGGTAACCAAAAGTCATGACCAATTATTGGCTTTTTGTGTTTTTTGCGCCTTCTTCCTGTTAGCCCTTTCATGTGCATTTCGTTGCGAGGGGCATGCATAACGATTCCTAACCCTTTTCGCTGTCAGTGTGGAAGGCGGACAACCCTTTTTTTTGGGGGGCTGATGCAGCGCAAAAGTTGTGCTGTGCTCGACAAGTTTCTCTATGAATAGCAACATAATGAGTAAACAGTTAGGTAGGTACACTGAGCAAAAAAGGGTGCTAAGATTGAGTAAAGAACGATTGTAATTCATCTTCATTTTCCTCTCTACTTCTTAAGCTATTAAATATTTATGACTTTCGGTTCTTCGTTTCTTTCAGTGCATTTAACTGATTCCCACATTTCAAGGTGGCACTGAGCGAGACCCAGGCTAACTTGTCTACTATTTCTCAAGTTTAACCTATTCCTTTGGCTCTCTTTTTTAGGTTTTCTTTTATGCTTTGGTCTCTTGACATGCCCTGCAAAATTTATTGGCTTTTAAAAAGTTTTCTGTCATAAAATCATAATTTACAGCATTCGTTTTTGACGCAGAGTTTTTGGATCAACTTGACAGTTGTTATGGCATCAGTGGGCGGTTGGGTTGCCCATTTTTTCGTCTCCTTTTTATAAGCAAGCATATCTGCATACAAATACATAAAAATATAGCAATATATCTTGGGTTTCTTTTTTGTCTCTTCATCCGCTTGTGCTGTCTGCGTACAAAGTTTAGAGCCGACTATAAGTTTAAATTTTGTCAGTCAGTCTGTCAGTCTTAAATGAACTTTTTGAGCTGGTTTTTCGCCAAAAGAAATTCGCATATAGAAAGCAGAGGGCCAAGAGCAAGTGGCATATGCCCAGGTCATTGAGTGGCTTGAATTTCACATTGTGTCTGTCGTAATTCGATAAACGAAAGTATTTTGAACCCATTTCGAGATACGACTCGATTGCAAGGCTGTCAAATTATGTCCAAAAATAACTGTCGATGGTCATGGGCACATTAAAATGACAAATCAATGATACAGATAAGCGATCAACAAAAAAGAAACAATATATAATTGTCTAGGCGTTCACAATTCTTTATTTTCTACGGTGACTTTGAGCTCGAAATGTTTTTGCATTGATTTCAATTGAAAAACAGCAAACTCTTTGACTCATTTGCCATTGCTTTGACACCCACCCAATTTATATAGAGAGACAGACACTGAATTGGTTTCTGTGCATAGACTCAAGTATAAACGATATCTGCAATTTCTATGAATGACATTGAAAATTAAATGTCAGTTTCAATGATTTTTCATGTACTCGGTGTTGTTTTACGACTCAAGTTGGCGAAGATGTGTCAGAGAAGTTGTTTTCAGCCTTTGTTGGCATTGGAGCTTTGTGTTTTTTTTTGCGTGAAACATGATTCAGTTTGAACCTGGCCTCTCAAGAAAACCTCCATATTGACAACTGATATGTCTAGTAATCGAATATCAATATTGATTCATCTTTGCACTCAAATTCAAGCACTTAGTTGACAAGGGAAACTGTATTATTAAAAAGTAATCAATACTGTGTTTTTTTTTGTGCAACTTATGCTGCGTGGAGTTTTAAAATTCAGCTTTTTCTCTCTTGACCAATCCATCAGCAGCTAGCGGTTTAAAGCTTTCACAGCAATTTGCCTTTGGCTGATCTCAGCTGTGACCCCAGACATAACTAAATATTAAGTCATTTATTTTAAATTTCTACGTCAAGTGTCGGAGACCCTTAGCCAAAAAAAGCGACTGTAAATTGGTCACTCAAAGCAATTGACTTGCTTCTTTTGGAATATACAAAACGAAAAACAAAAAACAAAACAAGGAGAAGGCAACTTTGATGGCAATAAAAATGTCATGAAATTTATGGGCATAATTTGTCAATTTATAGCAGAGTTTTATTTTGACAAGCGCGAGAAAATCATTTCAATCAAGTACAGAAAACACAAATAATAAAATTGTGCATCTTTTTTCAAGTGCATTTCATTTTGGAGTTCCGTTAAAGCTGCACCACAAATTTGCTTAATAAATGTCAATTGCTTTTTTTCTTGGTTTGTTTTCTGTTTGGCTTTTGGTTGTGTTGTTTTTGTTTTGTTTTTGCTGTCGGTTCGTCAATGAGCAAACACATAAAATAAAACAAAACAAAACAGAATAAAACAACAAAACGTGACATTTTGTTGTTGACTTTTGACACTTGCAATCATTTTTGGGCAGTCGGATGGAAGATTTATAAACTGCGCGTACAAATTTAACGTTGACTCGGCGAATCTCAGGGAATCGCATTATGTAAATAGTATTTTAATACCCTGTGACCAATGAGAATAAAAAGATAGGGTGTAATATATTTTCTGCAACATTAGCTCTGCAATTCAGCTTTACAGACTTTGTCGGGTTTATTGAAGTACATTTTAGTATTCTTTGTTTTACAGAGTATATTCAGGTCGAGCACTTCAACCAGCTGTGTTATCACTCGTTTTATTTTCATCGACAGAGAAAAACCTTGTTGCAAATGCCAAACTTGTCGGGGAGTGTTGCCATTTAAGTGTTCAGCTACCCGACAATTTACGAGTAACAGCAAAGCGACAATTGGGCCACAACTGGCAGATGTTTCCATTCACATTGAATGCCAAAAAGAGTTCTTTTTACAACCGAATGCTTTGGCTGTCCATAACTCTGCTGATCCATTGTTACAATGGGATTTATTAAAATGTTTTCTTTTTGATTCATTCTTGACACCTCAAGTGATTGGCCGCCAAAAACTCAACAAGCATCAATATGCATGCAAAGTAGATTGAAAATTAAATAATTCACATTTCTTTTATTGTCTCTCGGACATGTACACACTTGTTGCCCATAATAAGCCGCAAGGCATCACGTTCATAGTTCTTTTTTTTTTTGCGAATGGTTTTACATCTATTGTTCCATCATTTTATTGATTTGTCTGAAAGCAGCCCAAAACTGCCAAGATTTTTGACATTTGGGGTGAAAAAACACATTTCGGGGCTTTGATCATTTCGTTTCGTTTGAAGAATCTCAATTATAATCACACTTCATATGTATTATTTGTGAGTCAAAAGATCTAGAGGAAAGCATTTGCAAATCTTCATAACTTTGCCAAGTAATTAAGCTTTAAACAGCATTGTCTGTTATTCACAAGCCATAACTTAAAAGCAAGTTTAATTCGAAAAGGAAATCCTGAAACAACGATCGTCTAAACAATATTCTACTCAAAATCTATTACTAAATCTTGTATACATCATTTCTTTTATAGCATAGTTATGGAACCCAGTTAACATGAGCGCAATTTTGTAATAGCTGCACATAAACAAGATAATTTCTGACTGCGATTTTAGCTTGTCGAGGCCCATTTACATGCTTTCTTTGCCCAACATAATAAGCCTATAATTTTATAGCAACTGCATTTGTGCATGCAAGTCTCAAATTTCAGAGTAGCAAGCAATGAATAAAAAATGGAAGAAAAATCAAAGTAAACGCGGCCAATTCGCTATGAAATTTGGGGCACGTAACCCCAATGGGCGTAGTTCGAGTTGAATATCCTAGAACTGACCCACGACAAGGGGAAATTGTACTTAATCATATGGCACACCAAGTTTAAAGCGCAACCAAAAACATCGTTTGTCACAACAAGTCAGCTGCAAAAAAAACCGAAAAAAAAAATATCGGCCCGTGTGGCCCAGAAAGAGTCGCCCTCAAAACCAAAGAGAAAAAAAGTCAAAACACAAAAATAGCAAAGAGCCAGCTAGCTAGCGACATGCTATAAACATTTTTGTTACATTTAATTTGGCGCAGGCACGACACATAAGTGAAATTCATTTAGTTTTCATTATTACCTGAATTATTATTATTCGTATTATTCCTATTACTCTTGCTATGCTTCTCTCCTATTATTATTAATGTTGAGCCAGAAATTGCATGCCACAAACAGAAACAGACCATAGCCAACACATTTTTGTGTGCTAGGCATTAACCAGCTAACTAGCCAAACTATGTTAACTAATAGAGCCTACCCAAATGTGACCTCATAAGCTATTGACCTACTAACCCCAGCAGCAGCAACAGCAACAGAAACCCCAGTCGCAAAGTAATGACCTCAAGCGAAATGTCAACTAATCGCATATGGATTTCAGTAGTCCACAACGGAAGTAGCCAACGCTGTTCTATGTTGTGTTGTGGGTCTTTCGGGCGGAACTGGATCGCTGTCAGTCCGAGGGAGCCCAAACAAGTGTTAAGCATAGTTTTGGGAGCAGGTGCTATGATTGGATTAATAAACATTCGAAGGCGTGTTCGCGGGAAATTGTAATTATCAAATATATTTAATCAACTAAATGCAAAAACATAACTATTCCAAATAATGATCTTAAATGTAAAAGGCCACATTTATTTTTTTAATGTCAGTGATCATTCGCTCAATCTAAATTTATTTCCATATCCACAACGCAACAGTTGTCAACGCAGCAAGGCACAGCAAGAGTACAATAGTAGGTGTGACATATAAACCTTAATACCGTGCACATAGCAAATGTCACACACACACGCGCAGACCCCCAACTGGGCGCACGTTGCGTATGTGTAATAATTGCTGGTCAATGCACTGCGCACACTCGCTCCCTCATCTTGAAAAGCAACGGTACACAAACTTGACTACTAAAACAATTTTAATAACTTCCGTTCTACAAACACTTTTCGATTCACGTCCTCTTGCTCTCCCCCCTCTGCCATCCAGTTATTTGCTGCTCCCTCTCTGCTGAGGTGACTGCACAAAGACAATAGATGTGAACGTGTAACAGGGCGGACTTTGACAGTTGGCGACTTTTGCTGCTGCTGCTGTTGCTGTTGGGGCCATTAAACTCGCAGAAAAAATACCAACTGCAGCAGTCTAATGGCCGATAGTTGGCAGCAAAAGAAAGTAGTCGCCAAATCTAGGGACAAAGGGGAGCAAGAATTTTGCTTTATTGAGCCCAATTGGCATGGCGAGGAAAATGCAACGGAAAACTGCATAAAATTGAACTACTGTCGCTCCAACAAAGTTTGCAGTTGTTGTCGGAAAATGACAATTAGCTTCGGTGTTGTTGAGATTCTCCCTCTCATTTACCAGTTGACTGCATTTCTCTTTCTCTCTTTACTCTTACTAACCAATATAAAATATAAAGACGGAAGTCTTTAAAGTTGATTGAGTAATATCTGTAAGTATCTTTAACTGTATAGCATCGGTATCTTTACTTTGTCTATGTAATTGTATTTGTATTTGTTTTGTTTTCGTATCGCATCTATGCTGGCAGCTGCTGCTCAAACGTATTGCCAATTTTGTTAATAGCTCTGATGATAATGTCTGGCAACGTCTGTTGTCTCTGTTCGCCTCAACGCTGAGCAGGAAGCAAATGAAACTGTTGCAAAGCGCATCGAGCATTTTTCGCCAGCGGCCTACTTAGCTCAGTTCAGATACTGAAGAGGGGAATTTAAATGAAAGATTTTATGTAGGCGAAGCAGGGAAAACTTTGCAAACGATCGCAGTTTTTCTTTTTGGGTGTGGCTTTCTGGAGGAGGCCCAGCTAATGTTTATATTTTTATTTTTGTACATTTTCAGTATATTTATTTGGTTTATTTTTAGAATAATAATGCGCAGTATATCGGCCTACCAAATAAAGTCTTCGGTATATTTTTGTATTTTTCAGTATATTAATTTGGTATATTTTCAGAATTATACTGCACATTATATTTGTATTCAATACTGTCTTTGGTATTTTTTATTTTTCAGTATATTAATTCGGTGTATTTGTACACATTTTTTAACGATATAGTACAAAATATTGTCTTGGTATATTTTTGTATATTTAGTATATTAATTTTTTCATATTTTTAATATTAATACCACAATGTTTTGCTTTAATTGAAAATGAGTTCTTATTTTGTTTATAATCGATGAATCGAAAAGTCTGCGACATTTTCCTCTCAGTCCGACTTCAAACTGAGCTCACACTTCGGCAAACCGAACTCTGTGATCTTCATACAAGAATTGTCGCAATCATAGGGGTATCATAAAGAAACTATAACTACGCTAATTGCGTTGATCGTGCCTCTTCAAGTTCGAGATACGCACACACACACACACTCACACAGTAGCAATAATTGCTTCAATTATTTTCATATTATTATGTGTTAAAATGCTTTTTGTTCAGTTTATTTATTTCGCAGCCTAACCCGCCGCAGCCTCCCAACATCCTCCTCACATCAATTCATTATGCCGCCACAAACTGCGTCCGTCTCTTTGTCTCTCTGTCCGCTTGTCTGTCACCGAGTCTGGTCTCTGCCCATACGGGGACTGCTGCTCGCTAAAGTGTGCTCATGTTCATTAACGCCAAAGTTGAGGCAATTGTCGCCGTGGCCGTCGTCGTCGTCGTCGTCGTTGTCGTTGTTGTCTGTCGTCTGTCCGCTGTAATCTGAGCGTCGAGCATCTTTCCGCTTTCCTCTGCTGCTACATCTCTATGGCCAACAATTGCCAGCATATTCCATGGCTCATTGTAAAGCGAATCGTCCCATGCTTGGCATCTGATTTTCTATACCCTATGCTCAAATAGTTGTTACACAGATACATCAGAGTTGCGAGACCGATTGCCGATTATATAAATCATATTGCGAATGGTAACTAATGGGTATTTTATTAGTCGTGTTGCTTTTGCAGCTGCAGCATTCTCACTTTTTATTAATAGTTGCTTGATATGTTGGTTGTTGTAGCTGGCTTTTTTGGTTTTGTTTTCTTTAGTTTGTCAGCTGTCAGCAGATTTTTTCGGGCATGGAAAGTGTGACATTTTGATTAGTTGATATTTTTTCTGCTTTTTTTTTTTTTTTTGCTGTTGCTGCTTGTGATTGAACTTGAGGCGCTTGTGGGTTAATGAACGTCAAGGTTGAGCAGAGAACGCTTATTAAATTGAATAATTGGGAGGGAAGGGAAGTTGGAAACTTGCCACACTCTCTCAACCATGATTGATCAATCCCTGTACGTGTGTAATTGATATGTCTAAAGATGATGCCCACAAGCTGCGTTTTGTAGCGCCGCTTTGTGGTCGATTAGTTACTTGACTCAACTTACATACCATGTGTTTTTGCTTGCCTGTTGCTAGTTTCCCTTTGCCTCGA
Source organism: Drosophila albomicans (assembly GCF_009650485.2). Taxonomy (NCBI): domain Eukaryota; kingdom Metazoa; phylum Arthropoda; class Insecta; order Diptera; family Drosophilidae; genus Drosophila; species Drosophila albomicans. Next base: position 7,363,403 of record NC_047628.2, on the reverse strand, counting down.
TTCCCACTTGATTTCCACTTCATACATCGTTCCCAGTAACGATTCTGTAAGTCTGAAACCGCAGGCGCACTCAATTGACAGCTGATTGACTGACAGTTGTTTGTCAGTTTTTTGACAATTAGGCGGCAAAGTGAAATTGCTTTCGATTTCGATACGATACGGACAGCAACAGCAACAAGAACAACAACAACGGAATACTGCTAGACTCAAAAGAACAATAGAATATATACAGAAAAAGACGAATGCCCCACGATTGCCTTGAACAAAATTGATTGGGAAATTATAAATCAAAATGGTATTTTTACACAATATTTACTATTTTTATATGCGAGTACTATATATACACGATTCTTTTTGGGCACGGAGAAAGCGACGACCTAAAACACAGAATAAACTGAGACTGTGGGTTGATTCCATACACTTCCATACGATTGGGGAATAATGACTAAATTAAATGTTCAGTATGACATTCAATGTTTTTCTATGATTTTCAACTTCCACAATACCGTAAGAGTATCCCGAATTCGGATATTTAAATTAACCATTGTGGGGAAGCTCTTATTTCTTGAATTTCTTCGATGTCGTGAGTTTTATTTTGGTTGCGGAAAATTGATAGAATGCTGTCAGAAATTGGGTCACCAGCGAGTCACTTGACATGTGAATGCCAAATTTTGTTGTCTTTTTGCCATTTGAATAATATATGAAACTAATTAGAGGTTGCGCAAAATATATATTTTCTAATGAAATTATCAAGTGGATCCCGCATCAACGTTCATCGTGATCTCTATTTCTAATAAGAGCTCTCCATAAATTGTTTATCATAAGCCACAGATCGTTTTGATGTTGCCCAATTTCTTTATTGCCATTATGATAGCTTTTTAAATGTTTGATGTTCTAATTTCGTGAGCTCAGCAGGCACCCACAAAAAAAAGAGAATAAAAAAGAGATCCGAGTTCATTTATTATGTAAATTTTTTTATTTTTATATTTTGATACGTTTTTTCGATGTCAAACTGTGCGATCAGCTCAACATATCAATTGATAATATGTTGATGTCTCGGTGTTTTCATATTTGGTTATTACTATTAACTGCTAATTTTCACAGCTTGTGTTTTGATCTTTCAATATGGAAACTTTATATATCAGGTTGCAAAATCTTTGCAAGTTCAGCGAACTTTCTATCCGTTTTATAACAACAGGGTTTTTAGGTGTGATAATCATTTCTCATGAACTCGCAGATCTAACATTTATGATATTCGAATGAAATATGTACGATAATTTTGTATGAAATTCTTTATGATCTAAGCGTGTTTACAAGTGGATTTATGAGGTAACAAACATAACCATTGACGTTGTTATTAATTGCAGCATAAATAAATTGCCTGAATAAATAAACTAATTTAAAGTGACGACCTTGCTTAGTCGTTGAACACGATTTAACTGTGGAGAAGTAAGCACTTTAGTTTTTGGATGTTACTCAACAGTTTTGCAAAATTTACATCACCTGACAGTCGCTGCAAAGTACAGTTACAAATTGCTTTTCTAAATTGCAGGCATAAACCAAACTTTGGCTCAAGTTGCAGCTTCATCGACATTTCTCACTCCCACAAAAACGCATCGATTACCCACCAAACACCCGGCAAAAGCAAAAGCAAAGGCAGCAGCTGAAACAGCAGGAGCTTTGAGTGCCACCACCAGCCACCATCAACATCTAAAGCAGAAACCACAAATTGCAAACCACGCAAAACCCATTCACTGTGCACTCGATGCATAAAGCCCAAACCCCAAAACCCCAAAACCATCCTCCATTGCATTTGGCAGCATCAAAAACGTTAACTAAAAACACAAAAATCCATTTGGCAAGCACCTAAAAAGCTGCTTCTCAAGTGGCTAAAAAAGCATATACCATATACTATACTGCAAAACATTGTTGGATTTTGGCTGCATTTCAGGTTGGACAAGTGTTTTATTACACAGCCTTGCTAAAATCCAAAGCGAAGACAACAAAAGGAATCTTCAGAGCGAAATAAAAAGCGAAAAACACAATTTTATGTTCCCTTGAGTTGTGCTTTTCATAAATATTTGCGCCATTAAAAATGTTTTTTATTGTGATTTTTATGCCATCATATTTATATGGCTCAACCGATGTTTGATTTTTGTAGGCTTTGTCTTTTTAAATTGGCCCAATTTTTTCTACATTGAGGGTGGGCAGGGTCAGAACAAGCAAATTTCTTTGTTTACCCCAGCAGTGATTTTTATGGGAAGATTATTTAAAAAAAAATATTGACCCAATTTGTTATCTTTATGGACTGAACTTTACCTATGAATACTGACGTAATACTTCAGCTGCACTTTCCGCACCCTTCCCCCTTCAGATCTATTGTAAACGTAAACGTTAGACACAACTTAGTCAAGGCCGTAACAAATCCCATTCACTCGTCTTACTCATTTTCGAGTTTTTTTTTTTTATTTGTTTGCAAGTATGTTGCCAACTCAGCGAATTGCAAAATTGCGAAAATTCGATTTGAAATTTTTGGTTTGCTGGTAATTTTCTTAGGCACAGACAATACACAATACACAAATTGAAATTGAAATTGAACACATTTATCGCATCTCTTCAGGCAAAACAAACAATAAATTGGCAATCATCATGAAAAGTACGTATAAAAAACTCAAATCTAAAAACCCCACGAAGCGCAAAGCAATTAGACATGCAATACTCGAAAGTACTCGTAATGTCAAATTTGTAATTAAAACTAAACTCGATTTCCATTTAGCGAATTGTAAATTGTAATTTAGTGAGATGTTTCCACCAAGTCAAGCAGCTGTCGAGTTAAATCAACAACTTGCAAAATTAACTTTGATAGCAATTATAAAAGTTTTATTGAATAGATTGAACGTTTCGTGACAATCAATAATTCTATAAAGTTCAACAATTATGTCAATTAAATGGTAGCAATTGCAACTGGTACTGAAAATCACAAACGTTAACAAAATATATATACAAATTAAAACAAATTCAAGTTCTCCCCAATATAAAATATATATTACTCTTACACCAAAAATCGAATAGGAAGCATAACTTTAAAGCTAGGTTTTCGGAACATACAATAATACAATAAAGGTATTTAAAATTCCTGAAATATTGGTTGCGATCAGATACAAATGGTAGAAGTTATTTAAGATAAACATTTGTATGGCAAAAATGCATACTTTAAAAAGATCTTAGATGCTTGGCCGACAATCTGGTATATTTTGTAGTCTTTAGTATATGTTGAATGTAATACCAAATATAGACTTTAGTTATTTTAGTATTTTCGGTATATTTGTCCAGCTTCTTTTCTTGTTTATTACTTATTTAGTTTAGCATTGCAAAATTACAATTTATTTTGGAATTTTTATAGTATTTTTTCTAAACTAACACAACATATTTTTACTCAGATTTATATTTCTAATTTTTACAAACATTTTTTGTTTAGTTGCTTTTTTCATACCATTTATTTAAATGGAAATTAGCTATTCTTCAATTGCTTTGCATCCATTCCAGTTCACTTGCTTTGAACAAGTGAAAATTCTCACACTCAAATACAAATCAAATCTTATAGTCAAGTTGACATTCATATAAGATTCATAGATGCAAAACTACAGGCTTTAAGTTTAAACGATAGAGACAGGCCATATATCAGCTGTGGAGCAAACTACAGACAAACTGTCAGCCATCTCTCGTCGAGTGTTTCTCCCCCCTCGAGCCGTCTGCTCAGCCCAGTTTTTGTTATGGACAATCTAAAAGCAAATGCCGACATAGAGGCGCAAAAGACGAAAATCGTAAATAAAAATGTCACATGAATTTCCATAAGAAAGCACGAAAAGTCAACTGAAAGTGGAAGTTGCTTTTGAACAAGACAAAAGAGCGCAAATACAAAATGGTCAAATAGGCTGTCTGTTAACGCTTTAAGAGACCATTTTATGCAACTTGGAAATGATATTAATGAATTACTAAATGGAATCGTGTGGGCACCAAACTGCAGTCGGACTCTTTTTGTGGCAACAACAGCAACTGGCAACTGGCAACTGGCAACAACTACAACTACAATAAAAAAAGAAAAAGGTAATTGGGCAGCCGCGGAACTGAGGCACAACATTGTCGTGTCGTGTGGTTTGCTGTTTGGGTGTTTGAGAGTTGGAATCAAAGCCAAGACAGATAAACCCTAACACGTTTTGACCGCAAAGTAAAGAGTCTGGACTTTGTATTGAAGTTGAAACTTGCTAAACTGGCTTTTAAAAACATTGCTGCTGCGGCTATGGCTGCAGATTGCTGATGCTGCTGCTTCTTTCATATGCGACTGCGGAGGTTGCCTTCAAGTGTTGCAGGTTTCTGTGAAGATCATGGTCCAAGCCACCAACAACAAGTTGTTGTTACTCTCCTTGTGGCCATGGCTCTGACTGTCTCTGTTACTCTTCTCGTTGTTGTTGTCGCCAAATACGCATGCCTCTTTGTTGTTGTTGTTGTTATTGTTGTTGCTGTTGCGAGCACTTAAATGCTGATTGTTAAGGTTAATGCACTTGAGTTCGTTGTCGCTTCTTTGCGCACCAAACTTGGTTTAACCGCAATTTACGATCAACTCGGATCGCCTCAAGGATTTGCCATTTAACGACTATGCACCAATAAATGCACGCAAAGCGTAATTAAAACTCTATCTATGACAAATTTCATATCATCAAAAATATTCGGTAAACAGTTTTCACTTTAACAAATAGCAAGCATAAAACTAAAATATTACGCATACGCAACGCTGCACAGCGTTTTGCTGTAAGTATGCGCATACATATTTTTTGACATGATGTGCATTGCGCTGGCACTTTCACTTGTTTTGGAGCCTGCCTAATTAAAGAGACATATTATTTAACAAGCAGCAATTTGGTCAAAGGAAAAGTTGCTAAGACAACAGATTTCCAGATTTTTTTAATAGTTTTAACAGCGAAAATATGACGGTAAATACTAGTTAGAGGGCACAACTAAATAAAATTCAAGCTACCTGCTTTTTAAGCATTATTTATATTATTATATATTGTCGAATTTTCAAGAAAATTCAAATTTACATTTATTAATACTAGCTATAAAGCTTTGCTACCTTATGTAGTAAAAATGTTTATATTTCAGAGTTTACACATTTTTTATAACCCAAACATTTTTACTAGAATTCATAATTATTTACAATGCCCAGCTAATTGTATACTTAATTGGTTTCAACTTGTTGAACAATTGAGTATTAATCCATTTTTTATGCCACACATGTTTCTTTGTAAACATTTTGGTGAATACCAAAAAGAACTTCCTTCATTCCTCTCTGCTATGCAAAAATTTTCCATTCGGTTTTGTTTTTTGCATAAATTTCGCATGATTTTCGTTGTGTTTATGTTATCCACACGTTTTTCTTCTTTCTCTGCCTCTTGTTAATTTTGGTTTTTGGCAACATCAAGAAGTACGACGACTATACAAATTTGGGGAGGCCGTTGGTTGCCTTTAAAATGGGTCAGTGTTGTCAGCTTTTGATGATTTGGGTCAAATGTGCGTTGCATACAGACCAAAGAATAAATCATAATAATCATAATTATTATCATTCGCATGGCAATAAAAGCCACAGCACAGAACACACACTTCAAGAGGAAGTTGTTAATTAATGCTCGCAAGAATATGAGGCAGAAAGCAGAATAAGTTGAGAAACAAACAAAAAAAAAAGAGTTGGAAAATGTTTACGGGTTCTGCTTGTGGCTGGCTCTTTAATTAAAAACTTGTAGGTTGAATTTTTGGTTGGCTTCTTATGGTTTTTTTTATGCACGAGCAATTCGAGAAGTCGCTGAGGTCAACGTTAGGCTTGACCCTAGAAATTGTTTAACAACAGCTAAGCACTTAAACTAATATTTGTAATACATACGCTTTATTAGATGAATCACAATAATCGAATTTTACATTTTATATTTACCTGAAATGAAAAGAAATACAAGTTAGTACAGGAAAATTTGTAATTTGAATTTAAACTCTTTAACCTATTTCCCCAACTAAAAACTATTTATGTTGAGGAACTTTTTTAAATATCACTTCCTTCAACTCAACATCTCCCGCTTGACACTTTTCGTAGCCGAATTCTATTGATTGTCCGCAATTTCCAACTTCCGATTGCCTGCCTCCTGCCTTGTCTTTCTGGCTTCTGGCTGACAGTTTGTCTGGGCGTCTGTCTTTTGTGTCTGGCCGCATAACTTACACACACACACACACACACCACACCTCACAATCTCTTAACCGGGCTAAACAGAGCGCACTGCCGGCATTTTAAGGGCAGCCAGGGTCGTTGTGGCTATTAATACTCTTAACTTGTTCGCTTTTTGCATTCAGTTTAGTTTTTCATTTTGTCATTTTCCTTCGTTTGTTATTTTTGTTTTGTTTGTTTCGGTGGCACGCAATAAATTTGTATGTTTTCTGTCCAACTTGCGTTGACAGCTGTCGCCGATTGTCGTGTGCAGAAAGTATCTTACAGATTGCCAAAGAGTGCCTCGAACAATTCGCATTCAAATTGATTTCCCCAGAATAATATATATGTTATCCGTAATCCTTTATCCGATTGTCATTGGCAATACGTCAATATACCAAATATAGCTTTTGGTATATTTTAGTATATATTTTCGGTATATTTGTCCAGCACCCGCGACTGTAGCTTTTTTTATTGTTTCTTACTGATTTAGTTTTGTCTTTTTTAAATTGACATTCGATATTTTTACCTGGATCTTACAGATTAAAAGTGCTTACACAAATTTTTCTGTATATGTTAGTTTATTTATGGCAATTCATTCAATTTGTATATTTTTAAATAATGGACTGATTGGATATTCTGCAATTGCTTTGCATCCATTCCACTTCGTCGTATGCAGAAAGTATCTTACAGATTGCCAAAGAGTGTCTAACACAATGTGCATTCAAATAAGCTTTTGGTAATGATTTTCGGTAGCCCTGTCTTTTTTAAATTAACATAATATTTTTACAATATGCATATTCCACTTCGTCGTGTGCAGAAATAATACCAGTGACAAATTGCATTCAAAGTATGTACATATACCGTTATCCGTTATCCGATTGACGATGGCAATACCGTTTTTCCCATTTGTAATGTAATTTTCACTTTTCTTTCATTTAACAGCCACGCCCATTTCCCATAGACACATAACTCTGATTGATGTATTGCTGCGCTGCTTGATACCTAATCAATTATTAATTTACGGTGTCCATCAGTCAAGTTGCCAACTTACATCATAACCACATAGAGTTCCAATATCATGTGCATTAATTACGGCTTGCAGTTGCATCAGTTAAGCAGTCAACGAACCATCGAACCAATCAAGCAAACGCAGCTCCATTTCCAGTTCGGCAGACAATATGAGAAACACGTCGAACTCTCTTTGAAAATTTCACCCAATTTCCTATCAATTGGCTATTCAATTTTCATAGTCATAACAACAACAAAATCAGCTTTTAATATATAATAGAGAGCAGCGAAAACGAGAAAACAAAACAAGATGACAGTTGATAAAGAAGAAAGATAGTGTAGTTTTGCAGTTATACAAAAGCAACGACCAAAAGATACCGCGTACTTTTGCACAATTTAATCTTCGAAAGATTTGTAAAATGGAGAAAGAATTTTAAATGAAGTTAAAACTGTCAGTCACAATTTGAGAATTACACTTGGTTAACAATGTACCTTATATATGTAACATATGACTATAAATGTTGATTACTCGACAATAGAGCGTAGTGCATACCCCATCCACTCAATGGAAAGGGTATTGTAAAAAAGTTAAAACTGCCTGCAGCAGCAGCAACGGCTTTGTTGGACAGCGTAATCAACTTTTTGCAGCTTTAGCTGTTGTCTGCCGTTGGCCGTTGGCCACTGACCATTGACCAGCACCTCGACAACGAGGCTACGACATCGACATCGACATCCACATCAGCAGCTTCGATAGCCTCTTGGAGGCGCTGCTTAATCATAGTGGAGCAGCAGCCGAGTCTTCAGTCAAGTAGGAGGCGCACTTTACTTGGCCAGGGGCAATTTGTGTGTAGTTGTTGTTGCTTCTTTCTATTGGCAATCAGTGCAAAGCTTTTGTCGCGTCTCTAACAATTCCTTCATCCCCTTCTCCTTATCATCATCATCATCATCGTAAGCGTAATCGTAATCGTTATCCAGTTTCATTTGGCTCGCTGTCAATTTTTGTTGTCTATTGGCTCTGACCTACGATAAATTTCGCTGCGCGCTTGATTATAGACTCTCTCGAGAGACTCGCATCTTATCGAGCCATGCATAATTTTCAGTCTTGCGAGTCTCTTTCGAGTCTTCAGGCTGTGGGCAAATCGAGCGAAAGGTCTGCGGTCTGCTGCCTACGATCTGTTATGGTTTTTGTAGGTCGTTCGGGGTTGTTGATTTCAATGGTAATTTATGAGATCCCCGACCAAAAAACGATTTAAATTTCAAATGTCAATTGGATACGAAATGTTTGCCGGACCTTTCGACGACACGAAGTTTTACAGAGACAACAAAAAAACGGTGGCACAAACGTCGAATATATTTGCATACTACTTATACAGTTTAGTTTTTGGTAAACATCTTAAACTCCTCATAGATTAAGTTGCTTTTAGTAAAAACCGATGAATTTGCATTTCCAAGAGAGTGTAAGAACAATCTATTACTCATTACCTATGGATATATTGAAGTGAATCGATTTTATGAGATTTCTTCTGATTCTCTTTAATTAATTCGCCTTTCATCGATTTCGTAAATTGACTAATTTCGCCGAATTTCTCAATCTGCCACTTACGCTTCCTAATTATAATTCTTCGAATCGAAAAAAAGCACATAAAATGCAGCCACATGTGGATTCTTTTTTGGCCAGCTCAAAAGCAATTGATAAACAAAGTTTTGTGGCCAAAAAGTTTTCCCTTTTTTGTAGTTGTTGTTGTTGTTGTTCGATTGCTACCTGTTGGCTGGTGATGCATAAGTAAATAAATAGTCAAATAGTCGAGAAGCAAGAGAAGAAGAACAGATCGTGGCGCAAGATCATCGAGATCGAGTGTGCCAGACGTGGTCCGAGGCCGACCCAGTGACCAAGTTATGTTAGCCAGGTCGACTGAGGTGGGCACCAAAGAGAAAGGAACTCGGCATTCGGCGGCAATTGCCCCCGAAAGAATTTATGAGATTTTTCGTTGAACGTTGTCTGTAAGTGTGTGTGTGTGTGTTTGTGTGCTCAATATATAATGAAAGATCGTTCAGGGGAGCAGACAGATAGCAACTAGAACGGCAAATGGGAACAGTTTTTGTTCGTTGTATCGCCTAGTATCGGTATGCAGTGGCGCCCCCTGGCGGCCGAATTGTCATTGCTAACTGAAAATGAAAAGCGCATGCGCGAACGAGTTTTACAAGCGTGAGTTTTATTTTTTCATGTTTTTTTTCCCCTCTTGCGAGTGAAATCGATATCGAGAGTATCGTCTCTAGAGTGTTACTCATTGTGGAGAGAGAGGGAAGATGGAGAAATAGTGGAGGGGGTTTGCCATACCAAATCGCGCTTATAATTTGCTTTGTTTTCTCAGTGAAATTGCAAAAAAACGACTGTCGAACATCTTCACTTTGCTCATATCTTGCGTCTAATTAACGCTTCTTCGACTCTGCCTGCTTTCCAATTGTCTGACTATTGAGTTGTTTCCACTCTCGTCCCAAATGGTACTCGCTCCTCTCTTTTGGTTCACATCGACATCGACATCATCCACATCCACATCCAAGTCCCCAGCCCCCAGCACACTCTTCCTGGCATTCCTCCCCGAAAACGAAATCAAACGAAATCTTTCACGCGCCAATTCCTCGCATAGTTTACGCTGCTTAATCAGCACGTAAATGTTTGATTTTTATTTTTAGCCAAAATAAAACAATGTTAACTGAAAAGGCTGCAATATGGCACACACACACACACGAGCTTATACACGCAACACACTCACACTCACACACGCAATTAAGGATTGTATAATGAAAACTTGGCGCATTGAATTTATTTTGTTGGCAAATTCTATTTGCCACGTGCCTCAGAGTTAAAAGCATAACAAAATCATCGATATATACAAGTAATATATATTCACGTATTTAAGAAGCAAACCAATTCCAGATATGAATATTATGATCAGCGCAAGATTAAAGAGATATCTCGAAAAATAATTCGCATGCTGTTCTGACGCAATTGAAAAAAATTGTATTGAGCTATTTCTTAGCTAAAATTATTGTATTCAAATCGATCATGACTTAAGGTATTTCTATAAATGAATACATATTGCAGAATAGTATTTATTTATAAGTTAATCGAACTGTTAACTGTTAAATTTTTGCCACATAAGTATTTCTGAATTTGAAGAACAAATTTGAATTAACAAATTCTCAGTTTCAAAAGATGAAAGTTCTAATGTTCTTGTCTTCTGACTTGCCAATTAAAATGTCCCGCGAATATGTATTTTTTATGCATTTTTAACTGAAAAACCATTTGAAAATTTTGTGGAAACATAATTTGATGTCGTTGATTAGTGCCTGAAGGCGTAATACTCGTAAAACACGGTTTACTTTTAATGGCGTCGCAAAAAAAAGAAAGAAAAAAAAAAACAACAAAAATGTATGACATGGGCTGACTGTGGAGAAATTTCATTGCACATTGAGCATAAACATTAAAAAGAGGCAGGCAAACATAAAGAATACCACAGCACAAGCAGGAAAACTAATTAACATTCCCTGGTATTAAGAATGGGAGAGATTCTAGTCTATTCTCTGGACCCCTCTAGTCTATGAAATATGTGGCAGGCGGTCAGCCACAGCTGGAGATGGGAGTTGGAGTTTTCGACTGCATATAGAGCGGTTAAGTGGCTCCACTCCAAACGCGTCACGCTTTAACGGCTCTCTGACAAACCGCCGCCGCCTCTGCCTCCGCCGCACCACCAACCCGACACTCCCTACTGCGCGGTGCCGTCATTCCAGGGCATTCCAATAGAGTGCACAGAGTCCAATTGGAAGGGAGCCGTCACTTTGCATCTATGCAAGTTGTAGTTGTAGTTGTTTCTCTTGTTTTTATTATTGTGTTGTCGACCCTTTGACAACTTCTCGTTGTTATTGTTTTTGTTTCTGCTGTGCTGTGGTGTTCTATGCTGTGCTTCGTGCTTCATTCGGTTTGTTTTGTTTTGTTTTTCTATCGGAAGTTGTTTTGTTAATTTATGACTTTTTCAAATGGAATTATGTCTACCCTCTACAGGAAATGCAATTAGTTTTTTTTTTTAGTTTTTTTTTCGGGGGTTCTGCACTTCGACTTTACTTTTTGTTGTTGTTGTTGATGTTTTAAAGTTTTGTCAATTGTCGGATGTTTTCCTGCTGTTACAGAGTTTGTCCCGAGTGCATGTGTGTGCGTGTGTGTGGCCGATATTTGACCTACATGTTTTTATATGTTGCGAGATGTTTTCAGCGTCTCTTAAACATTTTTATGACACATTTGACAAATTAGTTGAAAATTTACTACTTGACGTGCGGATAGATGAAGAGTGGCATGCAATTGATGTTACAGCTTAGATAAATGAAAAGAACATGTGCTCAGCATGGTGTGAATGAACTAATGACAGACAATCTATGACTAGCAATTCTTGTCAATTAAAGTTAGATAGTTGATAGAGTTTAGAATAAATACGAGCACTACTAATCACATAAAAATGAAGCCAATTTTTTTTTAGGAAAGTGTTAATTAGGTTAAAATATACTAAACTAATATACTAAAACGTGATATTATGCAACATGAATATACCGAAGAAATACTAAAATATACTAAAAGCTATATTTAGTATAAAGAGGTTCGATTCGACTGTTGCAGACCAACAATATATATTTTTTATGGGATCGAAAAACCCATCTTCTAAATTAATATACTAAAATGAGGTATTATACAAAATTAATATACCGAAGAAATACTAAAATATACCAAAAGCTATATTTGGCATAAAGAGGTTCGATTCGACTGTTGCAGCTGACCAACAATATATATTTTTTATGGGATCGGAAAACCCATCTTCTAAATTAATATACTAAAATGAGGTGTTATACAAAATTAATATACCGAAGAAATACTAAAATATACCAAAAGCTATATTTAGTATAACGAGCTGTAGCTATATCGATTCGACTATTGCAGCTGACTAGCAATATATATTCTTTATGGAATCGGCAAAAACCTCCTTGTGAATGGGTAAAAAAAACGAATTCAACAACTTCGTACTACCTTAATCATATTAAAGTCAGAGCACAATCGCAACCTTTGTATTGCTGAACAACGCAAATTCTTCTGCCGCGTCATAATGCTTCTATGATACGATTAAAATTTACCAAAACAAAATTCACATCAGCCAATGCCTCGTTGAGAGAGTCAACGCCCCGTTTCGATGATGGTTCAACAAAATTTGCGTGTTTTTTTTCTTCTTTGGAGTTCTTGTCAGCGCATGTGGCGTTAACTTTGAATATGTTTTGACTTTGTATTTGAATATCAATTTGCGATTTCCTGTTCAATGTGCAAACAATACGCGAGTGAATTGACAGCAAAGTGTGATTGATATATTTATATAATAATTTATGCATTAAAATTGAGATTTATCCACGTTTTTCATATCTGATAAGCTTGACTAAATATTTATGGGATATACAATATATTTTATCAAAACCTTGACCACCTTGGCAGACCTTCAGTGGCTTTGCAGCGTCATCTGTCGCTATTAGCTAACACTTACGATTACGTGTTTTTTTGCTGTCGTTTATTTATATATGTATGCAGTAAGATTCCCCCTTTCTCCCCGCCCGCTCACACAGTCCCTTGGATCCGTTAGTCAACATAAATGAAGTGTCTTGGCGATTCTATATAGAATTACGTGGGGCACATTCACAGACGCCACGCCGTTTGGTTTGCATTTCGTAATCTCTCAGACAAAGACGGCGATAAAGATGTCGTATATTCTAACATGTTGAAAGGCAACCAATGGGTGGAGAAGCGGTTTCTGGTGAGGGAGAGGGAGAGGGAGAGAAGTGCAATCTGCCTGCTGCCAGTCTTTTGTTTTGTGTGTCAGTCTAAGAATACACAGACATACATCCATTGTTTCGCTGCATTTTAATTGTGAATTTCAGTTGTGAGCATTCGCAATCTCAAGATACGCGTACTCGTATTCGTATTCGTATTCGCATTCACATTGGTATTTGTATTCATAGTATCTATGCCAAATAGTCGAGCAGTCCCACATATGTCGAACTGTTTGAATGAATGCCCAAGCTATCTGCAGTTTGCAGACTCTTAAATTGGAATACTCTTTTAGTAGTGTAAAAGGTCTATTAGACATTTTTCAATACAGTATTTATTTGATACAATTTCTTGAGAATCCTAAATCAAGAATAATTGTTTAAATTAAATATATATCCTAATAAATGTATATACAAAAATTAAATTTATTTTTCAACATTCTGCTACTTTCTTGAAATACTTTCCGCGCACATGGAGAACTATCGATAGTACTATCGGCACTATCGACTCTTGAGCATAACCTTTTATTTTGGGTATTCAGATGTTTTCAAACTGAAGGCAAAACTGCATTTAAAGTAAAAAAAAAACCTTATCGATGTCCTGGCCAATTGATTGGGTAATGGTCAACAACCAAATACTATCGATTGTGCAGAATATCGATAGTATTCCACCTGACGTTAAACCAATAAACTCCTTCGACTAGAGCATCTAAATGTTACGCTCACACTGCTCTTATGTGATATCTTTAGCTTAATTGTTGCTACGTGCATTTGAAGTAGAACAAGTAAGAAAGTTACAGTCGAGTGTGCTCGACTGTGAGATACCCGCTACCCATTTTTAATAAAGGCAAAATATTGCGGTATCATTTTCAAAATATACCGAAAATACTAAAAAAAATACTAAAAGTATACCAAATGGCATGTTTGGTATATCGATATAGTACACCATTCAAAATATACCATAAACGGCACAATGTGCCAGATTGTCGGCCAAAGCAACTAAGAGCCCTAGTAAGTAGGCGTTTTTGTCCATACAAAAGTATTTCTTTAATAACTTCCACAATTTTTATCTGATCGCAATCAGGAATCATAACTACTACAGTAATTATTGTATATACCAAAATTCGTAGCTCTAGCTTTAAAATTACACTTGTTATTCGATTTTTTTGATTTGCGGGGGCGGAAGTGGGCGTGGCAAAAATTTGAAACAAACTTGATCTGCGTGCAAACATAACAAATGCTGTCGAAAAAAAATTATAGCTCTATCTCTTATAGTCTCTGAGATCTAGGTGTTCATGCGGACGGACGGACGGACGGACAGACGGACAGACGGACATGGCTATATCGTCTCGGCTGTTGACGCTGATCAATAATATATATACTTTATAGGGTCGGAGATGCCTCCTTCTACCTGTTACATATATTTCCTGCCGGCACAAAGTTATAATACCCTTCTACCCTATGGGTAGCGGGTAAAAAATAAAACTTTTCTAACTTGAAGGTAATTGTTGCTTATTTGCCTGTCTCTCTATCTATCTATCTGTTTGTCCGTCTATCTTGCCGCATGGTCATTGTATAATGTCAATTACTTGTGATTTACGACAGTTTAATGATAGACGCTGGCTGAGTTCGTCTTGGACTTATAAGAAGCGCTGCTAACAATTTACATGATGCGAGCTTTGCATGTGATGAATGCGATAAGTTCTTGCTGCCCAGTGTTGCATGTAATTGGCTCGTAAAACTTTTTCCCAGTGTTCGTTTTTTTTCGGTTTTTTGTTTTGTTTGTTGTATCCAATTACAATATGTGCATATGTGCTTTCGATGGACCCCAGAGAAAAAGGGACGCCCCAACTTGAACCATAAAATGTCAACAACTTTCCACATGCCACATACCACAGTGCGATGATTGTTCACATTGTTGAATGTGACGTAATCGATGCATGCAGCCAAAGAAAGAAAAAACGATAATTTCAAGTTAAGTACTTGGTTATTCAGTGGACAAGCAGCACAGGTGTCTTGCCTTCTATTCCAATCACACTAAATAACAATTAGCCATATGTGGAAACTCTTTTATTTTTTCAGCTCCTTTTCTCATCTGTTTCATCTTTTAGATATTTTATTATGTTTTTTGTGTGTTTCGATTTGGCAATCGATTTTTTTCTTTTGGGGAATGCCAAATGTTGTTTTGAGTCAGCGATCGAAGGTGACAATGGGTTGATAACAGATTTGAATTAATGCATCAGCATTTAAATAAATGTTTAAAATACAGATAAAGCTAGCATATACTTATATATTATATGTGATAATTGGGTGTTTAAGATACTCTGTGATCAATAGCTTAATAATCCTTAGTAATTTTCTATAATTATTAATCAAAATGTACTTCTTTAATAATACCGAAGTAATTAAAATCTTTCATAATAATAACACTGTCAAACTCAAAAACAAAAACTATAAATTTGTTGAACTTCCAGTAAAAAAAAATGATTTATAAATAAATTTTCCAGTCTCTGTCGCTACTAAACAACTCTAAGCTGGCTTATTCATTTTAGAGACATGTTCTTTCATTTTTTGCCCATTGTTCAACTATTTCTTTTGAGTCACCGCACTAATAATTCAACAGGTTCTGCTTTAAACATTTTGTGGCCGCTTGTTTTGGTTCTAAACAGCAACTGGAACCTGACAATCTAAACCGACCACGACCACGACCACCAACCGACTACCGAAAGGGAAACGAACTCATTGAAATTCTTGACAAGCTACGCACGCGAATTGGGTAAAATAATAAAAACGAAACGAAACGAACTCAAGTGTGGAGAAAGAATATGAAAACATGTCAGTTAAGAGTTGGGCTATAGGTCGAGTTGTCGTCGCTTCATTCTGTCTCTCTTTCTATTTCCCCCAAATAAATGTCAATATACCATACGCTGCGGGTGTCAAGAGTTTTCTAGGCGCTTATCGGATTGTTTCAAGACCAATAAGGCGCCGCAAAGTGGAAAATTCGCTAAACTAATAAGCCAGGCCAATGTTTCTATTTGGGGTTGCGGAGGGGGAAGGGAAAACGCTGTGCACAGTGGGTGAGCAATAAAGCTTCGTATTGTGAGGAATGCAAAAAAGTTTTAATTAGAAAAAAAGCAAAACAAAAAATATAATAAAAGCTTATGCATGAATATGAAAAGTTTTCCCTTAGTTTGGATGCTGTTGGAAATGCGAACAATGCCACAGCATCGGGGCATCAGCAGCGTTGTAGTTAAGCCAAACAAAAGCCCGGCTCAATGACAACAACAGCCATGTGGCAACTGTAGTTGCAGCAAGGGGCAGCCATAGAAAAGTATCTGTGAAGTTGCAAACGGCGAACAGGCGAATGGCAAACAATAACTTGACACATATTGGAGTACCCGGAGTATTTATCATACAGGAAGCACTCTTGTCGTCGTCGCCGTCGTCGTCGTTGTCAAGTGCATTACACTTTTAGCATGCCAAAGCAAGCAGCTTCTGTCCGTCGTCGAGTAAGCCTCGCAGGCAAGTTGAATGAACCAAACCAGACCACTCTGCGCCTTTCTCCTACATTCTCATTCTCATGCATTGCCGAACTCCGTTTATGGCTGATTAGGGAGTTGCTCCCTTGCAACTGGGACAACAACTGAATATTGACTCACACATGCAACGACAATATCTAAAGTCAATACACTGATAAACAGTCGGTCCAACTGTCAATCACATTCGTAATGCATTATGCATTGAAATTTGTTTATCTTTTGTCGGTATTTATGAAAGAATTTACGATGCAACGTTTTGCTGTGGGTGCAAGTTGAGGACGCATTGCAACATTGTCGCTGCTATCAATTATGGTGCTCAGGCTGTGAAGTCAGTAGGTCAGTGGAGCAGTCAACTGATTACACTCAGATAAGCTCAAACTTATGGTCTAGATCTTTACGAATTTAAATCAAGATAGTTGTAGAATGAAAAAGAGTTTAAAATTCGGACTTTGTTTAACTTAAGATGCGCATCTAATGCATGACAAATGTGTTTTCTTATAACTAAGATATAATAAGACAAAAAAGAAGTTATGCAATAGGTTTAAAAGCCATCATTCTGCCCGATCATATATCATATGTATTTCGACAGTTAATTTGATTAAGTCTCCTCAAGTTCGCCAAGTCAACGAACTTTTCACCCCTTGACATGAACACAAGCAAAAAAGTCTCTTGCATAAGAATCTGCCATTCGATACGCCTCCAAACGTCTTTAATTAATTATTAAATATTGCTTATAGAGTTTTTCTTGCCCGTTTCCATATTTTGCTTGTGCACAAAAAGAAACCAAAAAAAAATACGTTTGCTGAAAGTTGAACTCACCTTTACACAGAAATTTTACTTGCGCAATTGCCGTGATGTCTGATGTCTGCGAAAAAAAAAAACAAGAAACAAGAAAAACACAAACGAGCATTAGATAAATGTCAGACAAAGTTACATTGCAAGCAACAAAAAAAAAAAACATAAAGAAAAGATACGCAAAATATTAGTGTTTATCCATATAAATATGAAATATGTCTGGCATCAAGTTAGTTAGTTAGTTGTAACAACAATCAGACAACTGTCAGGGGCTCTTGAAATTAATCAACGTCGTAAATGAATGAAACCAGAAACCATTACAACTCATTATAAACGTCGTATGAGAAGTACTTGTATAATAAAACCTGCCTATACAGACACACAATAAGTATCTATTCTATGTATTCAAATGAACACTCTGCTCTCTGAGAGAAGGTAAGCAAAACTTGTCAACTGTAACGACGCTCGCAGGCAATCAACAGAAATGCATAAATTAATAAAGCAAGAGAAATGATAATATGAAATGTTATCGACTGTGACTACCAACAACAACAACAACAACGACAACTACAATGATGACAATGGCCATGTAATGAGTAAAACAAAAAACATGAAAGTCAGGGTTACTTCTCATTGGGGGTGTGTATGGGTGGAGAACTGTCTGCTGCACGCAGCTAATTTCATGCTTAGTTGCGCAGTATCTTTTATAATTGATAGTCCATAGAGAGAACAGCAGGTAACCACCACAGACAACTCAGTAAAAAGGACTCAAAGTACGCACTGCGGCTCCAACAAAGTTTTGTCAACTTTAAAACTTATCAAAGCAGCGAATATGAAACAAAAAGCACTTAAAGGATTGTCAGTTGCCATAAGTTTGTTGCCAAACTAAGTTATAATGAATGCGTAAGAGATAAAGATACAAAAATATTCATATTTATATTTATTCATTTTCCTGCGTTTAACTTTCTAGCATTTTATTTGCAAAGTTTCCCTCATGCCTTTTTAAATTAAATCAATTTCGCCTACCATTTTCTCACATCTGGATAAAGTACTAAAAGTTCGCTAAGTGCTCGATGATGAGGGCAATTTATGAATAGACGGCAAGTTCGTTAGTGACGTCTGAAGTTAACCGCAATAGTTACAACAAATTGCCAATAAACAGACCGACTGTTGGGTTGTCCTTGCCACCGTTCGTTGGCCCCTCAGGAGAACTTTTGCCCCAACTGATGACACGCACTTTGCGTGTTTATTAAATAAATACAAATTTGCATAAATTTGCCAGCACAAAAAAAAGAGCAGAATACCAAATAATCCGAAGCGAGTCTTGCTGTTATTTTTTCTGGCAAGTCAGCGATGCATCGCAAAGCCAACAAAATTTATTCAGTCTCATAAGAAAAAGGATTCGTTGTGAGAGAAAAAGTGTAAATGTTGATTACGAAATTACGCAAAAAAGGGAAAATGACACTGATTTTTCATGCATAAATTCAGTGGCTTTGATAGATGTATGTGAGCTGACTTAATCCAAATCCTTGGCCTTGTCTGTCACTGTCTGATACCAAATACAAAAAAAAAAAAAAACAAGAAAAAAACGACACTCCCATTCCACTTAAAAGACGCAGCGTCTGCTGCCTGCTGTCTGCGGTTCTGATGATGAGCTCAACTGGAGGCTTACCTTGACCCAACCCAACCCAGTCTAAGTCAAGCCATACTCAACCCCAGCCCAACCCAACTCGATTCGAGCTGAGCTTAGCACGTTCGGACAACTTCTATGCATCCATAACTCAGACCAAGTACTCGTAATAACCCGTGAGGCACTTTCAATGAGTTTCGAGTTTGATCCCCCCTTGGTCTTGGACTCCTGCTAAAGTGTAACTAATACGCAAGCTTGGACTGGCACAATAGGTAATGGGAGTACACAAAAACCGATGGCCTGCTCTTTGATTAATGGATGCCGCTACTGTTTGAAACACGAGGCAGACAGAGCTCAAGGGAGGAGGAGCCGAGGGGCATAGAAATTTATGCACGTTTTGATTCGAGACGCTGGCGGCATCATGATTCTCCTCTGCGTATTGAAAAGAGCCGAGCAGGCAAAGCATAAAGAAGACGCAATATTCGTATGTATAGATGAAATGATGTATAGAACCAGAAATTAAGAATTATAGAATGAACAGACAACAGACAACAAAACCCAATTCCTTCGCCCAAGCGAAGCGAAGCGAACATTCAGTTAATCGACTTTAAGTGGTCGTCATCGGGCATTAAATGGTTGCCAGCCTTAACCTTAGTTGAGTCAGTTCGGTGCGGTTCAATGTTAAGCATATCATTTGTCTTATGCCTTAATAGTAGTTAAGTTAGAACCCAGCATGGGTTGTATTCTTCTTGTCCAGTTTGAGAAGGGGGTCTAATTAGCGACAATCATTTTTCATCTCCTGTCGAGAGTCTCTTTGAGCTTGATTTTAAATTTGTATAGCCAACATTGCATTCGAGTTTTTTGTCTGTGATTAGCTCGACTCAATGCCATGCCACAAAAACCACTTGACCAGTTTTGTATCTCACAGATACATTCACACAACTGCAGCGATATCGAAAACTTTTGTTGTTTCTTTTGTTCTGCTATAATTAAGCAAAATATTCAAATAAATTATCAACTAGAACAAATTGTTAAACGCGAAAGAGTGGAAATCACTTGCTGCCAGCTGCACAGTAGCCTCAGCGAGTTTTCTGCTTTTGTTTGTTTCGCATTGTCGCATTGTTGCACAAAAGTTTTACATGATAATACAATTTGTGGGCGCTCTTGTAAATTGTCTAGATGAAGGGGGCGTGCCAAAAACTACTGGTATGTGTGTCATGTGAGCTTGGGCTGTCTTTGTGTGGGTTGTAAACGAGTTGAGCTGAGCTAAGTTGAGTTGAATTGAGTTGAGCAAGCGAAGCAAAGAAGATGTTGTGGGTATCACACTCTGCACAAAAGAGAATAAACTCTTTATAGTGTTGCGAAACACACAAAAGCGAACAAGTTAATAATGGAGCGCACGCTTGAGATAGTCCCAACTTTGAAAGTGATATACCAACTAACAAGATTATTAATGAATTTTGAATTATAAATTTAGATTTTCAGCTTGCCAAAAAGTTGTCACAAAGTTGTCAAAACACAAGCGATTTTTCAAAGACATTTTTTTATATGCTTATTGAGATTAGAGCCTTTTGTTACACATTTTTCGTTGCAATGAAATATAAAACTTAGAAGATATCAAAGACATTATTTTACATGTGTGAATCTGGTATATTTTCTACTCTATGGTATATTTGTTGTGGCAGTACATTGTTATACCAAATAAGCTTTTGGTATTTCAGTATTTGTTCGGTATTTTATTTATATTTTAACCATAATACCGCTGATTTACTTCTATTAAAAGTGGGTAGCAAGTACCTCAAAGTGTAGATCACTCGATTGTTGCTTTCAAACTTCTTTTTGCATATTATTATAACTTACACTCGTTAACAAACAATTTCCGCACTTTTTCCATCTCAATAACATCCATATCCATTTCGATAATGAAATATTTTGCTCTACTCGATAAAGACGCGAATAGTTATTTGCATCTTGAGATGCATTTTCAATGTTGATCACACTTTGTAAATGCAAATTTAAATGCCAAGACGATGTCTTTGCTTTGTTGTCGTTGTCGTTGGCAAGTGCTTAGTATGCAAAGTATGGCATATATTGTGGCCACGACAAGTTGTGCTGTCATTTTGCGTGATTGTTCAGGCGACAGTAGACCGTAACGAACAAAAGAAATGAGTTATGGACTGCACTTGACTGTTGTGTGCGTAGTTACAATTTGTGATAAATCTTGATCACTGTGTATTGGCCACAGGCATTTACGGAAGTTGTTGCCCAACCAGTTACCTGATAAGGGGTGCGGTCTAATGATCGCAGATTGTAAAACGCAACAAAAACACTATCAAAACTTAGACATTATCGATGGATACGATAGCAACATCAAACGCACCCAAAAATTTAGCAAACTATTTGAAATTCATTCTTTAGAAATCCTCCTTTGTATTTGATTTATATTTTATAATAATATTATAACATATGAGCTCATTTATGTACTTTTTCTTATACCTGATATTTCAAGTGTTATTTGCTTCAGCTTCACTTCGTTTGGCAGCTTGTCTTTGTTGCTGACCGACTCCATCGAGCAGGTAAATATTTAATTATCGCATGTTTTTGTTTGTTTGTTGCCATTTCTAAAAAAATATAATTCTTTTTCGGTTTCAGTTTTGGTTTATTTTTTTAATGAGCGTTTCTCGTGTGCAATAACCTTGCACAGAGACAGACGGCGCAACAAACTTGACATGGCAAGCAAAGATTTGCAAGTAGAAATAAAAACAAAGCGCGAAATCTAAGATAAGCTTAAATTGCGTTTCTTTTATATGGGTTTCAGCTGTTTCCTTTTTATTTGTGCTTGGCGTTTGACTCTTTTTTTATTATTGTTTTTATCTGAACATTTGCGGCGAGCATGAAAAGTATCTTCTGTGATAGCTAGTTTTGTGTGTTAAACACATTTTATGTTAACATTTCTCTCTCTCTCTCTCTCTGTGTCTCCACTGTGATTTATTTATCAGCAATGTTCAATGTCTTCCTACTTTTGCCCACACACAAGGTTGACTTTCACGCGACACTCGCCACTCGCCTCGACTCGGAATTGTTTTGTTTCCTTTTACAGTTTTCTACTAGGTAATATACGTAATTCGAAATCGATTTCGATTTGCAATATGTGTGGAAATGTGAAATGATGTGCCGCACAACAAGGTTTGTACACACATTTGAGGTCTTTGTTGAAAAGCAAATCTTATCACATTCGATTGGGTTTCAAATGCGCAATTGTAAATTGAATGCAAAATGTAATTTATATCGTCTGAATTCTCATAAACACTCTGAGAACAGAAGCTTTATTGTATATTTGTAACATATATAATTAAACCTTGTTTTTATAGCCGCTTCCCATAGAGTAGAAGGGTGTTATAGCTTTGTGCACGCAGATTTGTGTCTTCGGAAGGCGGAAGGAGTTATCTCTAAGCTGCTTTGTCTGACAATCTGGTATATTTTAAATGTAGTACGATATCAATATACCAAATATAACATTCGTAATATTTCAGTATTCTTCGGTATGGTAATTTGGTAGATTTTTAGAATACTAAGATATATAATATATACCAAATGTAACATTTAGTATATTTAAGTATATTTTCGGTATAATAATTTGGCGTATTTTGAGAATTCCTCGATGTATATACACCAAATTTTTTGTATTTTTGGTATATCGATTTGGTATAATTTAAGAATAATACCGCTCTGTATATATATTTAATTTGGTATATTTTACTATTTTTTCGGTATAATAATTTGGTATAATTTCAGAATAATACACCACTGTTTTGCTCGAATCTAAAATGTTTAGCGAGTATCTCACAGTCGAGCACACTCTATACTAGCTTTATTTCTAGTTTTAAGCTAAATTCCCATTATACAATTCGAAGAATTTTCATACGCAATTCAACTCGCACAAATTGTGAATTTGTTGAAAACCGCAGTTCATTATTATCACCAAGTTACACTGAAATAATACGATATATGTATAAATATTTATATTTCTGGCATACCGGCTATTTATATTGTATTCATATGTGTACAGACATATTTACGCCTACATATGGAACATGTCGGACGCTATCAATGGGACAATTTATTGCTGCACAAATTGCGACGCATGCAAATCATAGAAATGCGCTGTTAATTAAATACCAGTTGGAATATATAGTATTCTGTTACGCTTGTGCCACACAATTACAATTAATTTCAATTATTAGTGCATAAATATTAATTTAGTTGAAAATCTGTGTACGTTTCTGCATAATTATTCACTGGATATAAACGATATCAGTTTCAGTTTCAGGTTCTGCGCAATTTGCACAGCTGTATTCCAAATCTTAAGAGTATTATCGCCCAGTTGTTACGCCTGAAATGCAGCTTAATGTGTTGTAGAGGAATTTTCATAAAAATCAAATTGAATCTGAAATTTGCTTCAAATATGCGAAACAACAACAGCTTTACAATTGGGTTTTTTGTCATGGCTTTGGAATGTTTACACTTTAATGCCTTATCTAAAAAGTAAAGCATGAAAAACTTACCGAGTCTGGTTAAATGTTAAACCCTAAGTTTCTCCCGATATGTCAACCAAGTACATAAGGTTTTCTGTAAGAAATAAGGAAAATTGTAAATGAATTTCATGGAATTGTTGTGTATATTTAAACATTCGATCAATCAAGTACAAATGTACAAATCCCACGACCAATTTTATCTGATTTTCTTATAAGGTTCAGGCGACCTAAATTAAATAGTCACAAACCAACAAAGTTGCCCCAATTTTATTACACGAATGTAACAAACAAAACAAAAAAAAAACAATTCTTATCTCCAACTTACAAAATTCCCATTGCGTGTATCTAAATAAAATAGAAATGATAATAGAATATTAATTCTATTAAAGCCTAGGCAATTTAACTGTAGCGCCTGTCTTATCGCTTGCGTGTGAAACAAAATGTTTGACTGATAAGCGACTGTTAAAGGTAATCCACATGTATACACTTGCATATAGTATATGCCAGACAAGCCAATCAGTAATTGGGGGCGTGTGAATCACTTGACGGGCTGCAGATAATGTTTGGAAACAAACTTTTATTGATAGCCAGAGAATGTCGTACAATTTGACTGATAAGATTTGGGTAATGAAATCAGGGCAAGAATGTCCACAACTGTATCTTTGTATTTAAAGTAGAAGGAAAAAGCCTTCCTCAATATTTATAGTATTCTCTTCATGATCAGTTAATTCCAAGAACAAACTCCTTATGCAGCTTCACACATAAATCAGTTGTGAAAATAAATGATAAACATTCGATGAGCTTGATCAACAAATCAAATTGTTTTTATGCAGCATAAATTTCGCATTGCTAAAGCCGCCGACGCGCGATATTTCAAAGATTTAACTGCGATGCTTTGCCGCTCCTCTTGAAATCGAATCGCAAATAAACAAAACAAAAGCAAAATCGAAAGTGACGACTGCACAACAAATCTCAGAGAGGATCATATCGGGAGTGTTGTGTGTGTGTGCTGTGGATCACGTCTCTGATATTTCATTTAAATGTGTAATTTGCATGCATGTGCAATTTTTTATTTGTATTCACTGAAATGAGCTGAAATAAACGCAAATAAAGAAGCGATTTCCTCGTTTTATTTGGTTTCCATATGCTGTCACAGCAAGCCCCCAAGTAAAGTCTGGAATATATAATTTATTAATCCTGTAATTATTTATATTTATGCCTTGGGATAAATCAACGTTAAGAAAACAAACCCAAAAATATAATGTTTGTATTTTGAAATGCGACAAAACAGCATTTTGTTAAATAAATTTAAACTGGCCGGCAAGTGACATAAATTAATGCAAATAATAATAGCAACAAGTGGGAAAAAATACAAATAAAAATAGCGCAAGAAAATAAATATGCTGTTGAAAGCACGCCAAATGCGTCTGTTCAAAATTGAAAAGCTCGTAAAAAAAATCAACAAGAAATCAACAAGTGAAAGCGCCAAAAATAATACAAACTTGTATCTATCTATTACTCAGCTGTTGGCCATTGAGCAGCTGTTTCGACTGATTTATATTGTGTCTATATGTATTTTATACGGAATCTCTTGCTAGACAGCAGACACCAAAGTAAATAAATATAAAGAAAGGCACTTGGAATAATTACGAAAGATCTTTGACATCAATCGTAATCAACGTTATGAAAGGAAATTGAAGCTTTTCAATGAATGTAAAATGAGCGACAGTTGCAAATATTTGTGATCTACTTTCTTTTCACTTCCACACCTTCATACCTAGAAAAATGCAGAGCGTTGTTAGCCCTTGTTAATTTTAATTACAGAAATAATAATATAATTACAAGGGCCATGGAATGCTCGAAATATGTAATTCAAGAGTGTCAAGTACACCACTGTAATCAGTCCGACAACAGACGCAACCGTAGAGTATACTTAATATTAAATATTGCGCATACGCAGCGTTGCACACACCACAATTGTGGCATTCAAAATACACCCATATCCTGCTAGCCACGTTTTGAAAGCAGCAGCTGCACACAGCTGCTAATTTAACAGGCAACAACAACAACAACAACAGAAATATGATTAACCGCAACTGCAGCAGCAGCAGCCCCAAAAAGATACAAAATGAATGTTGCAATCTGTGCTTGCTGCTGACTGGCAACAACAACAACAACAACTACAAGAAACTGTTGCAGCCAAAGCATTGCATGATTTTTCGAGTCATAATGAAACTGAAAGCAGACAACAGCAGTTGGCGTAAATTAACGTTAAAAAACACAGCAAACCAACTTTTTGAATTCGTGGCTGAAAAAGAGCGGGAGAGGGAGTGCAGAAAGAGGACTTGCGAACATTTAACAATTTCTGTTTTATTTTGCATCTATTTTGTTGTGCACACCCCAATATTTTTGCACAGTAGTCGGCAAATCGCCACAGATCTCTCACAGTCACTTGTTTGGCGGGGAGCGCTTGTAACACAGTCGTTATAAAGTGGACAACAACGATTTGTTGGTCAGGCCTTGCCTTGCCTTGCCTTATAACTACATTTGGGGCTGAGTCTGGTTTTTCAGCTGTTTTTTGCCGTTAATTTGTCGCTGACTTATCCCCATCTACATAAGTAAATCGCTTTAATTTGCCTGTTAATGCCCTATTGTGAAAGTGTAGTGGGGATATTAGCAAAACACCACAAAAGATTTACCGTCTCAATGATCAATAAATAAATTAAAAAAAAAAAACCAATGAAATATATCAAATTTAGATAATTATTAAAAACTCAAATGATTGTATTTGTATTATTCGATTTTATACTGAAATTGTAAGACAATTTTGACACTAAAAAAAGAATAGATAAAACAGTGTGCCCATACGCTTATTTTTTTGGGATTTTCTTAGGGTTGTTTTTAATAACCTTATATTAACGATGGTACATCAGCTAGCTTGTTGTGAGTTCAGATACAATTATAAATTTTAATTTAAAATTTTAACGGTAAATCACACTTCGATTATTTAAACTATTTACTATGTAAATCTAAATAAATAAAATTTAATGTTTCAAAAGTATTAAAATGGATTTTTTGTCTAAATTAAATACAAAAAATCATGCACAGTAACTGAAAATCAGTCATAAACTCTTAAAGCCTTCCATTCTAGTAGATTTCTTGATTTCAAAATACATTCAAAATTTGTTTAGTCAAGACAATCGCAACACGTGCCAGACCAGTTTTGCCTTTAACTTTAATCGAAAAAATTATGTTTAACAATTGTACGTATCTTATATAAGTAAAAGTGCTGAAATAATTCACAAAAATGCTCTGTCGTTTCCTATTGCAAAAGTGAAATACTTGAAGCATTAAATATGTATATATTGCAAATATTACTGAAATAATGTATTATATTTTTGGAATTTTGGGCTATTAAGACGAGGCCTGAAATAATCGTAAATAAATGTGAAATATTATGGTACGCTTGAAGTGATTTTCGTGTAATTATTTTGTGGCAGACCTGCATTTCTTTTGGATCTGTTGATGGCGCGAGTACGCCTACTTTTTACATCATTTATTATGTGGGCAATCTAATAATGGCTGCGATTCGACTTGAAATTACTTTTTACTTAACTGCAAGTACCAGTTAAGTTTGGCTTCCAGAAGTGGTGTGTAAGGTGGAGGGGAGAGAGTGTTGAGTATCTCATTGCATGTTGTGTGGCACGCTTCGTTGGCTGCCCCTGCGTTTATCGAATCGCTCAGCTGCAACTGAACTGAATGTATCTGCGATTGCATTGAGCATTGAGTGAGTGATTGAATTGAAGGTAGGCAGAAGGCAGGCCAAACCGATTTCAGTTTTAGACTAGAGAGATACTTACTGCTCGCACTTGCAGATACAGATACATTTTTGACGCATTACTTTGGTATCTGTGGGCGTTGTTGTCTGTTCGCTGGGCTTTTGAGTGTCAAGAACTTGTCTTGGCCATAAAAGAGAAACCGGCAGATATGTGCACCAAATGCACCAACAACTGGCAACTGCCAACTGCCAACAATTTGGTTGTTGCTGTTGTGGTTGTTGTTAAAGTTCAACCAGTTTCTTGAGACTTTTATGGTAGCTTGCAGACATCAGCAAAACCAAGAAATAGCTGTCAATGCACGCAGGTTGAAGTCATGGCAATACCTAGGCCATGGTTTGTTTCTACAACTTAAGGGCGAATCTACTTTCAGTTCATCTTAGCAAATTTTGTATATACCCAAATTATGAGAAAAATCTTTAATCTTTAAGCTCAAATAAATATGATGACCTGCATAACAAAGCATAACAGAGTCAATAAACCCTTAAACATCATCATCTGGCATAATCAAAACAGAGAAGCAAACGAGCCAAAACAAGTTTAATATATTTATAAGGCTGATTGTGTTCTTTACTCCAAATACACTGAACATGGACGCAGTGAAGCATTGCGAGGCGAGAAAATTCTGAAAAATGGCGTATACTAAAAAAATTAATACAACACAAAAACACAAAAAAAAAAAAAGAACAAACAACAAACTAGAATAGCCAGCGAAAAGCATAACAAAGAGGGGGCAGCTCAGCTACAAATACACACACACATACTATACACACACACAGAGTCACAGACTAAGTACGGATAAGTACCTACGACAAGGCAAGACGAGTCGACAATGCGCCTATGAACCTGGCAACCGGTTCTCGACTCTGGAGTACAAACACAAATAGCAGAACTTGAGCTTGAGTATCCATAAAGCAAACAGGCGATAGCAGCAGCAGCGGCAGCAAAGGGCAGTAGATGTAGATACTTGTGCACAAAATCGGGTTTTAGAAGCTGCTGCTGGCCAAAGCCAAAGAGCACAGGTAGATGCACCTCAACTTGTAGGAAATGCTTTTAGATTCAGACCAAAACTATAATCATACACTCAACAAAAATTTGCGAAGTTAAAATAATGCGAATTCATAAAAATAAATAATATATATTCAAAAACAAAACTATAGACTAATTTGGCATTATCTATATAAGGAAAAAATATGAAACAAAATCTTTGATTTGATAAGCACATTATTAGAATAAAAGGAAGATAAATGTGACAAGTAAAGCTCTTTGAAAATAAGAGAAATAAAAACTACTTAAACAGGTTTAATCACAATTCTTCTGACAAGATTGTTGAAACCAAAACAAGCTCTTTAACTCTTAATTAAAATAATATGAAAAAAAAGTATGTATACTATTGTATTTATGATTCCTGTGAATTAAAGAAGTTGTATAAATTATTTAGGAAATATATTTATATGACAAATTACGCCAATTGCAATCGGGTCCTAGCTGTTTTAACTGACAATCTGGTATTTCTGACCTTCATAGTGTATTTAAATTGAAGTAATTAATCAATATACTTAAAAGTGCCTTAGGTATATTTAAGTATTTTTGAGAAATATGTTATTGTTTGGTATATTTTAAAAATAATATAGCACTGTTTCGCTTTTATTTAAAATGTGTAGCGGGTATCTCACTGTCGAGCACACTCGACTATAGCTTTTTTATTTGTTTTATTACAAAAAAACTGACCAGCTCGGCCATCTAATTTATAAATATTATTTTTAAGAAAAACAATGGAATGAACTTTTGTGATTTGACAATTGACGTTGAAAACACTTAAGAATTTCTTTGTAATTTATCTGCAAACAGATATTTCGGATTTGAGATCAGTTCTGTGCAACTTTGTTCAGTGTATGGTAAGGCAATAACAATAAGTGTTTGTCTGAAGCCTTTTTGGTCAATGGCTTTCGCAGAGCTAAGATCAGCAGCAGCAGCAGTTGCCGAAGAGCCCAAAGAAGAGGGTGAGACGTCATCCCCCCAAGCCTCTTCTTGACCGTCTTCTCCACCGCCATCGTCGTCATTATCATCATTCATTTTTCATGGTTGAGTGCCTGCCATGCAGTTAGCTCTGATTGTTTACAGCTGCCGTCGAGAGGCAGACTGTGGCTTAAAACTGGTTTTGTCATATTGTGCTTTTGCAGACCCGGTGCCAGTCTCAAGTCTGAAGTCTCGCCGCCCCAAAGGCGTCACACAGCTGTTGGCCAGGTCCAGAAATTTAATATGCTCCACGCAGGATGCAGACACCCAACATACAGGGACAGACACGCACTCAAATTGCTGACTGGCTGTAGTTGGAAGCAGCCAGGAGCAGTGGCTGCGGTTTGACCTAAAACTTTTTGAAGACATCGTCGACTCCGACGATGCAGTCGCAATTTTATACACGTCTCCGTCTTGTGCATATATGAAAATGTTGAAATTTCAAGCTTGGCCCAAAGCTTTGTTAGTCTGATTCTTGTCTCGCCGCATTGTATCTTTCACCTCGAGATACACTGCACACAATAATTCTCTTACTTTTTGGATAACTTCCTCGCTGATGGCCAGATTAATCTGCAGTCTGGCAGGGTATTCAAATGTCGTGAGTCCGAGGTTTTATTTGTATTTCATTTTGGCGTTGGTGCAACTCATTATTTTGCGGTTGAAGAAGTTCGTTCTGGGACTGCGGCCCAACTTCTGTTATGGCGTTGAAGTGCATAAATAACTTTTTTGTGTTTCTGTTTTTTTTTTTTCGTTTCTTTCTTTAAAACGGTAAACGATATACGTTGCTGACTTTGGTATATAATCTCTGGGGCATTAATATACCTCTATATATATGTATGTATATGACTGTTTGGCTTAGTCAGATTCAGATTTCAACGAGTTTTGCTCGTGGGTGAAGTTAAGATTTTGCTGTGGGTCAGCAGAACAGAGCAGCAGAAGGAAAGAGGCTAACGGGTCTCTTACCATCAATCTGAAGCGTAAGGGAAATGTAAGAGAACATCGCATGAACCATTTATAAGAAGTATAATTGTTTGTACAAGCAAAATCTGACATAGAAGGTCTTAAGATATTAACCTCAATTAATCTCAATTAGCTAACGTTTCATTTAAAGCCTACGCTTCAAAATTTAATTATTGTTTATTTTTAGATAATTACTGTATTTTATATATTCCGCTCTAGCCATGTAGAGACTATAAAAGCACACATCAAAATCAAGTTTGTTGGAAAAAAAAACATATTATTAAAAGTCACAGAGTTTCATTTGTGGTTAAACTATTTTAGTTAGTTTTCTGAGTTATTATCTATAATTTGCTGGAGAAACCTGTGTGTTTAGCATAGTAAATAGATTTTCTTCACAGCTTTTTCCCTGTTCAATAATTTCTCATTAGCAAGTGCAATGCCAGTGGGTCTTAAGTTAAGTTGACAAACGAAAACAAAATTCCAAACAGAAATAGTAGAAGAAAAAAGCAAAAACCTAATGCTTTCAATGGTGCGAGACGCCTAATTAAGTTTTGTCGCCAACGTCATCACAAAAGCTGCGTCAGGTTGTGCCCAAAAAAAAAAAAAAACTGCATTGAATAATGATTCAATAAAAATATGAAATAGTATTGATGTATACAAAGATTTATTGTGGGCAGCCAGACAACAAAAATGAAAAAGACTTTGTGTTAAGCTTCAATTTCAATTGCTTTAATTCTTCATCAGCTGAAAGCGGAAGAAAATGCAGTTCGTAATTTAAATTAATTTTAATTTCTTGATTTCTTGTAAGCTGATTATGAGTCCAGTGCAATTGGTCATAATTAAAGCTAATTAAACTGTCAGACATCATCAGTTTTAAGGAAGCGTAACCGAAACTTTATTCAAATTTCAATTTAGCTGCACCTCGTCTAGAGTCTAGACTGCGATTGAGGCTCAATGACAGCATCGTCAACAAAGTTGTCAAGGTATTAACACTTCATTACATTCATAAATATTGTAAATATACTTGGCTAATTACACAAGCTAGAATCGTTTAGTAAAAGTGCGAGTGACAATTAAGAGAGAGAGAGCGAGAGAGAACAACAAACTGATGATTAAAATTTAATTACAGCTCTTCAAATGCTGCGATTTCACTTTTATTTTACCTATAGTATACAACAGTTTGCCTTATAGACTTGACCCAGTTTGGAACAAGTAGTTGAAGAACTACTGAGAATCATAATTTGAAAAAGAATATTTCTCGTTGTTGTTTCTGTTGTTGTTGCTGTTAAGTTACTCATCAGCGCACGCCTTCATGCGTGAGTACAAGTATCTGACGGATACAGAAACGTTTGGCAGGTGGTAAAGCAGCCGACCAAGACCCAATTTTCACATGACAAAAGGAAAATTGTTATCAACTTGAACTGGCATATTGAGTGTCTGTT
This sequence comes from Drosophila albomicans, assembly GCF_009650485.2. NCBI lineage: Eukaryota > Metazoa > Arthropoda > Insecta > Diptera > Drosophilidae > Drosophila > Drosophila albomicans. The sequence continues at coordinate 7,331,533 of NC_047628.2, read as the reverse complement.
GCCGTTTCAATTACAATAGACACTCAAAGGTCTCAGCGACAATTAAAATATATATATAAATATACATAGATGATGCATAGTAGTTCCTTCACATATGAATGACCTTAAAAAGAGAAACACGCCAAAAAAAAAAACTTTGGACAAAACCCGCCCACAGACTAACTGAAAAAAAAAAAAAAAAAACTTGCGACAAGTGCTAAAAACCACCCACGAAACTGGGAAAGTTTGACTTATGTCGAAGGTCTAGCGCAAAATTCACTTGACAACTTGACAAACCCCAAAAAAAATACTGATATCACTAACAAAATATCTTATAGTACTTTTCAAATCTATAGCTCTGCATTTTCGCAGTGGGCGTTTTGTGTCTTTTATTCACAACTTTGGAAAATCCGGTCTGCCTTCTGGCTTTTGCATATAATACTTAACTGTGTTATAATTTTTCGTTCGTTTTTGTTAATTAAATAATGCGTGGATGTCGCACACACAACTAATCAATTTCAATTGAAGGTGTCGGCTTCATGGCACTACAGTTAAGTGATCTATTGAAGGCCTAGTTAGAAAATATAGCAACTGACGTAGGCGCAATAATTGTACTACGACTGTGACATCTTCTCAGAAGGTTGTTGCCTAGCAACAGTTCCACGAAATCTCCTTTTTCTTCATTTCCTTTACCTTTAATCATTTTAGCAATACTTTTTCATTAGCCTTGACTCACCGAAACTGCAATAGACAAAGAAAAAGAAACAAAGAAAAAGAAATGGTTAAAGTTTAGTCATAAAGTGTTTACTAAAGTGCAATAAATTGCTCATTGCCATGTGATTACATTTTCTATAAAAATGAAACTTTCAAGTGCGAAAGGAAATGCCATTTAGTTGTACTTTTTTTTTAGCAATAGATTTGGATTAATTGAAAGTTTTCTTCATGAATTTTTAATTTAAATTAACATTAAATATAATTAAAACTGTTTGATGCAGAAAACAACGATAAATAACCGAACTATCTGGACAATTTCATCAACGTAGCACAAACAAAATTCTCAACTGCAATCAAAACACATATTCGACAAAAGTGAAACTTGTTTGGCTGCGCATAGAAACGTTTTGCCAGCTTTATTGCTTATCGCGATTTAAATTACCAGTTTCAGGTTATTCGATATTAAGTCTACACATTTATTTAGCTAATTGCCTAACAGACTCGTGTAATCATAAACATTGTCATGAGTTGCGTTAGATAAGCGCAAGTAAAAATTGATAAGCGAACGACCTCGTCGAGAATATCGCATAGAATTAACGAATAGCTTCCTATATTCTATACTATATAGTACATAGATGAGTATGTATGTACGAGTATGTCGGTAATCAGATGGAACATTGTTGTAGCTTAGGCTAGATCAAGAAACCCTATAACTACACACGCAATCGAATCGTGAGTAGAAACGTTTTGTATATACTAGACAATTGTTGGAAGATTTATGGCAAGTGATGCCAGCAAAATTGTGAATTGTGACGCACATTGGAGAGTCCGGGGGGAAAAGGGGTTCGACGTGTCGTCAGTAGTTCTCGTAGTGCTAAATTTAAGCACATCACACACACACACACATATACTTTGCATTCATATTCCGAATGCCGCCTGACAACTAAATATTATGACTACTCCCCCCTCGGTCTTCTCTTTGTTTTGGTCGCTTTTGTTAAGTAATTTGTTGTGAATTTGAATTTGAGTTTGATTCCATTGTGAATACTGAGCATAGCTTTTATCACTAACTCGCTCGTCGGTCTCTGAGGGCCAGTTTCACCTGTTCGGAGAAAGATTCATTCATCCGGCGTTTCATTGGAAGCTGAAGTTTGTCATCGGAATTTTACGGAAGTTGCGGCATTTCAGTGTTAATTTGTAATCTCTAAGGTTATTTTTTGGGGTCTTCCCTGATAAATTTCTGTGTCACTCGTTTTTGATTTCGCAGCTCATTGATAAGACTAATTTTAAAAACAACACTAACTACGAGTCTAATATTTTTTTTTGGCCGTATTTTGCTGATATGAAAAATATCAAAATATATATACTTTTATTGGACTAAAAGAACTTTGATACTTCAGAGAGTCCGGTTCGAGTGTACTAATCTCTTTGATAACTTTTAGGGGCGTGTGTTATTCATTCAACAATTGACAAGTACTGAAATCGAACTTCAAGAATGAATTATTTATATTTCCATTCAAGTTTTGTACAAAGATTTTTTATTTCGAGTGTTGAGATTAAATGGCAATGACCCAGTCTTTTATTCTTTGGGTTGGTCTCTTTTTATGGTGCTTAAATAGATTATGATTTCCGAAGGGGGAAACGGTAGTTAAATTAAATGATCTATTGTTAAGAACACGCTGATCTGACTTTAAGAAAATATTTCATAATTGAAAAGTTAAAATAATATTGAAATAACAATTTTTTTTATGAATCGGCAATTCAGTAAAATATATATTTTTTGTTTATCCGTAAATTTGCATTAACTTTGTTATTACCATAATTCATGCAAAACGGCGGCTACTTTTCGAGAGGTTTTCGGGTCCTAACGGTACTTTTGCCACTTATCTCTCTTGCTCGGGTTATTCCTCAAGTTTTCTGCACATCATAAAAATTGCGCAAATAGCAAACAAAATAAATACTTATAGTAATAACATTTTAAGTAAGTCCGTTAGGAAACGGAGCAGTCAAGGGGCCCAAGTGGGTTACCTTTTTTTATATGACACTTCAGCGGGACCATAAAAAACAAAACAAGAAAACTACGCATACAGACAGATATATGTATATGTTTGTGTATATATATAGTACATAACCGAATCACACCTGAGGGCATCCAAATTGTGTCACTGTGAGTGCTTTATGCGTGAGTTTTTGCAGAAAAGATACAGACTACAACATTTCATTAGAATTTCTAAACAGGCCAGAAAATTTCATTTCATTTGCATAAGTTGATGAGTTTTATAGCAGTAAGAGAGAGAAAGACAAAGAAGTAGCAAAAAATAACTGACAGAAATACTGTTTCATTTTTTATTCATTCATTCATTTCGTTTATAAATATTTAATGCGTATATAAAACACTACGAGCAATTATTTAATTATTCTGCATTTCAAGTGCTGAATATCTAAATCATATTCAGATTAAGATTAGTTTTCGAGTAAACAGCTTGTGATGCAGAATAGAAATAGTTTTATAGCAAGCAGCTTTTGAACACACGAAAGATCTCTTGCAGTGAAATGGAAAGCTTAGCAAAATCCAAATGCAAAAACGTGTTGCAAATTGATTTTTAAAAAAAGTGTTGCCAAAAGATTATTAATAATGCTTTCAAGCTAAACAACAAACAAACCACAAAAGCGTTGATTAGTCAGCAGGTAGCCAAATGGGGGTCGACAACAAGAAACAACTATTAGTTGTTGGAAAGAACAGTTATCGGTTGAATGTTGAAGCAGAAATACTCTCTTATAGAAATCTGTGTATATAATTAAACACCAGCTGCACGCGAATTAATAATTTTATTAATTGTGAAATGAAATGCACATAAAAATAATCTTTATTGCGACTCTTGATCCACTAAATGTTATTCGTAAATAAAGTGTTTAAATTAAGTGTCACTAAGCTAAATGATAAGCGACTTGCGAAATGTATAATTTATATTTCCGAATTCCAATTATTCAAATTAATTCTAAAATGTTATAACCTAATTAAAAGCAACGCTGTTGCATATTCGATAAGAAATCCATAATACTCTTTCCAAGTGAGTTAGAAAATAAAAACGAATCTTGGAAACGCAGAAATTTCACTAAACTTAAATTTTGTATCTGAATTTTTAACAGCTAAACATCCACAAAAGTGTTGTATTTGCCTCTGTCTGTGTGTTTGTGAGTGTATGTGTGTGTGTGTGTGTGTGGCATGACTGAGCTGTTGTTGGTTGTTGTTTCTTATCGTTTCGCAGCTGATTTAAATCTTCAATAGCCCCCAAGTGTGTTCCCCTTTGTACACGAGGCTGCTCATTAGTGACCGGCGAATGACATTGACAACGATATCGATGGGTTTATAAATTGGTTTCTTGGTTCTTTTATTTTTATTTTACTCTTTCTTGTATTTTTGCAAAAGTTTCACCTGAAATTCGTTACCTTTTCTTTTTGTCACATCTTGTATTGATTGTACTCTCGATTAAATAGAAAACTAAGATCTAGTCAATGTGTTTTTATAAAACCTTTTATAAATTAAGCACAAAGTAATCTGCTGTAATCTATGATTTCATCTAATTATTTTTTTAAATATTATCAACAATAAGATGAATAATAATAAAACACTATCTACAATTTTGAAGTAGCGCTGCGGAATTTGTTTATAAACAAATCAAAAAGAAATACAACGAAAATCTACAGTTAGCATGAATGAGATCTGGACAAATGTTAAACAATTTGTATTCAGAACGTGAGGCGTAATTGAACATTATATATTATTTTATTCAAAGTGTCATCGTACCCTCATCCATATATAATATAGCAGCAATTAATTGATATTGTACTTAACAGCTGAGATGACCGATAAGATTTATTATTTTAAAGCGTGTTTAATTATAGTTTCTGAAATAATTTACTGTTGCTACCGCAATGAATAAATAAATTAACAAACATTTAACTCTTTGTTCGAATTGCTGCACAGTTATTATAAAACTTTTTCGGGATTATCTTATAAATCACAGCTGATATATTTGCCACGAATTTTAAATCTTTCTGTCAGCTTTTGCACTGCAATTTTTGTTTTTCTCTTTTCATTTTTTCGCCTTTCGCTCTAAGCTTTAATAGAAAAGGCTTTGAATACAAGCTTTAATAGAAAAGGCTTTGAATACATGTCCTGCACACACATACATTCACATGGCTTTTTGGATGCTGCACAACTCTCCCAATTGTATTCTCTCTTTATTTCACTCCCTTTAACAAACTTCCGCTCTCTGAGCGCAATGTGTGACTTCAATTCACATTGTTGTTGTTGTTGTTGATGTTTGGTGGATGCAGGCAGACAAATGATTACAGTCTACGTATGTATGTGTCTGTGTCTACACCTTTCATCTACACACAGACAAAATATGTACATAAATGTATTGGTGTGCGCACCTCTACTCGTACCTTATTATTATTGTTGTTGTTGCTGCTGCTGCTACTGCGGCTGCTGTGTGTTATTGTTGTTTTCTTGAATTCAAATTTAAATCGCTCGAAAAAGGAACACTTTTAATTTTTACTGTTAAACTGTTAAACACTTTTGTAATAAATACAAATTGGTAATTTGCTTTTTCCGTTAGATATTTAATTATTAATATTTATTTTTCTCTTAGATTAATTTTCTTGTTGCTTCTTTTTAGGGTTTCATTCAAAAAATTTTTTGCGCGTCGTCGCGGTGTATTTGCTTTACCGTTGTTATTTTTGTACCAAATTTCACTTTCAATTTTTCTGCTGATTTCTATTTAAATTGCATTCATAGAATATATTGCCGCGTTTTATTCAACCGATTCAGAAAGCAGCTCCTGCAGTTTTGTGGGATGCTGCTTCTTCGCTCACAATTGAAATCAACAATGCGAACGAACCGAACGAACAAGCGAACGAACGAACGAGTACAACACAAATGAAAAACTTTGGACAAATTGAAAGTAAATTTCAAGTTTCCGCTCCACACAACCGCACAGCGCGAACAAATTTTCTGAACTGAAATCCAATAAGAGTCTGGCAGCAGTCAACGCAGCAGCGACGGCGTCGACAGCAGCGACAGCGACAGCAGCTGCAAGCAACGGACAAAGGCAAAAGAAAACAAGTATGAACAAGTTTAAAATAAATGCACGACTACTAAAATACCTTATAATAGAAGTACATAAAATGCTCCGAAAGTCAAAAATATAATAAACCTTTTTATGAAGAGAATTACTTAGAGTTATCTAACTATAATTTTTAAATTTTCGTCATAAACTTCTCGTTAATTTTAATATATTTTATAAAATTCCATATTATTACAGAGTATTAGTGGAAGGCAAACGCACGATAGCAGAAACAATGAAAAGTACAGCTCACGAAAGCAGCAACAAAAACAATGGCATACAAACAGTGCAAACACAACGGTTGGAGCCAGAGCGCTACAGCGCGAGAGAGCGAGAGCGCGTGAGAGTATTAACAGAAACTCAGCAACAACAACTCAAGGCAAAAGAAAAGTAAACAAAACGAAAAGCCAGCACAACATAATTGAAGGAGAGGGACAAGCCAAAGAACGACATAATGAGAGAACATGTGAGAGAGCAAGAGAGTGCTGCATGGCGCTAAAAGTGTGCGCGTTGGAGAGTCCGCAAAGTTAAATGTGAGTGTATGTGTTTGAGCGGGCTTTTTGAAATGAGGGATTTGTAACAGCACACTAGAAAATAACGTGTCATAATGTTTTCAATTTTAATTAACGATAAAAATTGGTGAGGTCCAGATAAAAAATGAGTACTTACAATACATACATATCTAAATTTCACCCTCGCATTTACGCGAAGTAGTCGTACAGAAAAGCCCACATTAAATATTAATTTCAAATTTCACATCTGTGCTGGCCGCTGATCGATCATGTTGCGTGCAACTTTATATTTCGAGAGGTCGAAACAACCCCTAATAGCCATAATAACAATACATTAAATTACTATACGAAATGCAAAACACTTAAAGCAATCGTACCCGCATTTGACCGATGGCTATCGAAATTTCATTATACTTATTATTTTATTTACCTTCTACGAGCACTCGGATTTCATCCCTCGAATGTTGATAAATTATTATTAAAAAGTTGCATTGATCTACACTGCAATGGAATAGGAAATCCACGACTGTCTGGCAACGCTTTAAGCGCCACTTTGAGCAAAGTCAATTTCTTTTCCGAGACACACAAAAAAAACATACTCAATTTGTGCGCAGCTCTCTTGTTATTGTTTTGTCTCTGTCTTTGCTGGAGAGAGAGAGCAAACTCAAACACACACAAACACAAAAGCGACTGCGATTGCAGCGTATTGGCTCTCTTCGCTCTCGCCCTCCAGCTGTTAACAGCACCGCATGTGGTGGTAATAACAGAGCGCTGTAAATGAACAGTGTCGATTAACATTGCATGTAGGCAAACGAGATTTAATTAAGTCATTTCACAATAATTTAATTAAAACCAGCAAAATAAAAGGGAGGCAGCTTGGGTGACCAGCTGATAATGCGGAACATGAAGAAATCCAACTGTGCTGCAATCTGCGGGCATTCGTTCTTATCAATCTCTAAGAAAAAGCAAAGCAACAACAATTTGTTTATTCCAATTACAACATATGGAACAGCTGTTGTCAACGATGGATGGTGGGGAGGTGTGGAATGAGCAAAACATAAGTCAAAACTGGAATAACAGACAACATCAAAAACATCAGCAGCAGCAACAACAGAAACTAGAAATCAAAACAAGCTCGACAAAATTTCAAAAGAGGACGGACTGGGATGTGTTTTGAATATTTATCATGAAAGAAATTAGAGAAGGGGAGCAAGAAAGAGAAAGAGAGGGGGACAATTGGTGCTAACAAGTTCGAACATGCTCGATATACATACACAGTCATTCGAAATGGTGTCGACATTTTGTCACACTCCCATCTAGTTGAGATCTGGATGAGTTAACGATGGTCTTAAAACAGGATAGTTAAGATCTCTAGATAACTCTGACCATTCTCGATCTGCTTATGATGCTTTCTATAAATAAGTAGCAATTCTATTGATCTTCCATAACTTAAAGCTCTTATTTAAAATTATGTTATTTAACTAATAGGTCCTAGGAAAAAAACAATGCTATGTAGTCTCTTATTAAATTTCGATGTTAATAAATCGTTTAAGGTTAAGAAATGAAATGTGCTTCTATAATTTAATAATTTTTCTTGTTAAAAAATTTCTCCAGCTCTTCCTTAACCAGCTTTTTCCACCTTCACACACCCACCATCAAGTCCCACATTCAATCTACGTTTGCTACACGCATTTTGAATGATAATTTCAAAATGAAAAAGTTGAAGTACGCATAGATGTAATACAAGTTCTATCACGAGAGCAGCCCACATACATATGTACAGGGCGGACTGTTGGCACTTCTATCCACAAAAGTTTTTATGACAGGAAGAAATCCATCAACACGATTCTTCTAGCCACAATGGGCAGAGATTTTCCAACCAAAATGTAGAGAACTTATAAATTGCGACTAATAAATATCCTGTTAAAATCAAAATGCAATATTTTCTTAAAATAAAATAAGCTTTTTTTTCTATTACATGGTATTTTCAACATTGTTTTCTGCCCAAAAGATTCTGTAAATGTTAAAACTACATATATGTATTTATGGAATTTGACAAAATTGCCTTTAAGCAGAGTTCCCATTGTAAAACTGTAGGGGATTGTCTTTATTTAAAAACCTAACTTAAAATCAAACAAAATAACTAAATTAATAAAAGTAGTGTTTTACTTTAATAATTTAAATTCTAAATGTGGAAGATTTTAATTTCAGACAATTCAATGCTGTGAGTTTCTAGTCTACAAAAGCTTCGTTAAACCTTATTTAGTGATTCTTCAAGGAAATAGGGTATACCCTTTGCGCTTTAAATACAGGGCATAAAAAGAAAGAAAAACTTGGAACAAAAGTTGCATTTAACACTCGCTTTCTTTGCGAGTCATCGTGTAATGTGGCTTGAGGGCCCGCAGCTAAATATTACTACATTAGGCTAGTTGCTACGCCCCCCTCCCTCCACCATCTCTCACTCCATACTCCTCACTTGTACTTGCCACCTCCCTTTGGGACGCAACCCGTTGCGCGCGTCAACTGGCGTTGGGCAAACATTTTACACTGTCACGGGAAATTGTTTGTTTAACATGCGCGGTGCGTTTAAAATTACATGATGAGCCGCATTTATCAAAAAAAAAAAAAAAGAAAAAAAAATGAAGAAAAGCAAGCTGCAGCAACAACAAGGCAAGTAATCAAAACATAGCCGAGACAAAAACAAGAAATAAAAAAAGAAGGAAAAACAAAAGGGAGAAAAAAAAAAACTCGACAGAAGAAAACATTTCTGCACATTGTCTAGAGAGAGGTCTCGAGTCTTCCTCAACACGTCTGCAGACTGCAGTCAACATCGTCTTCTTCTTCTTCCACTTTGTAGTCCTACGCAAGTCGACTCGATGTGTATGTGTGTGTGTGCGTGTCTTTTGATTATATTTAGCTGCCTGTTCTTCTTCGACTGAGGTCGTCGACGGGGTCTTCATTCAATCGACCGGGGGCAGTCGCCGCCAATTCTCGAGTCTCGATTCGGTCTTTGACTGGGCAATCATTGGCGCTGACTTCCCACTCTCTTTCTGACTGTCTTGGGCCACTGTCTGCTGACCTATGCTGATTTCTTGGAAAGAAATTATGATATTTCTCATATTCCATCATTCTATCAGACTTATTCGGCTTCTGCATCGACTCTTTAAGCTGCCCACCTACGCACAGTATTTAATGGTAGTCTAGGGTGAAATTAACTCGATTGCCAATTGAAATCATCTACAATATCATCTAAATGCATTTGGAGATTGAGATAAGTTTTGATTAGGGAAGGAAAAAAGTGGGATTAACAGCCACAGGATTTGGTATACTTTATCCTTTTTTGTTTTATTTCTATATACTTGGATAAATATTGATTGTTATTCGTAAATTAAAGTGAGCTGAATCAATTAGTAGAATTTTGTTCCTTTTCATATAGTAATATTGTACTGGATTTGGTATACTTTATCCTTTTTTGTTTTATTTCCTTATTCTTGGATAAATATTGATTGATATTGCTAATTTAAGTGAGCTGAATCAGTTAGGAGATTTTTTGTTTCTTTTTATATAAAACTATTGTTTATCTATCATAACATAGTATGTCTAAATCTTTAAATAATAAATATCAAATTAGCCCTTACTCATTTTTTTGTAACAGCAAAATATATTCAGCTGAAAATATTCTATTCCGAATATACCAATAAAATATTCTACTGACTAAACCATAATATACCAACTATACCAAAACATATACCAAATCTTAATTCTTTTGCATAAAAATACACTCTGAAATTAACAGGATAAGACTTATTAGACTTAATCGTAGATTCTTACAGTTCTTTCCCTTTTTTTTTCAAATTATTTGCATAGTTAGAGTACAGATTTGCCGAACAAAAAGAATTATTTTGCTTTCGATTTATGAAATCAAATTAGAAGAACATTTCAGAAACCTCAAGTAGAAGATAATAATCTGTTATTACTCTTCATTTAAGTCTAAAAAAGGAACCACACGAAGCCCACTGGAGGCTCAACAATCGACTCTTTATCGCATAATCCAGCATATGATGAAGTCTTCGTAAAGTGCTTGAGGTTAAGACACGCAGTCTACACTATAGTATAAATCTTCATTAATGAGTGTAACGCCCAATGCATCGATTGGTTTATTCTCGGATACTCTTAGTCGTTTAAGCTGTAAGTACTTTCCGTACTCTTTCCGCAGTGTTGACAATTAATCACAAAGGAAATAAGTGCGAGCACTCAAAGCATGTGTCAGACTCCGACTCGAAAGAAGAGGGGAAAGTGGTTGGGGGACTGGTCCAGGTCCATAATTACAAGTATCCCTCACTGCCTCTCTTTCCCTCTCTCATTTACAGCATTCTCTATCTGACTGCAATTGAAAAGTTGACCAGAGTTTGCGGACTTAATCGGCTTGCAAGACGTCGCGATAAGGTCTGGGTCTGGGACTGAGTCGGTTTCTGTTTCTGTTTCTGAGTCTGAGTCCGGGACTGAGCGTGAGGGGTGAGGCTCGCTTATAATCAAGTAACGGTTAATGTACGCATAAATTAATTATGCCACAAGACAGAAGTTACAGCTTGTGGGGAACGTAGAAAAAAAAAAACAAAATCAAATGTCAATTAAAAGTAAAGCCACAAAAGAAAACAACAAAAATATGCTCGAATGTAAACAAAGATCAAATTGTTGCCGATACCAGCTCTTAACTCCGAGTACACACATCTATACCATATATATATATATATATTTATATATGGAAGTATTAGTAGTGCGTGTCTATCCCGGGGGATTTACGACTTTTCTCCTCGACGTCGACACATAACATAAACAGAATTTCTCAAGTGCTATTCAAAGCTCAAACCGGTTATCCGCAATGAATCAGGAGCCGTGACAGCTGTGCATCAAAGGCGAGGTCAATCAGCGTTTCAGAGTGGAGTCGAAGTTCAAAGTCCATCAACACAATTTACACAAGATTTGAAATTGTTCAAATAAATCAAATTGTAGGCACTGAAGAATTGGGGCGAGAGACACGGAGTAACTTTTTCAGCTGTGGGAACAAACTCAAATGAGCAGAAGAAATTTGTGGCCAGAGTTCATAATGAGAGCCACTTGATTAGCTAGTCGAATTTCTTTCATATTGCATGCACTCAAATTGCAGACTATTTACGATGAGTAACGAATAAATACCCTGGAATTTTCAGAATATCGAATAAATATGAACTACTATAATGGAGATCATAACTTTAAATAACTTTTACTTTTGATCAAGAGCTGTGAATCGCGGATAGTTAGTTATTCTATTTATTTATGACATTTTTGATTGGTCAGACTAACTATTGGATCTGTAATTAATATTTTAAGCGCCTTTTTATTTATCGATCATATGAATCGATTTTGTATATAAACAAGTAAGAGAGCTACAGTCGAGTCCGCTTTATACCTATTTTGAACTAAAGCAAAAAAGTGCGGTATTATTTTTCAAATATTACAAATGGAATATACCCCAAAAATAGTAAAAATATACCAAAATATATTTATGTAGTATAATACAAAATATTTTAGAAATAACGCAAACATATCAGTATTATTTTTAAAATATGTTAAATTGATTATAATACAAAAATACTACAAATATACCAAATGAGATTTTTGGTATATTGATATTGCACAACATTAAAACAATTCGCATTATAGTACAAAATATACCAGAATTAAAGCAAAACAGTGTGGTGTTATTATTTATAAAATATGCCAAATTGAAAATACCACAAAAATACTACAAATATACCAAAGGCTATATTTGATATATTGATACAGTACTACATTCAAAATATATCATAAATAGTATAAAATATACTATGTCGGTTATAATACCCTTGTACCCTAAAGTATAAAAATCCGTATCAATGATAATTACTTGATTTTCAAAATCGATATATAACCCATTATTTGTCTACTTCACGGTTACAGGGTATTATACACTCCAAAGCGAGTTCCTTACTCAATCTCAAGTGGCTTCAAGTGGATGTGGCAACAAATGTAATTCGATATGGAGGAGCAGGAAAAAAATATAAGAATCAGCAAACGTCGCTGACTGTGCCACACACAACGTCAAGCATGTGTAGAAGGGTGTGGCATAGAGCAACTTATAAAGTTGGAGGGGATATAAAAGTGGTGGGGAGGGGAAAGAGTTGTGAAAATTGCCACATCGTCCTCCGTCTTCCCTCTGCCTCATTATCGTTGAGCAACATCGTCTAGGCGACGTTGATATGATTTTTTACGACTCGTCGCAATTGCAAATTGAGCGAAATAAGAAATTATTTTCATAAAGCAAATTTTTGCTTGTTGAAGTCGCTTGCACTCTCGATAGAGCAGTTTGTCAACGAAACTAAAAGCTATTCATGCTCTATTCTTTCTTATTGTTTTATTCCCTTTTTTATTTTTGCATTTCCACACCGCAATTTCAATTTTAATTATTTTCTTTATTTTAATTATTTTCTGTATGCTTGCTAACAATTCTGAACGAAGAAAAACTAAAAACTCTACAGTCAGATTGGACTTTATCTTTGGGTTTTAGTTTGTTTAATAAAATTTTACTAGACTTTTCACTTCTTCATATTTAGTTGTTTTGTACTTGATATCAAAATTTATTTAGATAAGCAAATATGAGTTATTCGTAAAAATATGCTTATTTAAAATATTTTAGAAAGATTTAATGAAATAAGTATAAAATAAATGTAATATTTGTGTAAATTGATCTTTTTTTTTTATAATTCGATACTACTTGAGATAAAGTCTAAAGTAATAACTTGTTCTTTAGATTTGAATTATGTGCTAATAGAAGAAATTCAACTATGTTCATATAATTCATTTTTATGTTAGAAAAGATTTATGTTATTTCATAATAATTTTTTATACATGTATTGTATAAACATATTTATTATTGGTGCCTGTTATTATTAAAATATTAGTAATTTAAATTTAAGTACATTTTTTTTAGGTTTTAATCAAGCGTGATCATCATGATGATGACCAAGAAATATTTGTAGTTTAGTGCTAGTTGAAAGATGTGTATTCTAGAGATTTTTTTATGTATAGTTCCTTAATTTATAGGCTAATCAATCAGTTAATAGCTAATTAATTTGCTTTATTTCAGAAATTTCATCTATAATTAATTTGCACACGCTGACCTTCAAAATAGTCCCTGATCTTGATGAATGTGCACAAGTTTTGAATTTTCAAAATCCTAGCAGTATTCTTAGATACACTTGACCCACTTTTGAGCAGAAATTTTTATTTGGATTTCCATTTCCATTCGCATTTGCATTAATTAAACCTTCAAAATAGACCTCGACAATTGTAGACATTCGAGTAGTTTACAGTCCAGAAAGCACGAACCGAACATGCATACTCTTACTACTTGAGATTGAGAGGCCCAGACTATAATACTATATAGCAGACCTTACACAATCCAGCGACCAACGAAGCGATCCCAACGACCCGACCCGACTCGACTCGACCCACATACCATAAAGGCCGAAAAGTGCTTTTATTGTATTGTTGTGTTGGTGTTCATAAAAATGCGCGCAATGTTAATGAAAATTGCTAAATTTTCATGTAATTTTCATATGTAATGAAAAGGGTCGACGCTAAGTGAAATTTTGCTCAACTTTTGGGTAGTTTTTCCACACACACACACACACACACGCACAAAAGGTCGCTTTCTGCACACGTTAATGGATTAATTATAGGTGTATGCGACCCCAAAAATAGCGTTAAGTGTTTCCCCCTAAGGGGCCATTGGCACACTTACCACTTGATACCCACAGAAATATGTGTGAATAATACTCGAACCGTTAGCTGCTGTTAATTGAATTGCACGCCAAAATGTTTTCTCCGATTCGAGTTTAAATATTTGCATCATCCGTTGCTGTTTGTAAACAAAATGCTAACGAAAACGAAAACAAATTCATTGCAAATGCATCATAAACATTTTCACTTTTTCTCTGGACTCTCTCTCTACCTTCTAGTTTATTCCGGAAAAGCAAAACCTCCCAACGTCCATACCGGACTTTTTCCTAATACATAATACTTCGCACCGGGAACAACCATAAAATGCACGCGTTGCAACTGGGAAATTTTCCGAGTCGAGTCGAAAATGAAAGCAACAAGAAAAGAAAAATAAACAAGCCAAGTCGGAAAATGGGAATGAAGAAAATACTTATTACGATTCGCTGGCACGTTCTCAAACTGGACCAGATTGTCCAGAGAACTTGGGCAATAGAACATGATTTTTAGCTAGGCGTGCGAAGAACAACTTAAAATTAATGACGCCATACGTGGGGGTCGCTCCAACTAAATCTAAACAAAGTAATGCCCAATAAATTTCTGGGTAATCAGAGGAAATGAGGAAAGCTCTAGAAACACACGAAACTCAATTGGGAAAAATGCCTAATGAAAGTATGTGATCTATCTACACCAAATTAATTGCATAATATTTTAGCCACATCTAGGATTTTGTACTTATATTAAATCATTCCTGATTACTTTAAAAGCAATTAATTTACTTTGTGGAATTATAAATAACCAAATTATCTGTACACAATCATTTCGAATCACTTATAAAGATAATAAGTTTAACTGTTTGGTTTCATATATACAAATATTACATACAATAATTAAATTACATATTCTTAAATGAAGAGAATGGGATTATCTGTAACAAGATGTACTTTTAACTGCTATATTAGTTTTTACATCTTTACTCTTTTAAAATTTGAGCTATGAAAAGATTATTTCATTTCACTATATTTTATATCATATTTTTAAAGAATGAATGAGAACAAGAACTGTCCTCATATAATTAAATTGTTATTATTCAATATATTCAAACTTGATTTTTTGTTAAGAAGATTGTTTAGGAATATTGATGGGAAAAAAATACCTAAACAAGAAGAGCGCGAAATCAATCAAATCAAGTATTGAATCAAAATATAGTATTGAACTTTATTTGCTAACCTTATTAATTACATTGTGTAAAAGAAAACAAGGAAAAATACAAAATATTAAACACTTGTCTGACGCTGTTGGGTCATAACTGTTTCACTTGATAATCTATTCTAGTATATATCGATATACTAATTTGGTACATATTAACCATAAATTTTGTGGGCATCGGGTATCTTACAGTCAAATAATTGTGAAGCCTGAACTCACATCCTTCCAGCTGGCTCTGTTACTCTGATTTTGTTCTCTGGCTTTCCAAAGTCATAGTTAACAATAATAAAAGATTAAATATAGTTAGAGTTGTAATATTGTGTCAACTGATTTTTACTAATTCTTAAAAGCCCATATTTCTTATCAGATTGAAAGTAAATAATTTGCTTTGCTAATGCTCTTTGCTATTGTCATTTTAATAAAAGTAGTTCATAAAATCGGTCTAATGATAAGAGAAAGGTTATAAAACTGCGTGCTTTTCATAAATATGAATAGAATTAAATACAATCATTTATTGTGAAATACAAAGACTAGAAACGATATTATGCGCATTGTTTGTGGCCATGCGAGATATAAACATGAATAATACCGAACCCAGACGAGACTTTTGTTATCTCGTCTAGAGCAGCGTCGAATAGTTTCGAAAAAAGAAATGTAGATACAAGTCATCTGAGATTGAACTTAGCAATGCAATTGCGCAGCTTGAATGCTGATAAATACAAATGCAGAAGCCAACGAAATGAACCAATTTCAAAGTGGAACATTGCACATTCAATTTATGTGCATTTTACGCCTTTTATGTATCAATTGAGCAATTGCAATTGCAATGCTAAGCGAGTTGTTTGTGTGCATTTTACTCGTACTTCAGTGAAAGATTCATACTCGTAAAATACCGAATCTTAAAAGTGTTAACGTGTTGACGTCAATTGCAGATAGATTTCCGACACATAGAGTGCTGACCCGATAACTCCCATGACGAATATTAAGAGTTAAGCATTAGATTTCAATTTGTCAAAGTACAAGTCGTAAACTTACGAAACTTTTTACGATTTGCACTGGTGAAAATTGAAAAGATAAAGTTCAGTTTGTTATGCTTGCAGCTTATAATGAGATTAAGATATAATTACCGAGACAAATTACAAGTAAATCAAGTGAAAAATTACAACTTATATATTGTCGACAAATATATTCTCAATAGTATATATAGTATATAGATATATATAATAGTAGTAAGCAGTTATAACACATATATCTTTTAGTATTATAGTTTTTTTTTGATATACTAATTTGGTATATATGTATATATATAATTTTTCAATTATAAATTCAGTATTAATAAATATTCTCAATTAATTCACTAACAATTTAATATAATTTGTTTAACTCCATCTCACTAAAACATGCATAAAAATTTAAGTTAATGCAAATTTATTCATGATAGAAATATGTATAGAATAAGCGTTATGTTGCAGGCTAGTCGATATGGTATCGGTTTGCATTAGTAAGTAGATAGTCACGAATCTATCGATCCCAGTCGTCAGTAGTAGATCATCAGTTGTTGGAAGTAGAGCGTCAGTCGTAAGAAGTTGAACAGAGTCGTGAAAAGTCGTCACGAAATCAATCGTCAGAAGGAAACAGTATTATTTAAGTTTATCAAATTTTACTTTTACTATTGTTATCAAATATCCGTATTTATATATGTATAAACAGTGGCTAACAAAAGTGGATAAATGTTTGACACTTTTGATTTTAAGGTGATGTAAAATTCGTAAAAATATGTTAATCGATTTAATTTATTTTTTCCAATAATCTTTAATTATTTCCCCTATATAAAAAAAAAACAAATTAAAAAAATATGTTTATATTTTAAATAATTTTTTATTTAAAAAAGGCCAAAAATAGCCAATTTCACGTTTGGGCTATTTCATGTTTCTTAACATTTTTTTTAAAATTTTATCTTTTGATAAATAGTGGAAACCCGAAAAATTCGATATTATTGTTATGTTACTTTTAGTTAAACACCATTTTATTATTAAAAGTGGACGAACTTAGCGCATATTGATCATGTATAGTATATGTTGTTGACAATTTTTAAAAGATTCGCTTAAAAGTTAAGTAATATTTGATTGCCTAATTCTGTAAACTTTTCTAAATCTTTTTTCTCACAACTCATATTTTCATCTGAGACCAATTTATCCATGCAAATAGAATTTTTTTCTCTCTAAATGCAATTTAAAAATATCTTGGATTTATATTTGTCTAATTTTAAAATTTAAAGTTATATCTGGTGTCAATATGATCCGTTTTACCAGAGTTAAGTTTATATTTGCTTGCCAAAAGTTCTGTCAATCCATTGCTCTGACAATCCACAACTCGTATCTTAATCTGTGGCCAAGTTCACAAGTCTCAGGATCGTCTTGAAACAAAATTGTCTGTTACTTAACAGCACAACACTTCAGAACACTTTGGCATAAGGCTCTTGAAGCTTGCCACAATTTCAACAGTATTATTTCGTTTGAAGTGGAAATACAGCTTAATGAAGCACATTAATTTTAATGCAGAGGCATTTGTCGGCTTATGGGGGGGATGAGCAGGAGAAATGTCTACCATGGGGCGCCTCATGTGAAATTAATGAGTTGTTATTGTTGTTGTTGATGCAGTGGCAACATTTTGTGTCGTGTTGCCGCTGCAAATGTCAGGCACTCAATCACATGCGGATTTGCAGATACTTGTTCAGCTTCAGCATCTCAAAATGGGGTGAAGAAGATTCACTCTGTGCCATAATATAATAAGTTTTAGTTGTTGCTCTTTGTCTGTCTGACTGTGGCAAGTATAATGGATTATTATGTAGGCGCTTAGTCGAGGTGTTAACGAGTTATTAAATATTCAAGCGAGGGTGAAGCTGAATGATGCCACATTAATTTATTAACTTCAGATATTATTTATTTAATTCAAGTCAAAATAAATAGGCTTTTCTGTGGAACAAAGAATAAATTAATCAGCTAGCTAAATCCATAAATTATTCGCTGAATACCTGAGGGAGCTTTCTGATCGCTTTATTTACTGTAATTGCAATGAATTAAAAATTTCATGAGTTTTGCCATAAATGTCTCAATTAATTAATTGCAATTCTCCCAATGGATTCTTCAGAATTGATGCGGTTCATTTTCGCCTTTCTTTGAATTTCCTCTTAAAATAAGAGTCTGACAATTTTCAACGAACAACGAAATGTTTGGTTTCTTCACAATTCTTGAGTCATTTGTTGGCGATCGCACAAAGAGTATTTTGTTCACCTGACAAACTGCGGAATTTAACAGAATTTTGTGTATTTAATTTTCTTTCCCGGAAGCGCAAAATTTTCATGAGCAAATCAGCTGAGAGCCCGAGAGAACATGAACAAATCATGTTATTTAATTGCTTTTAATATCATTTTGGTCACACAAGGAAGCCTGGGGAAAAAGGCTAATGGAATTGCAAGGTCAGCCACCTGTAGTGGGCGTATTTGTTGCACCAAGGGGGGAGATAAGAGGGGGTTAACATTCGCCTATTAATCAACAAGTGGCTGTGAGCTGACGTTCAGACAGGCGCGGCACCCAACACTTGTAACTCACAGCAACAAATGAGTCGACCGATTGTTGACTAAAATATATTGCACATCAGATTTCTCAACAACTAAAACAACAACAATAACAGCTACAGCAACAACAAGTCACGCAAATGTCCAAGCTTCAAGTCATTGAACGTGGCCCAGGCGGAAATTACCAAACGGAAGTCGCAGTATCAGTCGAGAAAGGATTGCCAGTAAAAGTATCTACAGCTAAGTATCTAACAGTTAGATCGCATGCTGAGGCCAAAACTACTGTTAAGCCAACTGCCAAGGCGCCTTGCGTGCTCAATTTCACTCCTAAATTAAATTATTAAAGAGGCTGTACAACAAAACAATAAGTGCAAAAAGTATCTTTACACATCACAAGCTAAATACTCTATCTAAAATTCCGAAAATTTAACAAGAGGTAAGAGGTTATAATTTATGTGTGAAGTTTTATATTTTCAATGTATTTTATATAACAATTTTATTTTTATTTTTTATAAGAATGTGAGTCTTTTAAATGTCGTTAAAGTTTTTATAAAGCAGCCAAAGCAGCTAAAAGTATCAGAATTTAAAATAATAATATTAATATTTGAGAAAGAAATGAATAAAATTTATCAATAATATTTGTATTTCAACTTTTAGTGCAAGTTCTTTTAAGATCTTCATACTTTTCTTATATTATCGAAAGTTTTTTAATAATAATAATAATAAATTTATAATAATAAGTTTATAAAACATTGTGTATCATATTTGATGTGATTGTTGAAAGACTCTTACCACCACAGGTAGCTTAACGTGCTTTGATTGTGTTTGTCCAAGAGCCAAAATATATTTAATAGCCAAAATTGCCAGGCATCGTTTAAAAAAGTTATTAGAGTGCGTCAACAGCAACGAAAGCAGCAACAACAACAACAACACGAACTGCTGCCAGCTGTGCCCCCAAACATAATAATGATGATGACGATAATGATGATGATGATGATGTAGTTGTAGTTGTAGTTGTTGTTGTCGCCTAAAACTGATCATTGACCGTCACGCCTGACGCAAATGCGGCATCGACTGCCGGCAGCCGTCGCTTTCCAAAATTCGTGTGCCATAAGCTGAGTGGGCGTTAAGCAAAGTGGCAAGAGGGCAGAGAGAGATGGAAGGGGGAAAGAGGAGGAGAAGAGACGAGTTGTCTGAGCGTTGGCTACTCAATCAAATGACCAGCGAAGCGCCAGGCAGACAATGAGCTGCGAGTACACACGAATTTGCCAACTGCGATTTGCATTTATGAGATAAACTTTGGCCAGCACGCGTTACAGATACAAATTCAGATACAGATACAGATACAACAGCAATAGATACAGCTACAATACGAGTGTTGTTTTTTTGTATTGTTGTGTGCAGTGTTATTTTAATTTTTTTTTTTTTTTAATCTTCAACTAGGCCTCCCATGTGAGCATGCAAAATGTAATTATAAATCAACGCAAGTGTGAATAAACTTTTGCTTTGATTTGAAGGCGGCTGCTGAGGCAGCGTTGACTTTGCGGTAGACGGGGCGTATGAGTGACGCGTATGGGGATTTTGTGTTGTGTTTAGATTAATTCAAATTGATTGAACTCACTCCCAGAGACCAAAATTTGTAATGCACACAAACTTTGCGGTTTGCCATCATCACAATTATAGTTATGATGCGATACATTTCTCGATTTTTTAGCTATCGAAAAAATCGAATAACAAGCGTAATTGTAAAGCTAGAATTGCGAATTGGTATATACAATAATAACTATAGTAGTTATTTTTTTTTTGGATTGTGAATTATGAGTAATTATGTGGGTTTGGCTATTTGTGTATCGCTGATTAGTTGAATTTAAATTAATTGTGGATATCAAAAACTATGCTTATGGATTGCTAATTTAAGAGTACACAACTCCAAGGCAGTCATAATAATAGATTGCATATCGTTTGAGTAGTTATTGAAAGAAAGTTGCAATGAAATCATGTCCGGGTTGCTCTCTCGAAAAAGGAAAGCTTAAGCTTAACTGTTGCTAACCAAAAACTATATTTATTTCAAGGTTGCTGGTCTGTTAAACTTTAATTTTGGCAGAAGCTAATTTACATAAAATGCTCATGCGGCTAATCTCTCGAGATTCATTGGCTGTACAGCTGTATTCTTCTCTTGGGCATTATATTCACAGCTCATTGTGAAAATCACACACACACAATTTCCCTTTTGGCAAATCCCAAGCAATTGTTAAGTTCCATGTTGGTTGCTAGGCAAACAACCATTCACACATTCCACAGCAGCTTCCACAACAATCAACAGCTTGTCTATCAAAAAAAGGCGCCCGTCTTGCTTTCAGCTCATCCGCAAGGCAAGTAAATAATGTATCCCACAATTTCCATCTACAACCTCCCTTGAAAGATTGTGTGTATCACTTTCGCCTTTCCTATGTAAAATGCCAGACACAATACGAGAGTTGGTTGGGTCTGAAGTTCGCCTACGTCAACGTGGCAGACACTGGATGAGTCATCGACTGCCAACATTCGTCATCCAACAGTCGCATCCCGGAAGTCCTTTCAGCTGCTGCTCCCGCGCCTTCAAAAAAAGGAAACAGCTTTTTTTCTCATGTTCGAAATTTTCATCTCTCAGCATTTTAGCCTAATTAAGCGTAAACTTGGCAACACTTTCAGCATTTGATATCGCCTAAAAGCTCCGGCCCAGACAATTTATACAATTCCATTTGCAGCCTAAGAAATGTTGTGTATCTGTTGGTTTTTCTTTTTCCTTTTTCCTTTTTCGATGCTGTCACACATCGCCCATTCTCTCAGCATCTCTCTTTCTCTGTGTATGTGTCTCTCTGTGGTGTTTGTAGCTTTTAATTTTATCGATTTGTATCTGGTCGTCTGTTGGGGTTTCACTCCCCGAAAATTGTTTTTGGCTGCCAACTTGGGGGTTGTCCTTGCTGCAGGCTGCTGCTGGACCATACAATGTGCTTTTTATTGGTCATGGGCATGAGACATGTTTGTTGTAGCCTTGAGTGAAGCGCAAGAAACTTTCTTTGCGTCCTTTTTTTTTTTTTTAGTATTTTTGTTGGGGCTGGGCAAACATATTTGTTGTACATTATGAAGTGCTTTATTTTTGGGAATGAGATTTTGTGGCATGTAATTTGGTAGGGAAAGCAAGCTGTTAGACATTATGTGTACATTTAAGGATATGTGTTAGTTCAACCGTAGAATGGTGCACTTTAAGCTAAGGACAATAGATACTTTTGTCACTTTTACTCAAGTGCTTTGGCATTTTAGTAGATGGAAATACTAAAATATTCAGTACTGAATGGTGAATATGAAGTTGAGTATTATTTAAATAAAATATATTCTTATTACTTCATTCAGAAAGTTGATCAGTAGGATGACGGATTGTTAAATATGCAATGGTATAGAAAAAATCAATCGAAATTTGTTTTTAATGTTTAGGAATGATAAAGCACACCAAATGTTATGTTCAAGATTGTTCCTTAGACTGAAAGTACACTTTACTTATTTAAGAATATAATTCTTATTACAATCGGTATGTTAATTAAGAATATTATTCAAAATCATATCGATTAATATTTTTCTCTTCTTACTTAGTCTTACTTAAAAGATTGTAATACAAAAGTTAACAATTCCCGACAGAACTGGTTGAATATTATTCATTTGTAGTTTTTTTTAATTAAAATATATTTGGGAATTCTTCTAAGTGAAACAAAAAGGTTCGCTCAAGTCTGAATTTATTTGATTAGGTTTATTCAGCCAATATGAACGGATCCCAAAGGATGCAAAGTCAATGCCCCAGGGATATGGGATTAGCGTAGAGCACAGGAAATGAGTATCATATAGATGGCTATTTAGGAGCAAATAAAACAAAGCAATTGCCACGTGGAAGCTACTTGCCAGCTTGACCTTTCAGTGTAATAAATTTTTAACTAAGTGCAGGTACGGAGAAGAAGACGGAGAAGGATGGGAGGTGAATTTGGGAAGGAGAATGAGGCGGAAGAAGTTCGTAGTTAGTGCCCAAACTGTTGCCTACTTTCCGGACTGCTCACTGATGAGGAGGAGGTGGTAATAAAATTGAATTTTATTACACACATGTCGAAATGGCTAACGGAACTCACATAACACAACAAGCTGCTGTCTGAGCCAACTAAATATCATGTAATGTATACACACACACATAAACGCACTCACACACATACACTCAGAATATAGCCTCGACAAATGTTGAGTTCAAGGAGACGTCACTGATGCTGTCCTCGTTGTAGTTGCAGCTTCTCACAGCTGTTGGCTGCCGAAGGACTCTCCAAACTCTCCGCAACACTGTGCGAAAGAGAGAGCTCTCTCTCATGGAGAGTGCGCGCTTTGTTCTCGCATCTCTCCACTCGATTGCATCTCACTCACACAGCTCACACTCAACAGTTATGCAATGCTACACACTTTCATACATACATACAACATTTCGCAATGAATGTCTGCATGTTATGCTATGGTCTCTATCTCTGTTTTTGCGGCTGACATTAACATGGCGAGTTCTTCATCTCCTATCTTTCGTCTCGCTCTCTCGTCGCGTATCTTGCTCCTCTCAATGACGTCAAATGTCTGCAGGCAGCTCTCATCGTACAGAGAGTCTGTTCGACTCTTACACAAGATTTGCTTTTCAACTGTCGTTGACAGTTCCAACAACATGACGTCAATATGGCGAGTTTGTTCTCTCGCTTTTCTTTTTGTTTGTGGGCGGCAAACTGTTTGCAGCCACTGTTGCCAAAAGTTTTCACAAAGTTTTTCCTAAAAGGTAATACTAACGCAGCCTAGAAGCCATGAAAGGTCTGGCGCTGTCATAACTTTGTCGCATTTTGATTTATTACATTTTCAAGATTTAAGAAACCGAACCAATATAGAATTTCTAAATTTAGCTTATTAAAATAAAAATGTTCTTTAAATAAAAGAACTCTGAAAACTGTAAATATTTTGTAATTAATGCTAATCAAATTTTCAAGTTCTGAGTAATATTTGAATTTTATTTGAAATTCCATTCTGCAATTAATTGATTTCTATTGTACCAACAAAACTTATAATATTCTAAAATAACGTTTTACATTAAGCCTATTAGAAACCCATAAATTTTTTAAAATATATTATATATTATCACAAACGAAGTTTATATTTTATAACCTTCACGGGATATTTCTAATATACATATGATCCAGAATACAAATTGACTTGGAAAAACTTGTATAAATACTGTATAATACTGAATTTAATATGTATAAATACATAAAACTTTACAGATTTTATTAACATTTCTTAATAAATTTAAATTTATCCAACATATCTTTCATAATATTAGCAAATTTTTTAATGTCAGAAAGTATTTTTTTTTTTGCTTACACTTTAAAAGTGTGATCAATTTTCTGTGTAATTTTAGCCAATTTGTTAATGAGTCAAAATGTTCACAGTTGGAAAAGTTTGAAAGATCTCAATTTAATAATACCAGAAAAAATATTTAATGCTATCTTAATATTTTTATTAACTATCCGAACGATTTAAAATTTTTTAACACATAAAACAGTCCAATGTTTAATAATCTTTCTTTTAAGAGTCTGTTAATATAAAATGTCAATGAGTTGCTGTCAACATGTCGACAGTTGGAAATAAATTTCAGATAATTTTAAAATTTTCATTCAACTGCACTTATTGTGAAGTAAATATTACTGAACCAATTTCCAGCAGTCCAATGTTGAATAAACTTTCTTAAAATATCTGTTAATAAATCAATGTGCCGATGTTAAACAGATGGCAACTGAAATAATTGTATAATTTAAATGAAAAATAATTTATCTTCCCTTATGGCTCATATAATAATACCAGAAAAAGTATGTAATACTATATTAACATTTTGATTAACTATTTGAACCAAATAGTAGATCTTTGGATATCCGTTAACATGACAATTATCATAGCTAGTGTCAAACTGTTGATAGTTCAAATAATTGTAAACTTTTAATGAATACCAGAAAAAGTATGTAATACTATTTTAATATAATATTTAACTTTTTAAACCAATATTAATTTTTACAGATATCTATTAATATGTCAATAAGTCGCTATCAAACTGTTGATAGTGGGAAATAAATTTAAGATAATTTCATAATTTGAATTCAAATGCACTCAAGATGAAAATATATAATTTCATTTTTTAAAATTATTGAACTAATTTCCAGCATTCCTATAATTATTTATCTTTCTTTAAAATATCTGTTAATATCTCAATAAATCGTTGCCAAAACTGTTGATAATTCAAATAATTTTATAATTTGAATGAATACCAGAAAAAGTATTTAATAGTATCTTAATATTTTATTTAATTACTTAATCCAATGTAAATTTGTACAGCTATTTAACAGTCAGTCTTTGAATATCTGTTAATATGTCAATGAGCCGCTTTCAAACTGTTGACAATTGCAAACAATTTTGCAGATAATTTAATAATTTGAATGCAACGTAGTTTAACTGCACTCATGGCCTACAACTAAATAATAATACCAGAAAAGAGGTGAGTAATACTACTTATTGTGAGCAATGGCCATATTAGGTAACAGCGTCAGCAACAACATTTTAATATAAATTGCACTTGATTAGTTGATTAATAATAAAAAGGAAGTCGTGAAAATGCACAAAATACTATAAAAACAATTACGACGGGTTTTACTTAATAGCGACTTCGAGAGCGAGTCGTGAGCTAATTTTACAGTACGCACCGATTGCCTTCAATACGAAATTCATGACAATTTCAATCAAAATCAAAACAAACATTATTTTTTTAGTGCGTAATACATCAGATAAAAGTCGGGAGATAGAGACCGAGAGATTGAGAGAAATTAGTTTCCTATGCAATGATTTCCGCAATTGGCAGGCCAATTAATATTACTTGGGTGCAAATGCGGGTAGCATATGCCACGGGATTTGGGGCGGGGGCTGGGGCAATGAGGCAATTTCAAAATTGTGGTTGAAGTTGTTGAAGGCAGTCTTCAAGTGCTGCAACTGATTTTCGGTATTGAATTTTTGTGATCATCTTGGTGCGATAACAATAGCATTAACTATAATAACAACAAACACAGTCGTTCACTGACTGCAACCGTTGCAGCAACGGCAGCTGCTCATATAAAGAAGCAAAACAAACAAACGGAGGCACATCGAAGTTTAGATACTCTTCTAAGAAGTCAATAAAACATACTTGGGAATTTGAAAGGTTTTATAATAATTGGAATATCTATTCATATTGACAATGACTTTAAATTGTTTTCTTTTTTAATTTAAGTATATAAATATATAAAAAGAACTATTTTGTTAATTGTAGCAAACGATTTTAAATGATCATGTTAACATAATATTGATTTTATAGAGATCTTGTTTTCAATTACAAATTAAATTAACATAATATTGCTATTAATATTATGAAAGCTTGTTTTCAATTACAAATTAGTTGAAGCACATGTTTAATTCTGCAAGGATATGAAAAATATACGAGTAAATGTAACGAATAATTCTAAATAGTCTCCAAATGATATTTAAAATAAAAAATATAAAAAATAATAACTTTTTATATTGAAATTTTATAATTCCACAAAATTAGAAATATACATTGTGGAACAATTTCTTTTTCATAGCAATTGATTTATTATTTGGTTTTAATAATTAAAATATACATATATTAAAATCAATAGAATTCCAATAATGAATATATATACATAAAGCGAAACTAATAATATTCTTAAATTTAAAATTATACTATATCTTGAAATCTATCAGTGTCATAACCATGAGATTTACGTATAAAGTTTTGTATTAATAATGTCTAGATATTTTGTATACATATTTTTTTTTATATATTTATATATATTTTAAAGTTCGCATAACAAAATCACCTAACTTTATACATTCTATACTCAAAGAATTTCAATGCTTCTGTTCATAAGGCAGTGTCAATTTAAAGCTGTTATACCCTCTCTAAACAAGTGTATAACAATAACAAAAAAAAAAAGTAAATTTTTAACTGTAAACAAAACGCACGCATATGAAGCCGAAAAAGAGGAGAAGGAGAACGAGAAGGAGAAGAGGCAAAGTGTAAGCATTTTTGGTTGGAGCTGCGAGACGAGACGAAACGAAAATTTCACTGTGTAACATCGTCAGCCTCATATGGAAAATTTCACTTGCACGCTTGAGAAAAAGTGCAGTCATAGGGGGATCAGTTGAGGGACGGGGGAGGGGAGTTTTTTTTCGTTTTGTGGGGTTGGGGGCCTGCTGTCGAGTGCGGTAATCACGCGTTTTCATGGATTGCCAATGGAGGAACCGGCTACAATGCGTTTTGTATTTTATATTTGTTGCTTCCCTCTCTGTTTCTTTCTGCGTCTTCATCTTCATCACTTCGTTTTTCGTGTGTGTGTTTTTTTTTGGCACTTTCACTCTCATCCTCAGTTGGCGTCGGTTTGTTTCGTTGGGGTTTAAATATTACGTTATGTTTTGGATGCCTTTGGAGAGATAAGCGGGGCATTTGTTTATGTCATTTGCAAGTTTGGCTCTGTCAAATGGAGCGATTTAATTATACTCTTCCATTGGGTACTTAAACTCTATGGTAAGCTGTGTAACGCATAAAAGGAATAATTATTAGACGATATAAAAAAAGTTGTATACTGTAGTTTAAATGTGGTTTGTTACGTTGTTTTATATTTACAATAACCATTAATTTTAATTCATAATTTAATAATGATTTTTTTTATGGAAATGAATGTTATTTTCATAAAGTATAAATTAAGATAAATTAGATCTCTAACTTAATGAAAATAAATAGCAGTAAAAGTAAACTGTTATATTACATAATCGAATAATGATTAATGAATAAACTTACTTTATTAATCAACTAATTAAATTGTTATTTAAATTAAAGAAATACTTTTAATTTCTTGAACTAAATTATGATTAATGAAAATTCGAAATAATACTTATTTATTGATTACGTCTCTAATTTTATCATTTATAGAGAGAGTATTAAAATTTCGACAAACTTAGTATAGTAACTAATATATTTCATCATTTTGAGAGAGTATTAAATATTCGACCAACTCAGTATAATAACTCCTTCTAGCTCTTCGGTTATTTTTGGTTCGTTTTTGTTGTTTGTAAACACATGGAGATTGAATTGGAGTCGTTTATTTTATACGAAATTGGGTGCATCGAGTGACTCGACCAGTTGAAATCATTGTCTAGTTGTCCAAGGTTCGATATAACGCAGACTCTATAAATATTGTTAATAGCATTTCTCGTCTATTTCCAGTTCAAGTCTCTAATTAATTTATGCATTTTTTATAGCTACGGGGGCGAATTAAAAATCTAAAATACATCGACGGAAATTCATAATTCCAATGCATTTCGATTGCCACATAATGCGATTGGAATATCAAAGATAAAGCAAACGATTTGAGCTCATTACGAAGTGATTAAGTTAGATTAAATTGACTTGGGTTGCTCAATTCAAGGCAATTAATCAACGACTTAATACATTTCTTTTTTATATCTATAAAGATATTTCGTTGCTTTGAACTCGTCTGGACTCAATTTCCTTTTAGAATATGACGCTTTCAGCGCCAGGTATTGATCAAAGCGGCAAGTCGAGTCCAAGGTGCAATATACATATATCTCGTAAATCTTATCCGGATAATAATGGTTCCGCTTACGTATTGTTTATTGTTTATTGCGGTTGCTAAAGAACAATAAATACCACCCAGAAATGACAGTTTCGAGCTTCATTATCGAAAGGGAAGCAGAGCAAGAAAAGAACGCATTTCAAATCGCAATGCGACGCATTGAAATTGGTTGGATTACTGCAGTGCAGTGCAGTGCGGCATCTGGTCGCCAGATGGCGCTACCTTGCCCCGATCCGACGCCAGATGCAGCAGTCTCCTCATTGAACTGTCAGCGCAGTGAATTCGAATTGCATTACGAACGAAGTTGTATTTGCTTTAAAGGTTTGTTTATGCACTTTCCCCAACCCAACGGTTTATTAGCTAACGGATCATTTTCGCATTGCAATTGCATTGCATTCCTCGCCGTTGTTTGTTGCCACGTGCAGCGCGCAAAAGTATCTGCCAGATACTTTGTGTGTGTGTGTGTGTATCTCAAGTTTTAGGGGGGCTTTATTTAAGTGTCTGTCAAAAGCTGACTAATGGCCTACGCATTCGATTTATGTGGGCGCCGCAGAGGACGAAGCGGTGGCCAGCGGGGGGCGGACAGCGGGAGGCGGGGCTGCTGTCAAGCGGGCGGCGTGTGAAAATCGTTAACAAATTGCAGCGTCGAAATGATTTGAGGAATACATCGATTTAAATTTACAAAAATATCGAAATATATATGTATGTATATATTTCTGTGCAGGCGACGCATTCAAAAGTGAAATGTGTGAAAAGTTGTTGTTGTAAAGTTTGCCTTTTATTTTTCTTTAATTTTTCCGTGGGCGGAAGATGCAACTTTAATTGACAATTTAGTTTGAGAAATGGAAAAATGGAGCCGCAATAACCTCAGCGTTGAGTGATGGGTGCGGTTAGTGTGACCATATTTTGTTAATGTAATATGTGATGAAAGACTGGTAATCTGTAAATTGTTTAAGTGAATTTCAATATTTTCACTTCCATAGCAAAAACTATTCTTTCGTATTTAAAACATTGTTTTATAATGTCTGTAATGTCTTAACCCTCTCTATACGGGCAAGGCTTAAAACATCGTTATTCGCTTTCCTTTGTGCTGTTTTGTCTTTGTTCTTGGTTTTCTAATTCAAGGAAGTCCAAAAATGATATTCGTTGCATTTGCAAATAGGTGTTAGAGGTTTTGTCATCTGAAGAAGTTGTTTGAAATTGAAAAAATGTTTTTGTTTTAATATTTTAAGAAATTTATAGCTCGAAATAAAATTACTGACGAGTTTCTGGTACTCTCAAGATCGCAAAATACTAATTCCACACAAAAAAAAAATGTTCGTTAGCTCTTTATTGACAAAATTTTTCAGCACAAACCTTTACTCTTAAGAGATAAGGAACTGAATATTTCAATGTAGTATATATATCGATATACGAAATATAGTGTTCGGTACATTTTAGTATTTTAATTGGGTATATTTGAACGAAGATTGCCCTTTCGTGCTGTTTTGTCTTTTTAAGAAATAGGTAGTGGGTATCGTATAGTCGAGGATACTAAACTGTAGCTTTCTTGTTGGGAAACACATATAATTATCGTTTATTTTTTGAAGATTCTCTCTTATAGATTCCATTTTAGATATATGTACTTAAAGTAAAGAGTATTAATTAGATCCTAAAAATGTTGTAAAACAAATTAGTCTCTGTGAGAACAATACTTCCATAATAATAAATAATATGTTATTTAAATTAGATAATCTTATCGACATTTTGCTGAAGGTTCTTTTGTATAGATTCACTGTCGCAAATTGAGCTTTATTATTCATTATTGTATTTACAAGATCAGCAAACATTTGGCCTGTTCATTGAGAGACGGTGCCAAGCACAACAAATGATAACAATTCACACCTCAATGTGGAACATGTTGTCGTAATTAACCCACTTATGGTTGCTTTGCTTGTTGTACCTGTATCCAGGTTCCAGGGCAATGTGATGAGATGACTCGACAGCTGTTGCTTGAAGTAATTTGTGAAAATTATGGGCCATCGTTTGGTGTATTTTATTATTATTATTATTATAACATTAACACAATCAGCGAGGGCGAAGAATCACAAGACTTTCGTTTTGTTTACTTTTCAGTTTTACATTTATTTCACTCTTTTCGCTCTGATTTACATCTTTCACATTTTTTTGTCATGGATTTTTGGATTTTTGGCATTCTGCGCACACGCATTTTACTTTCCAATTGCGTCGAGTTCAAAATGAATTATCGTAATCTTGACAAAACGTTGGGAATGGGGAAGTTTCAACACTCTTTTAAACAGTGCAAAGTAGTTATATTAAATGAATTATAATTTAAATTACATCACAATCGGTATTACGTAATTTAGTTAGAAATGTGAAGAGCATGAATTCCGTTTAAAGATGATTTATTTTCAGCAAAAAATAAAAGAGTAATATATTTGTTTCTGCATCTTTAAAAATCACTTAAAATAAAAAATTAATTTTATACTCATCAAGTTTTCAAATATGTAAAAAGTATTTATAAGAAAGCTTTCTTGTACAATTTATTTTGAAATATAAATTCCAGGAATTCATTTATTGTCTGGTTATTTTTAAGAAAAACATGAAAATTCACGTGTAATCATAATTTGTTTTTTGCAATACATCACTGACTTCCCTTCGAGTTGAAAACATACATATCTAAGATCTGCCCCATCACCCAAAGATTTATTCACACACTTTGTTGCTGATCTTCATGCGGATCACACATGCTTAATGGGGTCATAATCGCCTCCCGCAAAGTGTTACGCATTTCGTGACAAATGTGTAATAACCTTTAAAAATACGACACGACTGAGTCTCTCTGTCTTTCTTCTTTGTATCTGTGGATCTTTGCTTCACTGTAAGTGAGTATCTTTCTTCTGTGCTGTAATTTCACAAAATTTTGTAATTTTGCGCATGCGTCAAAGTCGTTTTCTTTCTTTTGCTCTGTTTTTGTAAAACCGGTTTTTACCGTTTGTCGACATTTCAATTGCTAAATTCAAAAATAAACAATAAACAATAAGTATATACATAGTATACAAGACAAGATCTCTGCGTAAAAGATTTTTGCTCATTCGCAATGAGTAATCGAAATGTGATTCACGACTCGGGGCCTCCGGCGTGTCAATTTTGACAGCTCTTTTGTTGTTCCGAATACGTTTATTTCGCCCGCATTTCTGGAGCAAGGACGTAAAACCCACTTGTCAGACCTTGTATTTCCTGCTTTCACCTTTATTTTAGAGCCGCCCACTCGCAACATCCCCAAAAACGGCAATGTCTTGCAGTCATCAAGAAAGAAAGCTGCACTTAAATTATTTAACTGTTTGAGAGGCTCACGCCTTGATAATACATTTTTCAATTCCGCTTCAATTACGTCAGTTCGATGTCGCCTTATGTAGAGGTAAGATTAGCAGAGTTCTTAACCTTCTGCTAATTATATTCTGTTAATAAAATGCTGTTAATAACATTCACTTTTATTTGTTGCATTCTGATTGATAACATCTGTTTTTATACCCGCTAACCATATGGTAAAAGGGTATTTTAACGTTGTGCCTGCCATAGACTCTATAAGGTTTTATATTTTTGATCAGCGTCGCGTATATGAATATCAATATAACAAATGTACATTTTCAGTATTTTTTTGAATATAAATTTAGTATATTTTAAGAATAATACAGCACTATTTTTGGGTTTCTTAAACATGGGTAGCAAGTATCTCACAGTCGAGCACATTCGACCTTAGATTTCTTATGTATTTTAACTGAGGTTCTACAGAGAATGAAATATTTATTAAATCAGCCAAAAGTAGACCTCGGAAACACGCCCCACATACAAAGTTGTTGCCATCATTTACTGATTCATCATCTGGTTTAAATGTAATGCAAACAAAAAAAATCACACTTCTATCAACTCTCTTTTTTCAGATACGACCTTTTGATGAAAAGGGAATGATATTAAAGTTATTTTATGAAAATTATATTTTTGGTATTTATTTTTAAGCTTAGTTGTGAAAAATGATGATATTGAATATATCTGGAATTAAGCTTCAGCCAATTTCTTTGATTTCTTAAGCGCATCAGCCTCAATTTGCAAATATCTGCGCTCCAGTTTCTGCTCCAATTCATCGATGTGCTGAACACCAGTTTTATCAAACAACTTTGTTGTCAAGTCAGTGATAGTTGCACCCTTATGCCCGGCAGCAAAAGGCGGATTGGCATACGTCTCCAGGAAGTAAGTGCCACTGTTGTTGGGGGACGCAGGATAGCCCATCAAGGCTTGAGTCTGTTGCAAGGTGCAACGACCGAAGGCATGTGGATGCCAGTTATGGCACTTGATGCCCCAGAAACCATTCTCCGATGCAATGGACTCGGCATAGTATTCGGGGGCACGATTGTGGCTGCAAGAGCCTGGAGATTTATGATTCTCGCAGCCAGGTTGTTCTCCGTCTCGAAAATTGACATAGAAGTCCGCATGCCCCATGGGTTTTAGAATGCCACGTTCCGCAGGATTCGTATGTATAATATCCACGAAGTCGGCATCTTCATGATTTAAGCGATGTCTGTCATGGGTTACAACAAACAGAGGTTTAGCTGGATCTAAGCCCGTTATATGATGAAGTGTGTGATTCACATAGTTGGCCGTTTGGCCAGCCACTTGGGCACCCAAGCTGAATCCAATGAGGTGCAAGTCATCCTTATTGATAATGCCAGGATTAACCAAATTGTTGATCAACTGACCCAGACATTCGCTAATCAGCAGCGCATTTAGAATGGCTTCCTTAAAACACGGATGCCTTACCAAGGGACCAAAGTCAACGGAGATCACATAGACTGCTTTTTTATCAAGTAGTTCCGGTCTAATTTCAGTATTGGGGGAAAAGTCGCGATGTCCTGTATATCCGTGAATAATTATATAAACTGGGCGAGGCGGTTGAAAGAGTGCGGGATCAATTCTCATTGGTCTGATTTGTGTGGGATTATCCCGAGTTGCACTGAAAATGGAACAGAGAACATGTTTGCGTGTTGATCGAAACTAAGTGCAACTTACTTGGTATAAAGCCAAAAGGTCACGTTCTTATTTGGACAGCCACCCTCAACCACAAAGCAGCTCCAAGATGCCTGTACATAGGAGCAGAAAACCAGAGCTATATATAGATATATTAACTTGAATAGATTTCAGATTCAACTCTGTCGACATACCTAGCAGCAGTATCTTCATTCCAATAAATTTCGCAGTCAACTGTCGGCACAGCAACTAAATATTTTGCCTTTTAAAGCGGTAAAAAACGAATAATCTAAAGTAATCTGGCAGTCATTAACCTTAATTCAACGCGGAATATGAATGATGAAGCGTTAAAGTCGTATGCAGTTTATCTTGACAAAAATCGCATTAAAAATCGAATGTCGCAGACCCAGCAGATATGCATTCTTCTAACTACCTCGATTGAGTTAACAAAAAATCTTTACATTTTTATACCCGCTACCCATAGGGTAGAAGGGTATTATAACTTTGTGCCGGCAGGAAATGTATGTAACAGGTAGAAGGAGGCATCTCCGACCCTATAAAGTATATATATTCTTGATCAGCATCAATAGCCGAGACGATCTAGCCATGTCCGTCTGTCCGTCTGTGTGTCTGTGTGTCTGTGTGTCTGTATGTCTGTGTGTCTGTGTGTCTGTCCGTCTGTCCGTCTGTCCGTATGAAACACTGGATCTCAGAGACTATAAGAGATAGAGCTATAATTTTTTTTCGACAGCATTTGTTATGTTTGCACGCAGATCAAGTTTGTTTCAAATTTTTGCCACGCCCACTTCCGCCCCCGCAAATCAAAAAAATCGAATAACAAGTGTAATTTTAAAGCTAGAGCTACGAATTTTGGTGTATACAATAATTACTGTAGTAGTTATGATTCCTGAAAATTTGGTTGCGATCAGATAAAAATTGTCGAAGTTATTTAGGAAATACTTTTGTATGGGAAAAACGCCTACTTACTAGGGGTCTTAGTTACTTTGGCTGACAATCTGGTATATTGAGCCGTCTATGGTATATTTTGAATGCGGTACTATATTGATATACCAAACATATCATTTGGTATATTTTTAGTATTTTTTAAAAGTATTTTCGGTATATTTTCAAAATGATACCGCAATATTTTGCCTTTATTAAAAATGGGTAGCGGGTATCTCACAGTCGAGCACACTCGACTGTAACTTTCTTACTTGTTTTTATTTGTCTGGCTTAATTAGGTTTTTTTCCATTAAATAATTTACTTTAATTTTAATTGTATTATTTTAGTACACATATTTTATATATAATAATATTTTAAGCCTTTTTTTATTATTGTAATTAAATTGTATTTTTGTAATATAGTTTTTTTTGTATTTTTAAATATTTTTTTTATTCATTTTTTAACTTCAATGTTAAAATTACCGCATAAATAAATTATACATTTTATTAGTATGTCAATTTTTTTGGAAAATTTGCCAACTTTGAATTTAGTGCTGCCAATTTGAAATTTAGTGCCGCCAACTTGTCATTATAAAGCTGAAAATTTGCAGAAAACTTATTTTTTTAAGCGCTCATTTAAAATTGTTCGATTTAGTAATTTTTTTTTTAAAGTTCACTTAAATTTTAGATGCTAGAGAACTGAAGAAGGTATTCAAAAAATATATTCTCTGCCGATCGATAAATAAAATAGGTAAACAAACTGAATCTGCATTTTTTTCTGGAATTTATTTTAAGACTGAACTCGAGTTCAAGTGAGTTTGAACTTCAGAGAGCAACACCTGGTTGTAAATGTATTGGGAAAATGTGTTGTACGGAGTACTTTATGGGCTTCAGTTGATCAGTTGAAGCGGTAATGTCGACACAACGAAAGGCGGAGTGAAAAAAAATTACATTTCCAGCAATTAGTTATCAGACTAAAAGCAAACTCAAGTGCATTAGCCTATTGATTTTCAAATGGAAATGGAGGGGGAAGACGGAGAGTTAAAGACTGGAGAGTCTCAATTTGCAAAATCAAACTAATCCGCTTAAGAGCTTCGATTTTCCGACCAGACAGTGACAACATAGAAACATTGTCGCAATTGAGGCGAAATAAGCAACTGTCCCTCACCGAAGAGGATAAATGAGGGTAGAGAGATAGAGAGAGGGAAGAGAGAGGTGATATTGATTTGCAAACCGGACCCAGGTGAGCAGTCAAGATGGGTCTAGCCTCAGACACGTGACAATGCATGTGAGCAGACAGACGGACAGACAGAGGGACAGACAGACAGACAGGGAGAGCAGCAGGGTTAGACGGTTATTTTTAACAATGCAGCTGCTAATTTTGAGCACCTGATATGTCTGTGTGTGTGTGTGTGTTTGGGGCCCTGCTCTTAGCCAACTGAGTGGATAAGTCGCCCAAGCTGCCGGCTAATCAAAAGCCAAAGACCCACCCATTTGTTGCCAGCGACCCACTTGAACATGCGCGCTCGTGACATTCGACTTGGAAACGTGCAAAGCGACGGGAAATCGACCAAAGACCCAAAGAAAACAAAATGCGAAACGTGCAAAACGTCACTTCAGTTGGCCCCAAACCGAGGCGACATCAGATGCGTCACAGCGGAAAAGCAACAGAGAAGCCAACACAGATCTTCAAACAATAACAAACAAGCAGCTAAAGCAACATGCTGCACACTTAATTACACTACAATAATTAATTGATTACCTGAATTGATTACTATAATATTTTATATAAAATATATAAAAGTTCTTCATTGAATGCATAAAGTTTTACCAATAAAAACAATTATTAAAAATATAATAATAACTACTATTTTATAGTATAATGTTTAAGGAAAATAAAAAATTCTTTTTGGGAGCTTATGAAGTTTTATCACTGAAAAAAATAAAACAAATTATACTTGATCTTATTTGCAGCATATTTAAAGGACTAAATTATCATTATAGCTGTGCGCAATATAATACCCTAAATGAATGCTATACAAATAAAAGTGGGTAGAGTAAAAAAAAATGTTCTAAAACCAAGATTTGGATTTTAGTAAAAAGTCTAAAAAGTGTGCCAAAGCTGGATAACGTTATAGGAATTTCGATGGATTAAAGATTTTCTAAATTTGAGTTTTTTTCAGACTAATCTTCTTAGTTTTAAAAATATATTCTTAAAGAGGTCTTTTATTAAAACATAATTTTTAAGACAAATGTTCTTGATATTAGAAACTTGTATTTATTTCATTTTAGTGGAATGTTTTCTTTACAATCTAGGCCTTAGATTCCAAATATTTGAAATTCAATTCGACTTTGTCGATATAACTAGAATACCCCTTTGTTAGAGTATCCAAAACAATAGTGCTTTAAATGTGGCAAACTAAAACAAAAATCAGGAAATGTGTAGCGCGAAAATGCGCAGCTGAGCAATGAGACACGCACGAGAGACAAGTGGAGACAACAAACAAGCTGAGACAACAACAGAGATAACAACAACAACAGCAACAGCAGCAACGACGACGTCGTCGGCGACAGCAAGTAACACTATGACAATTGCCAAAGCTGACAGTTTGACGTTTTAAATCACGCGCCAAACGTCAAATGTAGCAAAAGCAACTGCCAGCAAGAACAACAACAACAACAGCAATAATAACAGCGACAACAACTCAATGCAATGAATATCTTACAATTATTTATGTTTCAATTTCGAACAATAAGAAATGCAATTAACGACATACAACGAATTTATAGCAACAAAAAGCAGCTGAGAGGTCAACGGTGTCAGATGCCAATGCAAATGCAAACAAATGAGAGAATGCAATGCATGTCAAACTATCAAAATGCTCGAAAACTGTTTGACGACAGCAAGCTATTAAAACTGTCAAGTCATTGCTGCTTGAATAAAAAGTTTGGAAAATATTTGCTTTACAAACTAAAGTCACTAAAACTTGGAAGGAAAAAATTTGGAATTTCGCAAGTATTTTTATAAATATTTGTTTACATTCACAATTCTTGACACAATTTAGAGATGACCACACAATTTCAAGATTAATGCTTAACCGAGGTTCATATAATTTTTATGATACAGTGTTTTAATATTTTTGTTTAACTAAAAATAGTTGCTTGTAAAATATAGGATTTCAAAATATTTTTTGGTTTATCTAAAATTAGAATTATTTGCAATTAGAATGAATGCTAAATGTCGGACAGTAAATTATCATTTCTTCCTCATTCCATAGCATTTATTAGTCCACTAATTTTCACTGGACTTTCTTCGCATTATAAAAAGCAAAATGCCATTCAGACCCATGTCATTTCTTTATGTATTTATTTATGTGCCCCAGCACAACCCACACAAAAGAAACAGTATCGGGATAGTTGCATCTTCTGACCAGTCGTGTCGGTTGAGCAATTTACTCGTTTTTGCAGTTGTTGCATTGCATCCAATTGTTATTAATTTGTGCGCTGAGAGTGTCAGCTGCACTTAAAACGATAAAGACAACAACAATTCAAACAAGAATAGTACACAACTGTCCACACAGCGCATGAAAAGAATCGCACGCGACTCTTGTCAATTGCGTGCTACATTCCCAGGCAGCGACCCGGGTCAACTGCCTCAAGATTGTATTGAATACTTAATCTTCTCACTCTTTCTATTTGTCTGTCCCTTTTTCTATAAGCTTAAATGATTCAGTATGAATACTTTATACTATAACTTTTGTTACATGCCATCTAGAAATAGTTTAGGAGGCATATAAACGTTAAACTTCAACATACTCACTTCAATATGCAAATTAACATGCATGCGGGGAAAGTTTTTCAGCCTGGTCGGAGGATTATCACATCATTTAAGCATTTTAATGGACTCTCATTTGTTTGCTTAGACAAAGTTTTCGACACAAAACTTTAGCAGCTGCCACGTGTCAAATGTCACTGGAATCGACTGGTGACTCTCAAGTTCCTTAAGTCCCTACGCACATGTCAGGGGCCTTAGGTAACAAACATATGAGATTCTAGATCCTTGAGGCGATGACGACAGTCATGACCTAGAATACGGAAAATCCAGGCACTCTACTTTAACAATCGCAGATTCAAATTAAATGTATTTATTCACCACCATTTACATTACGAAAATAGATTAAATAATATTCCATATTTTGTTGTACAGTGTTTTTCTTGCATAAATCAGGGAGTCGCATGCGTGTTGCATACTTTTAGGCTATGCTTGAAAAGAACTTTTGCTTGCTGAACGAAATTTAATTTGATTTATTTTGCGTCAGCGCAAATTCGCCAAACGGCGTTTGCTGACGACAGCTGTGGCAAAGCTAAGTTAATCAATTGACTCAACTGTGAAATACCCTGTATGCAAAGCCCGATTGAGATGAAAGTTCATTCGGAAATGAACATATTATGGATCATAAAATATATATTTTAATAAATAAAATATTTGTTTTTGTATCAATATACATAAATACCCATGCAAACGTAATTGTTAAGGGTATACGGACTTCATGAGCAGATATGCCATTGTGACGATTTATTTTTAGTAGACCTGTTATGAAATTCAAATGCTTGTCAACTCATTTGACGTCAGTCATGGAGGCAGGTTGCACAGCGCTTGTAAGTGAATTAATTCCAAACTAATTAAACAAAATTTAAT
This sequence comes from Drosophila albomicans, assembly GCF_009650485.2. Lineage (NCBI taxonomy): Eukaryota > Metazoa > Arthropoda > Insecta > Diptera > Drosophilidae > Drosophila > Drosophila albomicans. The sequence continues at coordinate 7,292,210 of NC_047628.2, read as the reverse complement.
AAATAATTATTCAACCGTGCTCCGGCTGTCACCTACTTTTAATGCGACTTTCAAGTGAGCGACATAGGAAACTTTTAACAGGAATGAATTTGCAGTAGAGAAGAAGACAAAAAATCATTGCATACTTTCAGGCAGCACATGAATTACTCAAGTGCAACGCTTGTCAAACTGTGCGGGAAGCATAGGCAAGAGCCGGTAATTGTCATGTCGTTCATTTGTAAATATAGTATGACAAGAAAATATGAAATACTATTAGAAATGTTTTTTTTAAAGACGGAAAATCTTGGATGAATACAGCAATGACGAGTGATCGACTGCTGAAATTTACAATATGATTTAGATTACTAGTAAAATCAGGTATTTTTGCTCAAAATCAAGGAAAGCGATTCAGATATATTGTCGTAACATAACTATAGGTAATATAATTTCCCTGAACCGATTTAAAATAATAAGAAAATATATTCTATGCAAATTCAACAATTGAATTATTAATTTAAATGATTTCGTACCTTATTTTCATGAAAAGAGGTCGATGCGTTCTAATTCTTCCTCCGACTCAAACACATCATCATATCTACATACATAATTTGCATGTAATTTGTTGTGTCGGCACCACAAGAGCCCAAAAAAACACCAAATTGCAAAAAACTCAACTCCATTTTCAGGTAGTCCCAAAAGAGGACCACACTCAATATTTTGCATTTGCTCGCTGGCTGCAGAGATGCTTATCGAGGTGACAACAACAACAGCCAACAGCAGCAGAAACTGCACCAAATTGGCTCCAGCTACAGACCCCAAAGCAGACTCGACTTTTGTCACTTTGCATATTGGGCCGGCTTCTTAGCATAATATCAAGTTCACGCTGTGCGCCCAGTTAACCTGATCAGCATTGTTGTTGTTGTTACAGTTGCTATGGATGTTCGGTCTCCTGATCATGTCTTCTTTTGGGCAAACTACAGCAGTAACAACAGTTGCTTGCTCATTGGCCCAGTTGTCAACTGTTTGACATGTTTACCACGCTTCTGTGCAAAATCAGAAGGATTTACCTCGGACCCAAACACAGAGTTTTTCTTTGATCTCGTTTCCAGTTATGCGGAAGTTATTCGCTGTGTTCTTTTTTATGTTTGGATGCGAAGGTGTCGGCTTTTGGCCATGATTGATTGAATCTCGAAAAGGGACTGAATACTAAGCAAGCGGACCAATTCACATACTACAAACTGAAGATTTATTTCAGGACTTGGATAATTTGAATAACAGAATAACAAAGTGAGAGAAGAGAAAAAAATAAAATTAAGATAACATAATTTAAAGCCAGCTTGAATTTATTCTATGATAATACGAAAAATATATGAGAGCATTATTACACTACAAATAAAAAGAACTCTTAAGGCACTTTACTGTAATTTAATTTCCCTACAAATTGTATAAACAAATCAATAAATGTAATGCAATTTTAAAGTTATCGATAAACCTTGTGTTCTCAAAATTATTAAATTCGTGTTTCCAAAGTACACGAATTGATTTGGCAAATAATAAATAAGAAAGTAAGCTACAGTTGAGTTTTTAATTGGCTAAAAATATTACACAGAAATACTAAAATATGCCATAGGCTATATTTGGTATATTGATATTGTTCTATGTACATTCAAAATATACCATAGAGAACAAAATATACCAAATTGTCAGCCAAATCAAATAATGCAGTAGCTATTTTTTTTGCCATACAAAAGTATTTCTTAAATATCTTATACAACTTGTATCTTTAACTACTTTTTAATACTTCACGTGTAATCCGACAGACAATTTCTCAATTAAAAATCAAGATGGAATATGTTGTCCATTGTTATGCATAACTTTTGAGATATATCTTAATGATAATATGAATTTAACTGTACCTTAAAATTCTGACACACTTTCCTTGGATTAATTTGGATTTCTCCAACAACATATAGCCGATACATTCACGCCATCAACAAGATCACACGCCTCCCATATTTTCACTTGACTCACCGCAAACATGCAATTGGCCAACACTTGCAAAGCTGGCCACACTTACTGCCACATAATACCTTTAATTACGCCCCAAATATTGCGGCAGACAGGTTGATATCAGATACAATCTTGGCGTTTAATCAGAAAAGTAAAGAAAACAGCAAGGAGAGCAGCAGTAGCTGATGCCGTGGCAGTTGCAAGTATGTAGGAGAGGACTGGAATGTTATCAGTGGCAAGCAATCGGCGCATGCCCCACACGGCCATCGACTGTGCCACTGAGCCGCAGCAGCACTGGAAAAGCAATTACACGCCATATGAGAAGCTAAACCAACCAGTCCCAGGTACATATTATAAGTTTTTCCCCTTCTCAACTCATTATACCCGCTACCCATAGGGTAGAAGGGTATTATAACTTTGTGCCGACAGGAAATGTATGTAACAGGTAAAAGGAGGCATCTCCGACCCTATAAAGTATATATATTCATGATCAGCGTCAACAGCCGAGATGGTCTAGCCATGTCCGTCTGTCCGTCTGTGTGTCTGTGTGTCCGTCCGTCTGTCCGTATGAACACCTAGATCTCAGAGACTACGAGAGATAGAGCTATAATTTTTTTTCGACAGCATTTGTTATGTTTGCACGCAGATCAAGTTTGTTTCAAATTTTTGCCACGCCCACTTCCGCCCCCGCAAATCAAAAAAATCGAATAACAAGCGTAATTTTAAAGCTAGAGTTGCGAATTTTGGTATATATAATAATAACTATAGTACTTATGATTCCTGATTTGGTTGCGATCAGATAAAAATTGTCGAAGTTATAAAAGAAATACTTTTGTATGGGCAAAAACGCCTACTTATAAGGGTCTTAGTTACTTTGGCTGACAATCTGGTATATTGAGCCGTCTATGGTATATTTTGAATGCGGTACTATATTGATATACCAAACATATCATTTGGTATATTTTTAGTATTTTTTTAAGTATTTTCGGTATATTTTCAAAATGATACCGCAATATTTTGCCTTTATTAAAAATGGGTAGCGGGTATCTCACAGTCGAGCACACTCGACTGTAACTTTCTTACTTGTTTTACTATATGCAATGGTAACATCAGTTTCCCAGCTGTCTCAGTTTACCTTGAACTTCGGTTGCGTTCGCTGTTTCTTCTCCTCCTCCCAGCCTCATGCAAATTGACCGTTTAATAGGCGCTAATATGTTTTGCCAGCTACCGCGTTAATTTACAGTTTACTTTTCGCAGTTGCCAGTTGCCAGCAGTTTGCAGCCCACGCGACCGACTCGTAAATGTAAAGCTCAGTGGCACCGCGTCGTATACTTTTAACGATTTTGTAATACCACCAAATGGCGCCTCGCCCGGAGGTGTAATATTTTTTGTGAGAAACGTGTGTTGTATGCAAAAGCAACAAAATTTAAATGCCACTTCTATGCAATGTATTTGCCAGTAGCAACATTTGCCTGCCCAACATGTACTCCGAGATTGTGAATCATCAACATTTATCCTAAGAGTCTTATAGAATTTAAAATATTTGACAGATTTTAGAATTTTATTTTTCAAGTGAATGCTAGGTAAGTGAGTAAAAGAGCTTAAAATCTTAAACAATGTAGTAAAACGAAGAACAAGTTTAAAAATAGAAAATATAAAATTATCTTTTTGTTTAAACACGACTTCAAACAATAAATGAACATATTTATTAAAGTATATTTTATGTAAATATGCAACATATAAATACATATATACTTCTTTACTTGCATTTGATTTCAAAAGATACATAAAATAAAACTGATATTTAGTTTGTTATAAAATAACTCAATTTAGTTATTTTTATGTTCGACCCGCTACCCATTTTGAATAAAAGCAAAAAAGTGCAGAGTTGCTCATAAGAATACCAAATAATATACCACTAATATACTTAAGTATTCTAAAGGTTATATTTGGTATATAAATTACATAGTACATTCATATTATATAGGTAAAAATATACCAGATTGTCATCGAAAGCAGCTAAGCTATGAGTAGCATGTTTAAATTTTGAATTGAATGTTCTGATTATAATACTTTGATAAAAGCTACGTTGTCTATAAATCATTAAATAATTTCAGCATATTCTTTTAACTGAGTATTGAAGTATTTTAGTTCAATGAAGACAACCGATTCTGCCATTGAAAATAATACTAAAAAGTAAGCCCATTTATGAACTTGCATTCTTTTTATTGGAGTGTCTCACAAAGCAATTAATGTCTTTGCTACATTTTTGCATGCAACACACATTGCATTTTCCTGCGAATTTAAGCCTCCACACACAATACAGATATGCCATAAAAGAATGAGGAAGAGAGGAGGAGAGGGTGAGATAGACAAGTTTATTAGCTTAATTAAAACTCTTGAAAAGGTTCATCAAAGCAACGGAAAGAGTCGATTGGATGCGCTTCTCTTAGCCCAGGGGCAGCAAAATGCAACAAAATCTTCAAACTGAAAAAAAATGTGTTGAATGCTGGCAATTTAGCAAGTTAACAGTTCTCTCTCCCAATAATGGAAACCTATGAACCATTCGCATTCGTATTCGCATTCCCATTGCTATTCCTCAGTTGAAGTCCAGTCTTGAAACCATTGCTGTCTCTCATTCCGTGCCCAAGTCCCAGTTGAATGACGTTTTACTTGATTGCAGTTAATTTTTTTTCCCTCAGCTTTGTTCAAATGCAAATTCTACTTTTCTATCATCTCCCTCTCCACCGAAGAGAGAGGGAGAAACGACAGAGGAAAGTGGTTTTGTGGCTCTGCCACAGCTCAAATCCAATTGAAGCCACAGAAACTTTTGATTGTTTGTCCCTCAATCCACTGACAGGGTTTCTTTGGCGGGGCAAAGTCGTATAATAAAAAATTAAGTTGTAAAATGTGGAAAACGTGTTGAAAGACTTTGTTGGAGTCGAAACGAACTCTTCGATTTTCTACACCCAACAAACATTTTCAAGTATGCGGCATTCGATTTTTATTGTACTTTAATGTGTCTGTGTGTGTTTCTCTTGATGTCGGAAGTGAGCATAAAATGGGATTTAGTGAAATGAACTACGGATCGTATTCAAAAATAAACCTACATATTGTCACTTGTCAATAAAGCAAACGATGTTTGGTTTTTTATTGATTTATTGTTAAGCTTAACTCCATATTTTTAGTTCGGATAACTACATTTGTTGTATTTGTTTTATGATTTGTGTAATAATCAATTGAAAATATAATTTATATTAATGAATAATAAAATTTGAACCAAAAAACGAAACTTTTTATATTGGCATTAAAGTAATAATAGTATTCGAAACTTAATTTAAAAATGGGATTCCATGGTAAGTTGCATTTATTACACGTAAGTTCCTTAATTTTATGAGCCATTCACAAATTCCACTCTTAGCATTGTTTACGTGAGAAAAAGCTTCCTAATGGATCTGATGCTCAAAAGACCCCATTACCAGGAACGTAGGGCAATGAGAAATTGAAGTTTCATGACTCTTAGCTCGTCGGTGAACTATTGACCTGAATAGTTATTCGGTTGCCCCTCGACATCAAAACGAAGTCGCCAATGACGTCGCTGATGATGACTTGTGTTTGATTTGCCGAGAGCTCAGTTCAATCGTTAGCCATGACTCTGAGATTGAAACATTTCGCCAATTACCAGACGCAAAAGGTGAGGCGGTTAGGTCAAAACAATGAGGGAAAAATATTCAAAGAAAGAAATATTAAAATTTATGAGTAATCCAACATCCTAGCAGAAAGAAATTGTAACAAGTCGGATGGGTAAACAACTGAAAACCCGTTTAAGTGAGTAGAGACATCTCCGGTTCTATGGATAAACTTGTTGAGCTTGTTGTCAATATCAATTACGTAATGTGGGCATGTTCGATATTAATATTCAATGTTCAACATGAATCAGATGGCTCGCTTATGGCTGCGCTTATCTAATAGAGTCATAAAACTTGGCAACGTTTTTGAAAGATTTTTACCAATAAAATGTGTGGCCTTTTTTAGTAGTAGACACTTTTGTGGCAATTAACAGCAGCCACCACATGGTTCACAATTAAACGAAACTGTCAGCAATTTATCTTGAAGCATCGAAGATGTCGACGACGTGACTTCCCAGAAAGACCCGGCTTTGACTTTTCATTTGCGCCTCCATAACTGGCCAACTGGCTAGCTGGCTAGCAGACTAGTCGAAGCAACTACGAGGATTGGTAATGAGGCAACGGTGGAAAGTAAAAGGGTTGAGATTGCAGTGCTGTACATCCTCCACCTCTAATTGGCACCAAATATGGCAATTTAGCTGCTACCCATGGCCAAGGCTGTGGCTGCGACTGCTGCTGTTGCTTCTGCTGCGGCATGCAGCAAAAATATGTCAAAATGTGACAAAATGCGTGTAGACTCGTACTCTGCACTCGCTTGCCAATATGGGAGAAAGGTATTGGCGGAAACTGCGGATAAGTCCACATACCAATGGCAAAACTCTGGAAAACACCATTTAAGGTGTTCATTAGTTGCGGCCACATCGATCGTCGATCGTTGCGACGATCGAAAAGGGACGTTCAAAAATGGCAGCAAAATCTCATCAGTCGTTGCCCATTTCTGAAGATTACAACAGACGCAAGATCATCATGATCGTACTCAAGATCGATAATGGAAATGCCAGCATGCCGCATCGATCACATCCCATCAAAAGAAGAGAATCTTCTCTCTTTACGCTCTCTTTCTATCTACCTCTTTTCGCTTTCTTCGACATAACTGTAAAGAGTTTGCCCTTAAATGTCACTGTCCAACCCGAAATTAAGCGATTTTCGCTTTGCTCAATTTACATTTCTCGTTACCAGATTTCGATTATTGTCTGTCCATCAAGGCAATCGTAAATCGTCCTCAGGTGTAAAACGAGACCCGAAAAAATAAACAATAACAACAACTTTCACTTGTCGTGTGCTCATTGTGCAACAACATGTTGCAATTGCACCCGATGTAAATTTTAAAAGACAAAAATTAAGAAGCCTCGAATATAACACATTTGGACAGCTGTGATTTCGTTTAATCATATACTCGGAGATGGCATCCCATTTTGCCTAATGTGCCACAAAAGAATTTCAGCTTGTTAAGTGATTTGTCTAAAATTAATTGAATTGAACATTTTATGCCGGGAATGCGATAAGCCAAGCCACAAATGAAGCCAAACACGCAAGCTATAAGCAAAGCCAAAGGCAACAATCCGCCCAATACACAATACACTGAAAAAATAACTTGTAATCTATTTTGGTTAGGGATTTTGAACATACAAAAAAAGATTTTATAATAAAATACAACTTTTTTTTATAATTTACAAATATATAGAAATGAGTAGAGATCTTTATATTAAATACTCTTTCAAATTGTAATTGAAATTAATTCATATTTAATGTTAAAATAATACAATAAATATGTAACAACTAAATAAATAACATAAAATATAAAAAATCTTCTGATTTTCTCTTAGTACTATGTTTTGTTTTCTTAGTATTATGTGTTATATTACAATATTATTATTTCTTTTTTCCTTTCAGTAGGTTTTCGAATTGAAAAATGTGTATTCTAATACATAAGTCAAAGACCGTAAAGATTTCACATTTCAATTAAAAAATCTTGTGATACTAAATATTTATTAATTTTTACGATTTTCGTTATATGTATTACTTTAAGTAATTTTATAACAAGTAAAATGTACCATAATAGAATTTTTAGAGAACGAAAAATCAAATTCATTTATAATGCATAAACATCACTTGAGCTACAGGTCTTGGTAAAAATGCATCAAATTGTCGTAAAGACATTTAAGATACATATACTAATTTATATAAACAATTCATTGAATGCAAATTGTATTATTTTAAGTGTGCCTATTGAGCATGAAATTTAATCGAATGCATTATTTCTCTCAGTGTATGCATAATCAGTGCGCAGGACCTAAATGGAGTTTAAATTAATGGGCTTTCGGTAGCCCACAGAACAGACAGATAGAAGGAGAGGGAGACAAAGACAAAGGGTGGCAGGGGAACAGGGGGACAAAGAGTAGAGCCTGGCAATGGCGTAGGAGTCCAGGGCCAGGCAACCTGTAGACAGAGTCCTCAAGTGGCGTCTGTGCTGGCGATGGCTAATCAAAATATTTAAAATAGTTTGCCGCAGGCTGTGCTCCTCATGGTGGGGATATAAATAGATGGGCAAAGGAAACCTCCTAGTGTAGCAATCGACTGGCGTGTGCTCGCTTCATAAATTATTGAACCTCATCTCTCAGCATCCTCTACGCCCATTTCATATTTCATAATGTTGCGACGTGGCGGCGAGTTAAACAATATGCTTAATCATTGCCAGGGAAAAGTGACACTGGGGGGAGCATTGTAATTGCGCATGCGCGACATGCTTCAACGGCAGAGTCGGCGGTCTCTTCATAAGCAAAATGTACCGTGTACTTGTATTAAAACATATATCATGCCTTCTACGCGCACTGCATTGATTGCAAATGTCCGTCCGATTCGCCTTCTCTTTTCCCTTCTCACAGCTTGAGTATCTTGTTCGGTCTGTAGGTGACCTACTAAACGCCTTTACTTGACCCCTTTTCCCGTCTTCACTTCAATGCCAGACTCTGATTGTGGCTCTGTCTCTCCCGTCACGCAATGTTGCTCCGTTCTGGGCGTGCTTCAGCATTTCCCTTTCATTTGACTTCGCAGCCACCAAGCAGAACTCATGATAGACAGCACAAAAGTTATACTCAGGGTGCGCTAATTTCAGTGATTAGACAATAATACGATCTGGCCAAATTATGGATCGTCAGTGATCGACCACACAATTGACTTGATCGAAAGAACTAATGGAAGATGCAGAATATTTAAAGACCTGAATGCTCATATGTATGTACATATCAATTTCGCTATCAACAGATTCTAATCGAGATGTACCTTGGGCATTTTTGCAATGAATAAAGAAAGCCCACGAATAAAAGTGTTTGTTACACATATCTGAAACAAGTAAGAAAACTACAGCCGAGTGTGCTCGACTGTGAGATACCCTCTACTCATTTGGAATACAAGCAATACATTATTCTTAAAATATACCAAAACGATATGCCACTAATATACTCAAAATATGTCAAATGGTATATTTGGTATATTACTATAGTAATGCATTAAAAATTTACCATAGAGTGTAAAATATACCAAATTGTCAGCCAAAGCAACTACGACCCTTAGTGGGTGAATTTTTCCATACCAAAGTATTTATTTAATAACTTCGGCATTTTTTTTCGAATGTAGTACTTCAGCGATATAGCAAATATGGCCTCATGTATATTTCAGTATTGTTTCGGCATATTGTTTGGTATATTTTAAGGATCATAGCGCACTGTTTTGCCTTTAATCAAAATGGATAGCGGGTATCTCACAGTCAAGCTCACTCGACTTCAGCTTTCTCACTTGATGTTAATTGTAGAACAGCCATGAATAGATACATACGTTACTGCGCTTAAGCAATCGGGTTAATATACAAAACCCTATATAAAGTATAAAGATAATAAAATATCCTATAAATTGAATTTCCCTTTTATCACAAATAATCTGTAACTCAATTTTAATTGGTAAGTTAAATATAAAATGCTGCTCACATATGAACCCTTTTGGTAACAGATGCGCAATGTTTAATTAAATTACAGAAAGTAACGCCTCCAAACTGTTGATGCCACTCTGATTACAATCTTCTTGGCCGGTTTGCTTTGGGCCATTAATGCATTTAGATCCCAGTTATTTCTATGTAGAACTAAGCGTAGCCACAATTATAACTTAATTTTACAACATTTTAAACGCTTTGAGGCGTAATCATATTAATTTATCGTAAAACTCTCTAATTAGTGGAGCATTCAAAGCGCCGCCTGATGCACAGCTGGTGGCTATAAAAAAATAGCCGAGTCCCATAACAAAAAGGCGTTACTACAAATTTTCCAGTGTCAAAAATCAAAATGCGATGCATGACACTTAAAAGGTCATAAACTTGTCCGAACCCCTTTCAGAATGACCGTCAACAGGGCTCTTGAGTTCTGTTTGTTGAACTGAAAAATTAGTAAACACATTTCATTCCCATAGGGTGGTCGTGATTGTGGTCGACTCAAGAACCTTTTCACTATGCCCCTCACCAAAGAAAAACAACACTTAATTATGAATTCTATATGCATAATTTTGTCATTTCAGAAGAACAAATTTTTGGGGCAGGTTGCGGCTGCGCATAAGAAGAGAAGTGAATTAAAGGAGTCGAAGATCTTGAAACGATCTGAAATCTCAACTATTCAGTATGCGTGGACATGTTGCATGAATACAAGTGTCTAGGCAAACAATTGGAATTGAGAGACTCATGTATCACGTATTTATGGAGCATGAAATAAAGTTAATTGGACATCAACTGAAATTCAGAGCGAAGATTGAACGTGTTAAATAATCTCAACAATTCTGAGAATAATTTAAATTGATTTTTAACAGTTTGCGAGTGTACAAAAATGTATTGTATAATATTCAAAAGCGTCTCATGAAATCTTTATTGAATTTTAAAAATTCTATTCTAAGAATAGCTTCAGAGGTACAAAGCATTCTAATAAAGTGGCTCAAACTTCGATTTCTGATACAAGTATATCAAGTAGCTGTGACTAATGAAGTGATCACCATGAAAACCCCCCGAGAGAACTGTTTTTACCGCTAGCTCTGTGACCAAAAATACGAATGCATCATTAATCTTTCAAACTCCTTGGGCAATGCCATAAAAATATTTCCTGGAAACCCAAAAAACAAATGAACATTGCGAAGAGAGAAGTAACAAAAAAATGCAACCTTGTTAGCACTTGGAAGTCTGAGCTGTGCACTCGTTTCACCCACAAGAAACTTGCTACAATTTACATAACAAGACCAGTTCCCAAGGCGAGAGACAATCAGTGGCGCTAAAAAAAAACTGAAATAGAAAACCAGAGCCTGTCAACATGTAATCCATCAAACAACAGCATTCAACATGTGAGGCAACAACTGGCTGGCAGTTGCAACAACTGTCCGAAGCATGCAACATATGTATGTACATACATAATGCTAGAAACAAACAGTTGAGAACTGGCAACTGGCAACTGGCAACTGGCAACTTGCGACTTGCGACTGGAAGACCCCATGGGCGATCGAAATCAATTTGGCGCTTTAACACACGAACGTGCCCCCATAGATGACACGCCCACCGCCTCTTTTTGTACAGCAACTGTGCAACTGTGCACCAGACCCACAGGAATTGGCAGTCTTGGAGATTGCGCCTCAGCTTGCACCTAACTCTAATTGGGCATAATTTAAATTCCGCTCGTGAGCGCCATGAATTGTATTTAACGTTTTGGCGCTTCCAAAGTTGGAGTCGATATCCATCCAGAGACTGTAAGACTCGATGGCATTGGCGGTAAATTTCATTTGATTTTATTTCGCTTTTTTTCTAACTTAGTTTTTTAGTTTCGGCTACCGCAAGGCGATTGCGACCAGAGAAACTTCCTTATTTGTTTGGCCAAGCAAAAAACTTCTTTTATTTTTGTTTTCTCTTTTTGGTTTCCGCCCAATTCTCGGCTCTGCTTAATTGGTTTTGCGCCTACAGAATCGTCGAGAAGTTAGATGCCTTAGTTTTGATTAGAAGGCGGCTATTAGAAAATTGAATACACGAGTTTCGACTACTTAGATTCCATTCGAAAGTCGTAGTCTAAACATAGATTGTCATCTGGTAAAATGGTCATGAAAAATTACATCACTGTTTGCAAAGCAAAACGTGCACTATTCAGTGGGTCACGAAAGGTTTCAAGCAATTGAAGGTCTCTTGGTTTGCCAAGTAATTAACCTCAACATTATTTTTTAACTGTTTTGCAATTATTACTAATGAAATTAGCATACGAAACACACAGTCCAAAGGGTAAATAAAAATAATATTTTAGATAAATAAATTACCTATTTCGTATAATTTTTATAAATTCACATTGTAGTCTCTAAAATAATGTTGTAAATAGCATTTAATCTTAATAAAAACTAGTCACACAAATAAAGCACATGAAAATAAATACATTTTTTAAGGTTTCGTCGCATAAAAACAAACCAACACAAATTTTACATTTTAATTCGATGTAGAAAAAGTAAAAGAAAAATACTCGCCTAAATTTAGACAGTTAGTTTTTTCATAAATAAGCTTTTCACTACACATTCAGGAAATGTGGTCAACAAGAAAAAAATCAATTTTTAGATAATTACATACAATTATAATGTAATCCCGGTTAGTATAAATAAGAGTAAAATTTTCATTAATTCACTGAATTAACAGAACTAATTTACTGAACTAAACGAGAATTTTGCAGCTCTATATGAGACACCGAGATATGGTAAGCTTTTTGACCATATAACTTAGTACTTATTTTTACAACATGGTTTTCAGACAGGCTAGGACTTTAGTTCGGGCTTTGAAGGATCGGTTCCAAACAAAAGCCAGACTATATAATACTTATTTATTGTATGCAAATATTTATTATATGTTACGATAATATTTTAATTTGATTATTTAGAAAACTCACTAACAATTACTTACCTAAAACTAAATGGCACTGCCTATGCCTTGAGAAGACTCTCTAATAATCTGAAATACCTTTGTCTACAGGAAGTTGTCAGACTCCATCAAGAAGAGATTCTAACTCTATTCACGTTGCAGCCGGGCATCCGAGAAACAGAAACTCCTTTGCTGCTGCGATGCCAAGGCCAAACGTGTCTCTCTCGCTGTCTTTGGCACTTGCGCCAACAATTTGTAAGCCATCATTTCAATTAAGTCGCATAAATCACAGAGAAATCAGCAGCATCATCATCATCATTATGGTCATCATCGTCCTCGTTATCCTCAAGTACAGAGAGCACTTAAACAGGCACTGGGCATGCGCACAACCTACGCAACCTCAAGGTAACCGCGGAGAGAACCTTTTCTCAACTCGTTCGAGTTCATTTCATTTGGTAAACGAACCAATTTAAACGGCGCATCCGCATCGGCAGCCTGCAGACGATCAAGAAGACGACGAACACGAAGAATACGGAGACAAAGGGCCGACAGACTTAATCCTTGTCATGACCGATACCCTGGAGGGGAGAAGGAGAGACAGAGACGCCTGACAATTGCAGCAGCTCGTGAAACTGCTGTTTCACGCTTCGACAAATGCCCTTTGTGCTCTGTGAGGAGTTGCAACAAATTGCGGCAGATACTTCTCGTCTTGCCTCTCAACATGTTGAACTTATTAGGCGCAGCATTTCGACAACGAGGTACGAGTATATTTATGTAACTGCCACGAATTGAGTTGCAAATAGCCAGCGGGGCAACTTAAAACGTGCGCCACTGCAACTGAGTGGCTTAAGTATCTTTCAGATACTTCTACATGGATTTCAGCACAGCATCCCGAAGGCGGCGTTAAGTATCCGCCATTCGTTGCGGATCCATCACCTGCTGCGTTGCCGCGTAAAAAAAAAAACACGAGCACAACAAAAGCACCGCAAGGATAATCAGGAATGACCCTTGGCCGGTGCTCAGTCTGTTTTGTCGGTCTGTTTGTTATGTTTTTCTCTTGGCCCTAACTTGCAACTGTCAAAATGAATTTCAACGCAAACAATAAAGTGTAAAATGTGAGACAACAATGACAGGAGGCTCAAGGTGCGGGAGGTCATAACAAAATGTTTTTCTTTCGCGCACCGGAAAATCCCATTGAACCCAATACGCATGTGTATCTTTGAAGTACCTGTAAAGTCACTCGGCAACAGGTAAATACCGGCATTCTAACTAAAACGCCGGCACGAGAGAAGTCAGCTGAGCGAAAACCAAGAGCGAGCCAAAAGAGTATTAAATCATTTGTGGAACACATGTTTAACTATAAATTTGTATAATATAGATGCTTTCGGAAAGCGGAAAATGATCTTAAGAAGATTCCTTTTAAATTTGTTTACTTTAATTTTGAATTTAAAGGAATGAAAGTAATAAGAGTTCGTTAAATGAAACCTTCGTTTTGTTTGCATTAAATTCTCGAAAATAAATTCTCTCTGCATCGAGAGATCTTTAATAAGGATAAATTCTAAGTAATGTCTGTAATTGCATCACAAACAACACGAAGGAATCGAAACAGCAATACGTTCCACAAACTCAAACAACACAATTACATTCCAGCTTGCACTCAGCACAGAACATTTGGCTTTTTTGTGGCTAAAGGCATAATATTATTTTAATGGTGTAAACATCTTTAAAGATTTACCATGCTGCTCAAAAAATATATAAATAATAAATAAAAATAATTCAGATCAGTAAGATAATGTTTAAAATAAACAAAATAAAATAATAATGGTAAATATATTTTGAAGTCGGAAGATCAAATTTAACAAATAAGAATATAATTAGTACATATTAACAAATAAAATAAAATGGGAACACATACTTATATATTTTAATGGCCCATTTAATTAACAATTCTGAAATAAATTGAATGAAATATAAATAAGAGATACAATTTGTAACTAGCATAAAGACAAAATGAGATAATGAGATGAGATAATTTAAAGGAGCATAATATATTTTACTGCTTTTTATTCAACACGCAATCACGTATTTGATTCTTTTTATAATCTAGCCGTTTTTTTTACACCAACTCACAAGTTGGCATCACTGAGTGCAACGAACAGGCAGCACGATCGCCAAGCCGGCACGAGCGTTCGCATCAGTTTCGATTTGACGGTCGTTTGTGTAGGACGTAGATCTCGCTCAAAGGCCGAAGCGAAGAGATCGTCGAGTGTTCGTTCGTTCGTTCGTTTTGTGATCGGTTCGTCTCGGTTAAAGAAAACATCTCGTTCTTGTTGTTGATACTGTGGTGCGTGTTTATGTTCTTCTTATGGTTTTTTGTTCTATTCTCTGATAAATAAGCGTGTCATAAAAATTAGCTCTTGCAGTGATAATGCAGTGCCAATAAATAAATGCGAAATTGCTTTATGCAACGCCACAGATCGTCTTTATATACATATGTATGTACATCTGTCTGTCTATATGTATTGATATCATTATTTTTTGCTTCTTTTGCGTCGAGGATATACGAAAATAGCCAGAGAAAAAAAATTTGTCGCTGTCGCCGTGCAGGGAAGTGCGAAATGTGCGTGAAACGAAAATAAAATTAAATAGCGCAAAAATTGCAGCAAATAAAAAAAGAGGCGAAAATAAAAGATTGAAATGTTTTTAAATACATATAGAAAGTTGAGTTTGCAATAGAATTTGCATACCAAGTCAAATAGAGTGCCAAAGGAAATGTGTAAAGAAATAAAATAAAATACAAAATCAGACAAACGTCGCGTCATCGTCTGACAAGCGGAAATTGTGAAGAAAATACAAAAAAAAGAGAATTACAGAAATAAAAAGCATTAAAATTATGAATGAAAATTCTTGGAAGTGGGCTATGTGAGTGCGCGATCATTTTGATATAAAAGCTATAAAAAAAATCTTAACGTATACAAAGTTGAAGAAATAATTAAAGTTCCCAAGTTCAAAGTCAAGTCGTTAAAATGCGCATTTGAGTTGAGTTACAGCATTTGTTGTTTTGTGTCACAATGAAAACCAGAAAGTTCTACAATTGCCTTTTCTGCTGCCTTTTGCTGATCCTGTTGATGGTCATCGATGGCCACTGCAGACGTCAGGGACGTCAGGGCAAGACCAAGGCACAGACGAAGCGTCTTCAGATCTTCTCACCTGCACAACTGCTCAAGGAATACAATTCCAGCGATAGCTATGCAGCCTCCTCCACAATGGATGTGCTCGATGAGAACATTATGTCCTGGACAGGAGTTAGGATAAAGGAACAGAAACCGACGACGACGACGGCGAAATTACAAAATCCGCGCCGTCGCAAAACCAAAAGTGGCCTCCTCATCGAAAGTAACATTGCCGAGGAGCAAATGACAACAACTTCCGCAGAGTTTGGCTCCAGATCTGGCAAGAAATCCGCACAGCAGCGACGTCGCAATGGACGCCTCCAAAGACCGAACAGCAAATCGAATGCGAATGGTAAGTCGAAGCCTCCTCTCTAACTTCTTTCCTCTTAGCTATCGGGGGTCTAATGCCCAGCTTGGAATTGCATACTAAATATGGCTTTGATCGATTGTTGCGCCTCAAAGAAGTCGATCGTTGTTCGGCTTCCTTGTTGGTGTTGTTCTTGTTCTTATTCTTATTCTTGTTGTTGATGTTGCTCTTCTCGTTGTCGTGTCCAACGTGTCTTGCGTCCATATTTGGGCGCTCAAGTTGAAAGAACTTTCATGTGAAAGTTGTGACAGGAGGAAGAGATTTTTTTCTACTTATTTATTTTTTTCTTTGCTGTTTTTTTTTGTAATTCTATACATTATTACGTGAGAGGTCCAGTTATGGGCCAGCTATGTTGTCGTTGCCTTTGTCGTTGTCGTTGTCTTGGCTCCAGTTGTGGTTCTTTGCTTGCTCAGCATTTGCTCTGCGTCTTTGTCTTCTGCTGCAGCTGTGCTGTGAACTTTGCCTATTAAGCGTGCGATCTGCATAGTTATTTAGCTGCTTAACGCACCAACAACTTTACAGATAAATTTCATTCCAAATGAAGAAAAAGTTTTAACATTAAACTTTGATATCAACAAAATAGATAATTTCATATGAAAATTATGTGCGATTTATAAACTATTTTAAAATTGTATTTAATTTCTTCTTAATAAAAATAGTTATTGAATTTGATGACAGTTTTTCAGTGTACCCAAACAATATCCCAATATTTTCTGTCAACACAAATTATTGTATTGTTTTCAATAATTGCTCAACAATTGAACCCATTGCAAGTAAAGGCCTAACACGATAACCCAACAAATGCACAAACCGAAAACCCAAAAGAAAAGCAAATCGAAAACAATTTAGAATGTGCAGCACTTAACCGATATAACATCTGTGTATGTTTGTATGTGTGTGTGGGTGTTTGACAGTCTTTGAGACGCACATATGACCCCAAACTAAGAGCACACCAAAACAACTGAGAACAACAATAGCGCCAGGCTCTAGTCTCAAGCCTCGACTACCTACTCTAGGTCTAGTTCTAGTAATTGTGGTCGAGCCTAAAGAAGATGCCGTAACAACAAACTAACACCAACAACAACAACAACAACAACGACGACAACAACAACGACAACTACAACAGCAAGAACAATGCACACAATGGCCAATTGTTGAGCATTTAGAAAACCCTCTTGAGCATATAATAGATGGGCCAACTGGGACTGAGACTGCGTGAGTTGTCGTTACTCGTAGTTCGTATCTCGGAATATGTCAGACAGGAACCGCAACACGCGCTAATAGGAACATGTGTTCAACTCATAGTTCAGTTTGGTTCGGTTAGGTGTTGACCAGAAGAATTCCGGCGCACATATGGCAAAGTCTGTGGTAGGGTTATAGAATTTCAATCTGGACGTGTTGCACTTTTCAGCCCCCGCCTCCGACGCTGTTCATAAAAATTAAGTGGCTTATCGTGTTGTCTACTGGCAACGCCGAATCGTTTAAATTCGTTATGCCCTAAACCAATTTCTCGCTTGAATATGCATTCTTCGGGCTCTCTAGACACATGCTTATGACTTGCTAATAGATGGGCCTTAAAACGATGAAGCTTCTTACAAAGTTGCGTGTCGATATGTTTAGGAGATGATAATTTGAGGACAGAGGGCTTTTATGATAATCGCTGGTTAATGCTGACGAATGTTGATAGCTGTGCTACCAAAACATGATTGACCTAGTCTGATAAGGCTTAGACCAAGAGCTGTTCTCTTCAAAGAATTCAATTTTAGTAATCATTTCTAAACGATCTGTAACGGTGGCAATGATTATTATGATCAATGATTTATGCATTTGAAGACTTACTAGTATTAAAATCACTTTTTGATATATAAAACAAAATTTAAATGTGTTTCTAAAATATATTTTTGAAACTTTAAAACTGTCCCTGTGCTGCGATCTCTGTAAAATGCAAACGTATTTAATGAGGAAACAAATATATACAATTAAATTCAAAAATATTAAAAACATTATTTTCAAAGTAACTTCTTCTCTTCACTTTTGTTAACCTAACGAAGTTATTTCAACTGTATGTCCAACCTCCTTCACATAATTGAGAAACAAAGCAGTAGAATGATTTAATTGATACCAGTCCACTTCCATTATTATTCATTAATAAATATACACCCAATTTACAGTGTAAACTAGACTCTCAAATGAATTGGTTTTTAAGTCAAATTGAATTGCTGCAGGAAACAACTTTCGAGCAAGTCATTGAAAATGAGTCTTTTAAACGGTTGCTGTAATCATTGCAAATCAAATGCATCAAGCAGTTAAGTTAATCAGTCAATTGTAAATAGATTCAGCGAAATTGTTGAGTGCAATTCAAGTCTTGGCAAAGTCAAGTGGGCTGCTTTGGGCAATGTGTTAGACAGCGAGACATAAATGCGAATTGATAGAGCAAATTATTTGCGATTAAACGGCGTGTTGACTGATTATAAAGCCAAACAGCGAATTCAACAGCTAATGGCATTAATTGATTGATGACTTGTTTAGATTAGATGGAGAAAACGAAAGTTCGTGAGCGCTCGAAATGGGTCACCAAACGAGCTACAAGCGAAGAGATAGATTCCTATACCGATACCGATACAGATACAGATACATTTACTGAAAGCTACAATGGCTACTGTATGATTGAGCCACGCCGACGTCGCTGCATTTCCGTTGTTTCTGTTTGTGTTGTTGTTGTGTGTTAAGCCATGCCTAATCAACACACACGCATGCACACTTTAAGAGCTCATTAGTTGCTTCGGCGTGGTTATAGATTCTTATATACATCGCGCGATTCCATAAGTCATGGCCAACCTCTCTCTCTCTCCTATCTAAAAGATATTTACACAATCCATGCTGGAAAGCTGTTGCTGCTGCTGCTGCTGCGTTTGCTGTTTGTCCATCGGCAAACTGTTTGGAGAATGCATTCTTCATTGATTTTTAACGCGGCTTTTTTTTGTTTGCTTCTTGTTAACTGCATTACACAATGCATCCAGCATAACATTCAACATACGAGTTATAGACAGACAGCACTTCGTAGTGCTGGAAATTTAGATTTGTGGGAAAAAATGCCGCAGATCTCCAACTGTTTCCCTTTGCCACTCACCACTCGCCACTCGCAACTCGCCACTTGCCTCTTGCTAGCTGTCATTGACTTTTATTTGTTTTTAATTTTTTATTGACATGTGAAGTTGTAGAAGTTTAGTGAACTTTACTGTTGGTTTTCTATTGCCTTTTATGCTTAATCTTCGTCTGCAAAGCGTGAAAAGCAAAAGTTGCTGTTGCTTTTGATTTTTAGTGTTATCATTTTATTGAGAAATTGTTTTCTACAAATGCACCGGTCCAAAGCGATTCGTAGAAGCTAAAGTGTTGAAACTCTTAAACAGTTTATTCATGAATGAGTAACGAAAATGGTAATGCTCATTGGGAACAGAAATATTGGTTAATATGAGTTGAAAAACAATCTCCGTATTTAGATACATAATATAAATTAATTCTTGAAATAGATTCTTTTCCAGTCCGTATAAGTACCTATGTAGATGTCAGAGACAATAAGATATAGAGATATAATATAATTTTAGAAGTTATTTAGAAAAACTTTTGTATGGTAAAGAGCGACGCGTATTACATAGTAGCTGAGAATCTGATATATTTTGAATGTAGTATATGGTATATTGATTTATTGATATACCAAAAAATAATTTTTTTTTAGTATTTTTGTGGTTTTATTGCAAATGGGTAGCGCGTATCTTTCAGACTAGACTTTCCTACTTGTTTTATTGAAGAAATTATTGTTTTATCATCAATTTATCAATTTAGCGCAATTTGTTCAAAGTGTAGAAAGCAAAGTGTTCGTCGCAATTCCCTTGAACATTTAAAACTGTATTTTCCGATATCGCAAAACCCTTGCAAAATAAACAATATCGTCGGCTTCAATTCCAATTATTTTACATGGGCTATAAATCATGCTTATCCCCATTTTCTGCTGCATTTCACAAGCAATTTGTGGTCCAGACCTTTGTTGTGATAATTTATTTAAATGCAGTTTATAGATCATTCGGATTCATCTGCGATTCAAGCGAACACCTGGCCAGCACACCTGTCCATCTGTCTTTTGGTTGCGCTTGCTGAACGGAAGTGCATAATTCTGGAAGACAGCTGGCAGCTACGGCAATGTTGCATACACAGTTGCCAAAAGTAGATCAGAGAGGAAAAAATTTAATCAGTAGATGAACCAAAAAAAAAAAAAATAAAATAAAGGATTTACAACTGTAATTTGGAATTTTATAAAATTTCTGGAATATCCCACAAGTTATATGATATGGGGCGGTCTCAATTGGGGAAACACATGTCAAAACTCCACAAAAACAATAAACATCAGCAGCAAGATGATGATGATGATGATGATGACGACGAGGAAGCATGAGATGAAGCAGCGGCAATTGGGAAACTCATTAAAAATAAACAAAAGCTGCGAGAACACAATGAAGTGCAGAGTTCAGTTGAGTTCTGTTCGGTTATTGTTAGACACAGGGTTATTTGATACGGAAACCCAATACACATCCCATACAAATTGCGAGCGCGCTTTTGAAGTGAAGTTCCAATAAATAAACCACTTAAGAATATAAAACTAAAGGGCAAGCAGGCATTTAAAGTTTTATAGATCACACTCTCTAGCCATATATAATAAAAGTAAAATTGACTAGCAGATACCCTATTTTTAGCATTCCCAAATCTATGCTAATAAAATTTTCATAAAAACACAAGCCGTAACTTTCATATTTCTCTCAAAAAAAACATGTTGTAAATATGTTGAAGACATTTGAAATTATCTGTTTTACCTTTATGTTCTTTTAGTATGCATAACAGGGTATAAAAAAACGAACAACATCAGAAAACGGCATGTAAACATTTTGTTGGGCATTCATAAATACAAACACGGCGCAATTTGTAGTTGTAGTTGTAACATTTATAAACAAACAAAAGTCAAAAACACCAAGAAACGAAATAATCGAGTTACAACTTCGCGCTGACCGAGAAGACGCCACAAAATGATCTATAGAAATGAGAAAAAAAAAAAAGGAAAACTCCCAAAGTGGAACTCTACGTGGCGCTGTTTACATAAATAAGAACATCATTTTGGTTGGTTAGTCGGCTGGTTAGCAATAAACTTATGCTTAATTGCTGGCAGATATCTGATGGTTCCAGGCAGCTTTGAAGTGCCCCCAACTGGTATGCGTATTCATGCCTCTCCAGGCAATAAATTAATGTTATAGACCAGCGTTTTGATAAGACATTGACGCCGCCAGTCAGACGGCGGAGTCATCCCTCCCTTGGCCCTTCACTCTCATTGACCCTCTCGCGGTGCCTTGGGCCACCGGAACATTTAACGGGTCAGCGACTGTTGATGTGCAGCCCGTGGAAACAACAAATTCGTAGCTCGTTAGTGCAGACACTTGAGATAAGAGATGGAAATGCAATGCGCTCGCTGTGATTGAGGTTGATACTTGCCGTAGCATCAGCCGCAGCAGCCGCAGCAGCAGTTCCAATAAATTCTCCCAGGCCCCACAAATTCTTGAAATTGGGTCAATGAAAGAGAGCATCAGTGCCACATGGTTTTGTAAACTACCAAATGTGCTGATAATGATCATAATGCACGTGAATTGAGACTAGATTGAGTAATCAATAAGGCAATCTCCGTGGAATATGTTTTGAAGAAGGAGCCATAACATTCTCAGAAGTCGATGATCAACTATTCAAATATCTCATGAGTGAAATGTGAAAGGGATGTTGGAGGATAAGAGCACTTGGGCACTCTCTTCAATTTGTCCATCATTATGAGGTATTATCTTTATCTTTCACATTATAAAATAACAATATTTCATAAGAGCTAAATTTGTGCACTTCTTGCACATATGGAGCTAAAATTCGAGGATTGTTTATATTTCAAAATATATTCAATTGTTGCACTTCTAAATCTCCTTTCTGCCCCTTCTAGAACCTCAAGTAATCGCAGTTCTACAACAGTTTACTTGTGTCTCATGCCATCCTTTTTATTTCAGCTATCAATGCTTGTGTTTGGCTCAACATTTTTCTTATCTTGCACCTCAGTTCAGTTATCAACTCGCAACACTCATCAATGTCAGCGTTGTCGTGTAGCGCCTACATGTTTAACACTATCATGCTATAGTATTTCCTTTTCGCGTCTCTTCTTCTGCGGCGTCTTTATCGAGCCATTTGTCAATATTTAAGCTGATAAACGATCATTGATCGAAAGCTACAACGACTGTCATTGAACTTCATTGATAAATGTCGCCTTGGCGACAGGTTTTTCTCGACTGCATTCCACCGAGAGTCGAGTCGAGTCGAAGTGCCGAAAAGTATCGAGGTGCGATGCAATTGATAAGCTTAACACACAATCCATTCTCTCGCTGTGCAGCAGGCAAAGAACTTCTATATCATTCCCTATATCAGATTACACTCTTTAACCTGTTTTTTGTAACGAACTCAAATCGTAGCAAATATTTTAGTAACAGACCTTTCCATGTTCTCGCCTCGCGCTTTTCATTTGCTGATGAAAATATTCTCGAATTCTGGGAAGGGAAACGCGTGCTTACAATTGCCCGGAAAATGCAGTTGTGAGAAATTTGGTGGGGCGAAAACACTTGAAAGTTCTGTATAAATATTTTGTAGAGGGCAAATCGCTGCTGTTGCTGTCAGAGACTAGCACTAATTATGCTTTATGTTTGGGTGCTGAAAGAAGATCTTCGAGTCGACAAATTGTTTATTTACCTTCAATCTGTGTGGTTGCTTCCCTTTGAGCATGCGATGAAAGCTGCATAAAAATGACTTGCAGTTGGAGATCTTCCTTCATTCAATTTATCAGTCAAGTTGTTGGTGGAGCTGGGCAAAGTGTTGATATTAATTCGCGTAAATGGAGAGGATGTGATTTTAGTAGGGCATTTTACTCTTTGATCAGATTGCTGTGCAACATCTGGAGTTGCGTTTGAATGTCGGAGTTCATAGAACATGTTTGAATCTTTTAGATTTTGCACTTTGTTCATAATAAATATTATGCTTTTTTATTGAAATGAGAATTTCGTTGTATGATTTCTTATAGCCATAGGATAGAATGATATTATATCTTTGTGCCTGTAGGAAATGAAGTTAAGAAATATTTTTGTATGGGAAAAACGCCTACTTACAACGGGCTTTACCTAACAATATGGTATATTATAAAGTTTATGGAATATTTTAATTGTAGTACAATAACTATATACCAAATATAATCCTCCCTTTTCGTATTTTTGCAATATATTAGTTAGGTGTTTTAGGGATAATAATACTGTAGCTTTCTTACTTGTTTTTAGTTGTCCACAATTTGTATGAAGATTAAGATTAAATTTATAATATACTACATCTTGTTTAGTAGTATACATTTACGATAAAATTCTTTAACTATTCTGTACTTAATGTTCTTTAAATAAAGTATACTTTTTATTGAAACTAAAACATACTTTTTTTTCTAACTTAAAAAGTGCTCAGAGGAAACTAAATAAAATCATTTTTATAGATCGAATTTGTTTTATATAATTCTTTATACTGCAAAAAGTTTAATGATGCGCATGATTTGAATAAAAATATGTATTATTTTCTTAGATCTGAAGTGCATTTATCACTTTCGCTGCTGTTGTTGTAGACTCGTAGTGAATCATCAATCAGAGACATATGACCTCGCTGACAACTTTTTGTAACTCTAGTCTGCAACTTCACTTGCCTTTCTGTGTGTCTGCCAGGATGTCTGTCAGCCCGCCTGTCTGTCTGACATTTGTACAAATGCGCCGACAATCGGCGACAACTTTTTCGCCAGTCTATTTTGAATACGCTGCCAATGTGGTTCCCCAAGGGGGAGAGAGTGTAAGGGGAGGGACTGGCAATGATGGAATTTCCATCAACATGCAGACGATGTACAGACTATTTACAAGCTGGAAGCAAATGCAAAAGCACAAGAGAGGCATACAGACAATCAGGCAGATAGGAAGCTAGGCAGACGGTAGTACGGGTAGATGGATTGGATGGATGAATGTACTCACTGACTGAGTGACTGACTGACTGACGGACAGATGATGAAACGTGCCTTTACGCATGACTCACGCATCGGGTGCAGGAAAATTGAGTTGGGAGAAAATGAAATGAGAAATTTGCACAAAACTGAACTCAGCTGTTGAGCTGGAGTGTTATCGAGTTAACACGCCCCTCATGTGGGCGTTGACGCACACTTGTACAATATTCAGAGGAAAACATCACCAGGAACACGCTCACAAGGTATTTCTATTAAAATGCCAAGCTGAAGAATTAGTAGGATCAACTCGACTAGCAGCCACTGTGTAAGCAGATTTAACATTAAATTTATTAGTAATAGCCTAAGACCATATGCAAATATTTGCAAGCAACATTAACATCAAACAGCAGATGTTTATTTATTCAAAACAAGTTTAATCAAACTGTCCAAAATACTTGTAAAATATTGTACATTTAAATATCATCGTATTAATACAAACTAAATTCAATTAGACCCTCATAAGCAATTAGTATAGGGTATGGCAAGCTAAACTTGCTGTCAAATCACCAGAGAAATGCACGACAAAACAAATTGTCTACAGACACGCGGCGCAGACACAAGCTCAAGAAGCTGGCAATGAGGCGGCTGCCAACAGACCAGAGATCAGGTTCAGCTTCAGCCATAACAGCAACAGCAACAGCTTTAGTTTGAAGATACAGATACAGATACTCACAGCTGGAACCGAGAGTGTGGAGATGCTGCAGCTGTCGACTGCCGTTGGCGGCTTTTGCTTTCCTTTCCATTTTATGGCTGCGGCAGGGAGAGAGGGTCGGGGACTTTTGACAGCTTCTCGAGATTTGTCTTTAAAAGGATTGAAACATTTGGGACTGCCATGATTAGTGTTCTAAATAACGCAACTGTCGCCTTGTCAGAGGCCAACACCAATCAATGAGGAATTGACACGCGACATGCAAAGTGATTAAGTTGGTTAACTGGAATTGATTCGGGATCACAGACTTTGGCCGACCATCTGATCCAATCCGATCTGATCCGTTTCGACGCTTGACAAATTGCTTAATTAATACGCCTTGAATGCGACTTGTAATTGTTGCTATTGCAAACCTGTTGCCATTGTGACATCAAAAGCCAAAAAACCGACCAGTTTCTTTAATTAAAAAATCTGAGTTGAATACTTAAGTACATTTTGCACATGAATTGAAAATATTTCAATTTATTACAATATGATGCAAAAAAAAACGTCAATTTATGCGCAAATTTTATTTATAAATTTGTTGTGGAATCCTTGAGAGTAGATTAACATTTCAAACATTATTAATGTGTGTTAATAATAAGGAAATAATTAAGATGTAAACCACAAAGTTGCAACCACAAGTAAGATGTTATTAACGGCTAATTTCTAAATGAGTTTTAGGAGTAATTCAAGTCAAAAGAGTAAAATAAATTGCCAAATAAGATGAGTTCATAGACAAAAAAAATACAATAATAAATAACATTAATTTTGTACTCTTAGATGCATGATTTCATTCATTTATAAAACGAATTGCGATAGTCATTAGTAATTGGGTAAAAAGCTTAGCCACCCATAGCTAAACAGTTACAAAAGTCAATTAGAGATGGAAATCTTTAATGTGGCAAAGACCAAGTTGATCTCAGCTTGCTGTCAACTTGTTCAATAAAGCGTTAATTGCTAATCAAAAGCAGCATTTTTGTGACGCGACAGGATAAGCGCTTATCAAATTGCATTGATTATATAGTATAGTAAGTATGCAGTTGCCTGATAACTGGTTAGCTTACTTGCTTAGTTCGTTGAGGCGATAAAAATTTGTAAATGGAAAACAAACCAGGCAAGAGATACGCATCATCATCGTCGTCATCACGATCGTTACAACCATAAGCATCGTGATCGTTGTCGTTGTTGTTGTTGTTGTTGTTGTTGTTTGGCGACATCAACGTAAACAAGCAAATTAACGCAATTTTCTTTCGATGCATCGACAATTAACCAGCGACAGCTGACAACTATTACGGATTGCATATGCCATAAAAACACAATGCAATACAAAACATTGTCCAAGACTATGAAACAAAAAGGCCAAAACAGCCAAGACACACCGACTGTTGGCCACATCTGGCGGCGCCATCAAATGGCCAATGCAACTCGACTGCGGCGCCTGAAGCATTCGTGGGTTGACTCAGGTGATTTTTGTCTCCTCCGGCGGCGCCTTTTTACAGCCAAAACTAACACGCTGGCGCGTACGTACTAATTAAATAGTTTACAAGTCAACTTGATTGCACCGGAGGTGGTGCCTCCAAAAGTTACAGAGCTGCCAGCCAACTATTTTTACCAAAGTTTGTCCAGGCCTGAAGATTTATTATAAGCCAGCTTCAACATTCAACATATATCCTCGACGTATTGCCAAAAGGGGTGTGACCAAGATGTAACATTTCATTTTAATGACTATTTAGTCCGACTCGCAATTTTAAAAAGAATTTAAAAAGTAATGGCATGAGTTGTTTATAGATGTGTAGTCGATTTATGATTTAAAAGATTTTAATATTTGTTAATTAAAGTACAAATGAACACTATTAGAGCGTGCCTTTCAGTCAATAACTCCCACTGAGACCAAATTTACAGGTTTAACTTTGGGGCGGATCGAAACGCTTTTATAAACTTGTTCCAGGCAAAAAAAAAAAAAGAAACTCTTTAAGTTTTATGTCTATTGCAAATGATTTGTTTATTGCTGATCGTGTACAGCATGTGCCATTAATGGCTGTCATTTGGATTACCCGCAGATTTTCAAGCTGACCGAGCGACCCACTTAAATGTTGACTTACCTCCTCTTAGCCAGAGCTGCCAACTCGTTAAAATCCACTAAAGTTTGATCATGCTCGTAAATGTAATGTTTTTATTGGCATCTGCAATTGATTTGTTCGCAAAGTTGAGTGGCAAAAAATACAAGAGTTAAAGCTATTCTCTCGATCAATTTTCACCAATAAAACTCAGGCATCAAGGCAATAAAACTTTCTTCGAAATTTTCAATATGCACCAATGCAAATTAAAATTTAAGTTTTTAGGGAAATTGAAAACAGAAAATAAGCTTGAGAGGTTGAAAAAAAAACTATTGAATGAACATGAAAATAACAATGTTATAAGCTAATTTAATGAATGAAATCCGCATATTTTCGAATTTGTGATAAAAGTATTTCTTGAAATATTCGGAGTGTAACAAAATAAATGTATGAAATGTATGTATCAAAATGAATTCCATTTGCTGTAAATTGCAAAATTTCTTGTATGTAAATTCCTGCTGTACAGAGTAGTCTGTTCAAGTCTGCTGATATAGGATTAACTTTGCAGTCTGGAGTCTAGACGATGTCGTCGACTTCCCCAACTCCCTGTTAGATCCCAGCTAAGTTGTCTTCCCGTTTGCTGATGGGCTGACTCAGAGTTTATAAATTTAATTATGACATTATTATGCGGAGCTCGCACACGACCACAAAAAAAAACGAAAAGAAAAACACAAAAAGTGCACAAGGCAAGCGCATTTATTAATAAAAAGTGACAGCTCATGACAAATTAACAGCTAAAAAGAGTGAGCCCAAAATAACATAACATAACATAACCAACGCAATGGACTGTGGGCGATTTTTGTGACTTGCGACTCGTGGCTAAGCTGAGAGATATATCAGATATCCAATATCAAAGTCTTAAGCTTGCCCAAAACTCACTGAGACGTAAGTAATGAGTGTTGATATACGCTACGCTGAAGGAGGCCCAAAAACTGCGCGCATGTGCATGTGTCTGGGCCAGTGTTGGTCAACGCAAGTAAATATTTGTCAGTGGTCCGAAACGACTTTGCTGCAAATGCATTTCAAGTGATTGGCAAACACGAAAAAAGCTAAATTTTAAGAGTGCATATAGAAAAGCATTTGGATAATGGACATTTCGACGCCTTTTCGTGCACTTAATGAATGAACGGGACCGACAAAAGCGATCGCAATTGTTCGATAAGAGGTTTTTTGGGGGCCTGATAAATCGTGATAATTATCGCGGCAAGTGCAGTTGCGCTCTATGAGTATGGCCGAAAAGTATCGAATCACCAGCGAAATGTATATTCGTGATGTTGTGCCACTTATTAAATTATTAAATGAACCGCTAACCGAACAGAGATCTTTGAAGATTTCCTCGCCAATGCCTCGCTTTCAGCTTCAACTTATTTCGCTTGCCAGTAGCTTACACAATTTCGATCGCAGATTAGATAAAAACTCAAGTGCTTTTGGCGCTCAAGCGAAACAAGTCGCTTAATTAACAGAGGTGACGACTGACAGGCTCGGAAGACTCTGGAGACCAGAATACCAGAGACCGAATGCACCAAAGCAGTGCAAAGAGTTGCCAGTCAGTTTGGCTTGGTTCCTCAAGACTTTATGTCAACGTAGGCGCTTCTACAAAATGAGTTAATTTATGTTCGTCGTAAAAAAAAGTGATTAAGGTGAGACTTGTTTTGTTGGGATGTCACAAAATTGCATTCTGAAGGTGTTAAAAGCATACAAGTTTGAATATTTGAGATACAATATTAATTCCTTCTAAGTTCAATTAATAAACAAAGGGTATTTTATTTTCAGAGATTAAAAGAAACACAAAACATAGAGTCTAACTATATAAGTTAATAATTAGCTGTGGATTAGAAAATGTATTAGTAGTTTATAAACATTTTTTGCTTGAAACGTATTAATTGCTGTAATATTTTAATGTATTGAGTAACTACTACAGTAGTCAATCAAAGTCAGTTCCTATTTAGTAGTCAATGCAGCATAAATACAGATTCGTTCTTTTTATTATTATTTTTTTGCCTTTACATCTAAGACCTGAACTTTCTCATTCAAATTGGCATTCAGTTAACTAGACAATTTTTGCTGAAACTTATCATATCTCTACGAAATATCATGTATTCTTTTCCTGTAGTATCTTAACTTTTAGCACACCAAATATTCAAATGTTGAACCTATCTTCTCATGACCCACATATTGCTTTGAATTCCCCTAAAATACTTAATCCCAAGAACAAACGAAAGCTCACAGCTCAATTAATTCACTTTATATAAAGTTAAAACATTGTGTGAACATAAATCTATTGAACGTATGTTCTCACACCTCCATTATTGGAGTAGCCACCCAATGTGCAATGCACAGCACTTGAATTAGTCTCGCTGTCTTTGGTCAACTCCCTCGACTCGAAAGCCAGAATGTGGCAGCTTGATTGTGTTGTGAGTCATCAAAACAACACCAAGTGGCAGCTACCAGTCTTCAATACCAAATCAAGCATTACTTGCATAACCCAAGCCAAAGTCATCGACCATCGTCATCATCATCGTTATTACGTTGCTGATCATCATCACTGCGTTGGCATGCATAAATATTTTTCTAAAGCACAACTTGAGCTTGAGGTTGGGGTTGGGGAAAAGAGGGAAGCTCTGCATCTTGGGGACCACTTGAGCCACAGCGCTGTCAGAACGCCGGTAGCTGTGTGCTGTGTGTGTGTGTGTGTAAGAGTGTGCGAGTAGTCGACGTGCTGGACATGTGTGTGCTTCTCACTAGTTCTCATTGTCGAAACCCGTCGTCTTGTTCGACGACGGTTTGCAGGCAGCTTTTCTGAAGCACCCACCGACGGTTAACGGGCAATGTGCAGCATCCACTTTTGGAGACGTTCCCGGTACGGCTTTCAACTCACTTGTTGCTGTTGTTGTTGTCGCTGTCGCTGTCGTGGTTTGCAGTGGTGCGCTGATGCATGTCCAAACATCCTCAGTTCTGGTCAGTTTGATGCTTGTGTTGTTCGTTCTTGGTTCTTGGTTCTTGGCTCTCCAGTCTCTACGTTCTACGTTCCTTCATTTTATTTCTTTTCTTGGAAATGCGTTTGTCGCCTTGTCCGTCCGTTTGTCCATCGTCGGTTTGCCGTCTTGTTTGTCAGTTTTGTTTATTTGTTTGCCCGTTTTGTTTATTTTCAATAAATATTTGACATTTGTCTAGGCATTTTCCCGAGCCCCCCCTCAGCCATTCGACCGTTTGGCGGCCAACACGGCGCAGGTACATTAATTTTTCAAGTAGTATCGCAACCTACCAAACCCGCCCATTCTGGCATCTCGTCTCTGCCACCTGCCACAAGTCCCAGCAGAGTTTTGTAAGCTCGCTGCTGCAATCTGCTTAGCCAACTTGATGCATTTTTAAAGCCTCTCCTTTCTGGCACCCATCCTCAATGCGGATGTTTGATTTGAACTTTTTGTTCCACTACACATTTGGTTGCGAAAAATTTGTTCATGGAAACTGTGTGACATTCCCAGCTGAGTGTTGAATTTATCGCTTTACTTCACTTGCAATCGGTCCGAAATGCTAAGCAAGTGTCTTTAAATATTTCACAAACTTTGCATAAGTGGTAAAGTAAATTCTAAAACTTGTGCAATGGTGCACATGTAATATATGTATATTGAAAAAGATGTGTTGGGTAATAGCCACAACTTGACGGTGTCAACGACATTTATTTGTAACACATTTTCAGCACTTCCTGTTGCCAGCAACATTCTAGTTCAAAAATTGGAAAATTAAAGAGAACTACTGCTAAATATATTTTTGCAGTGAAATGTCGAATTGTACAGAAATATTTAATGAAAAACAAGTAAGAAAGTTTCTGTAGAGTGTGCTCGACTGTGAAACACACGCTAA
Source organism: Drosophila albomicans (assembly GCF_009650485.2). Lineage (NCBI taxonomy): Eukaryota > Metazoa > Arthropoda > Insecta > Diptera > Drosophilidae > Drosophila > Drosophila albomicans. The sequence continues at coordinate 7,261,264 of NC_047628.2, read as the reverse complement.
CCATTTTGAATAAAAGCAAAACAGTTCGGTGTTATTCTTAAAATATACCAAATTAATAGACCACAAAAATACTATAAAAAATATACCAAGATGTACTTTTGGTATATTTATATACAGCAACTAAGTAGAGAAAACCCATATTAAAGTATTTCCTAAATAAATTCTACAGTTTTTATCTGATCGAATCCAAATTCTCAGAAATCATAAATACTATTGTTATTATTATATATTCTAGCTTTAAAATTACGGTAGTTATACGATTTTTTGGTATTTTGTGGGGGTAGAAGTGGGCGCGGTTTTTAAAAGTTATGCAATTTAAAATTGCATTTAAATTTTCATATAAAGTCGGCGACTAGTGACTTTAATTTAATTTCTTTAGTGTTTCCGCCCAACGTATAAATTTTGATTACTTTTCATTAAGTGCAGCACCGAAAAGTAAATTCCGCGATATTTGTGTGTCGCGTCAAAGTTCCATTAAGTTTTTAAAACTGCTGCATCACCGAGAGGTCCAATGCCAGCCATTGTCGTCATTTGTAATTGAGCCGTTTTTGCATTTTTTTTTGCCTTCTTGCTTTTGGTTGTAGACAGACTGAAAAGTTAAGTCGAGAGTTGCGAGACGCCTCGCGCAGTTTTGGTCGCCTATTTATGGCCATATTTTGATTGCTCCTTCGATTGTTCCATCATCCATGCATTCGAGCAAAGCGGCCAAGCAACCAATCCATCCTCCAGTCGAGTCCGGGTCCAGGTCCAGCTCCAACTTCAGCACCAGACAAGGCAGCAACGGTAGCCGAGCAGGCTGTCAAGTTGCATAAAGTCTGTTTTCGTCACGCTGCCGCCTCGCATGAGACTCATCAGCAACGTCATCGTCATCGCCATCGTCATCAGCTATGGACCCATGTGGTGTTTTTTGTTTGCCTTTCCTTTACTCGTTTTTTTGGCCAGCAGCGATTTTTTATTATTATTAAATTTTTGCTCGCTACCCTCGTGGGGTTCGAATGTCGTCATCAGACATTTTGGCAGCTACTTTGGCTACCGAATTTGATTTTTTATTCGCAACACTTTTGGCCAGGTCAACGATGCTGCAGCGCCTGGTAAATTAGTCGTGAAAAAATTGGCAAAACAAACAAATCATCGAGTATCTCGACCAATTGGTTACCAAGGAGAATGAATACGAATTGTAGGCAATTTGGCAGTTTGGTATTCTTTGAAGTTCAACAACTTGAAATGACTTAATAAGCAGGTTGCAACTGGTAGATCCGAGTAATTTCTACCAACTAGATTGGTCGACTGTGCGCACTGTCTGTTTATATGCATAATTGGCCCCTAACAAACAAACGAGAGGAAGCCAACCTCAAAAGCAAAAGCATCAGCAAGCAGGCAGGCAACTGGAAAGCCCAATCGAATGCACAGCTGCGGATGAGGACCAAAAATAGTGAAAATATTTTTGTATTTTATGCGCCGGTCGATATGAATAAAATGCAGAAAACAGTAAAATGCTTTCAACTATGCAACAACAACAACAACAATACAACAACGTGCAACAACAAACAACAGCTGCTGATGATGATGCTGCTGTTGCATCCAATGAATGCTGCATGAACTGCAGTCCACAGACTCCAGACACATGCGTGTGCCCATAATGGTTTGTAATTAATCAAAACGAGAAGCAATCACTAACTCCAATCTACAGCACTCCAAATACTCTTCTCAAACTTCAAAATAAATCGTGTGCTTAAGGAATAAAAATTGGGGAGTTTACCCAACCGAACTATAATAATATATATCTTTGATATATTTTCGTATTATTAATTTAATTAACTAAATTTTAAATACGCTTTTCAATAATATTTTAAATTATCTTACAATACATATAGAATTCTTGTTAATTTCTTTATTTGACTCAACGCCAGGTTTACTACAAAAAGCGTTTCGTGTGTTGTTAAAATAATCAAAAACCTAAAGCAATTTTAATCCATATGTATTTTATGACTTAATTCTAAATAAAATAATAAGTTAGTATTGCTATTACATAATTTAATAGATTTACCTCCTTTCAAAAAAACGGGTAAAATATTCTATCTGAATATATCAATATCAATATATTCATTTAATCGAAAAGTAAAATACTTGGCAAATATAAGAGAGATGGAAATATAATTGAGACATTCTTAATAACACACTCATATTACTCTGAGAAGATTACAGAAGTTTCGCGTTTATTCTATTGACCATTTCTTGGTTATTTCTGGCTTGTGGCTTCCTCAGTGTGAAACCAATGTTATGGATTGTTTACCTTATTGTCTGGCATTGGTGCTGAGTGAAAATTGCTTTAATAAAGTTGTCTTTTACAAATCACTCAAACGGTTCATCCATGACATTATTAATACGAGTTTTCTTTAGCCTTTTCTCTTTCATAGCCTCGTAGTTTAATTCATGCTCGACGCCGCTTTTGTGTTAATGTTTTATAAATATTGCCATTCAATTTGTCAAAACATTTAATCAGCAAAACTTTTCTCACTTAAGCTGTCAGCGCATGGAAAACTTGCCCGAAAAACATGCCCCATGTAGCCAAGGGGCCAGAGGAAAGATACATACATACTCGACTTCGTGGATTTAACTGCTGTGCTGTGTTGGGTTTGGGTTTGGGTTTTGGTGTGTAGTCGACTGGAGTCTTGAGTCTCGAGTGTAGAGTGGAGTGAAGTCAACTTTTTGGCTACCGCAAATTTGTTATTTGTCAAGACATTTAAATGCCATTTGCGTGTAGCGTTGCATTTTGACAGCTGTCGATAAATTTTCTTGGTTTTCCGCGTTTTCTCACACCTCTTGCCCTGGAAATGCTCTGCTCAAAGCGAATTTGTTTAACATTTTCTTTTGACTTTCTACACATTTCATAAACTCATTTCAATAATTACAGACTGTTTCTTTTTTTTCGTTTTGTGGTTTTATTTTTCACGGCTGTCTTCTTGTTGAAATGAAATTAGTGTTAAGTGAAAGTGATCTGAGTTTCGAGTGGTTTTATTGCCTTGCGTGTTAGCTGGTCCAATTATTGATAGCTTTAATAAGCACTTGGGGAATAGATGTTTCTATTTAAATTGGCCGTGTTGTTCGGGAAGTGGTAATTGTCGGTAATTCACACTAGTTACTTCAGTAAACCTATAAAATACTTCCCATTTCATTGATTTTGATTGCAAAGTTTTAGATTACGAACTGATTTTTTTATTATTGATTACTTGAATTTGAAATTGTAAAATACTTCTGAAAAGTTTTCCTATGATCACTGCACTAAATTTGCACTAAATAGTTGAACTTTTTAAACTCATCAGTTACGAGTCAGTTAACTATTTTTGAAAGTTTTCCCTTGCCACACTTTAAGACATCAAATATTTGGAGCTTCTGAGAAACTTTGAAGCCTTGGCTCAGAAACTTATGTGCAATTTCACAGCAATTACGTCAACGTTTTTGCGTCGGACAAACAAAATGCGAAAAACTTTTTGTTGACAATTGCCAAAATTGCACATGCTGACACAACAACAACTAGAAATACACTTACACACATGTGACTACTTGTAGTAGAAATAGCAACAATTGCAATTTGAAGCCAGTAGTCGTAAGAAACATGCAAATCGCATACCAGGTCAACATTTCAAACTTTGGCTACAGCTGCTACCAACTGCGCTGAACAGCGATAAACATTATCTCGAAAGTTGCCTTGTTTGGCTATCTATCTGCAAATACGTGAGATACATTTTTGCCTTTAAGCTGACCAATCAATACGAACATTGAGCCCAGAGCAGCTGTAACTGTGATTTATAGTCATTGCTGAGCTTGTTCTTGGCTTGTTCCAGCAATTAATATGATTTACATGGGAAAATCTGTCAAACGCATAAAGCGACGCTCTCGGTGGGCAGTTTATAGAGTATGTTAGAAATTACATAGCGCAAGCCGCGTTAAAATGTATTCACTGTATAAATATCGATTAATGATATATCGGAACTGGTATCGACTTGAAGTCTAAGTGAGTCGGTTCCACGGTCATCCCTCAAGCTACGATCGTATTTATTATGCTTGTCTGGTATAATACTTAAATATATTCTGTATATATGTATATAAGTTCTCTTAAGTTTTGTTCAATTTATTGAAATAGTTCGTTCGTTAATCCTCGATCCTCGATTGTTTGATTATAATCAACAATCGACTATAGTCGTTCATCGTTTGATTTCGTTCAACGTTCGTTTTCGAGAACAGTATGATTTTCGATTATTTGAACCCCCATTTGTTTTAGTATATTATTATTTTTATAGAAAATATTGTTCCACAAATGTTAAAATTTGTACTATAAGTGCTGCCACATCAGTTCAAATAGCTAGACGATAGTAACAACCAACTGCAAAAACAAGTTTAATCAAAATGGGACATACGAACTAGAACGAACTAAAGATCAAAAGTTAACAGCTTAACAAGAAACCATTAAGGAGTTAGCTTATTTAGTTCGTTACGTAATATATCACTAACTTAATTTTTATATTTTTTTCAGCTGTGCGTGATCTGAACAGCCAACAGGCGGATGATGTTAGTGCTGGAAGCCCAAGTGGTCTTTATCCGCCCGTTTTCAATGTCGCTCCACGTGCCGCAATAACTGTGAATGCGACCTGCGGCCAAAACGGCGCCGAGGAATACTGTAAATTAGTCGATGCATATCCGCATCGCAAGTGGGCCACGCAATGTGGCACCTGCAATGCCCACAGCTCTGACCGGGCCAAGCAGCGACCCATCGAGTCGCTTATTTCACCCGGCTCCAGCTTCGAGGAGAGCTGGTGGCAATCACCAACACTGCAGGGTGGCCGGCAGTATGAGTATGTGACCATCACATTGGATCTGAAACAGGTGAGACTTTTGACTGTGCCATAGATAAACCCCCTCTCCCCCCTAAGTCTGAGTCTGAGTTGAGCTCATGTGACAGCGTAGCTGTGATCCAGTTTGTAATTAAGCCGATGACTTGTCACTCATTTACAAGCGATTTAACGCCAGTTCCATGATCCATCTGTGCCTTGGGCTTGTCGCTGATCATTAGACTATGCATGAAATATGATCACAGTGGGTTGGATCGGGTTTTTCCATCTTTTTACCGAGACCGGTCACTAGGTATTACATTCTAATGCTCAAAATGGCAAACATAAATTGGCTCTGATTGAGTTTTGATTAAGTCGTATCGTCTTACAGTCTTTTCTTTGTGATTGGAAATCGTTTCCGGGTTTCCATCAACTAACTTATGTCATGAGAAGTATTCAAGTAATCGAGACTTATTTAAGTAGAGTCCACGAACAACAACAACTGCCACCCACAATTTCTCATCACGTACCATCTGAACTTCAGATACTTCCATCAAAATCAAAGTCAGAAAAAAATAATATTATATATAAATCAAAATTCCATGACAGTCTGTGAATACATTTTGCGTTCATGCAAAATCAACTTAATGGGAGCGTGTAAATTTTGACACATGCCGTTGATATGTTGAGCTGTCTGTCTGCTCTCCTCCCTTCGTTCTCTTCATAATGAAAAATGCCATTGAGCGACGCTGCCCTCTGCCAGCATCATAAACAAAAGTCATGGGAACCTTACAAAAAACGCAGATTTTAAGTTCTTTTTTTTACGTTTGTGACATTTTAAAGCAATTTTGTTTGTCTGTCACCGCCTGACCAAAAATTCAGTTCAACATGTGTCAATTGTAGCCACGAAATAAGCGAAACCAATAAATGAAAAAAATTGTTCAGACTCTAAACTCTAACGACGCATCCATAAAAGGTAATTCGTATTTTTTTTTGGCAACTAACATATTTTTTTGAACTTTCAAACTCTATAAAACAGACAAAGTTAATTAAAGGACGAGCCAATTTAAATATTAATGCGATGCTCTCGAGAAGTTGGGCTCCCGTTTGTAGTCTTCGTTATTTATTAATAACTCTTGGAACGCATGGCTGTCATAAATCTCTCATACTTGAGGCATATGCGAAAACATTGTTCTTGTACCCTGTAATCTTAATGCGACCATAGGGTATGCTTACACAATGGAGGAAATATGTAAATCAATTTATTGAACATACTTTTCCTCATCTATTGATGGAAATAAATTGGAGAACTAGAATAGTATTCAACTTTTAAATATTCATTTTATTAATTGAAGCGTTTTCACATTTCCAAACTAGTTTTTCATATTAAAAGTATATTTTAACATAGATGTAGAGAGTATCTACTGATCGTATCGTGGTAGATAATTTATTCATACTTGTTAATTTTAAATCAGTGCTCGAAGTTGGTTCTGTGCTCGTCTGTTTTAATTAAGTGTGCACTTCCATGTGAATATCTTTGTCTTCTCTTGTCTTGTTTGTGGCATCTTTGTGCGCCTTTCGCCGGCATATGGCAATGAAAGAATTATATCAAAACATTGAAATATCTTTCGAATCGAGACAGAGACAGAAACAGAGAGAGCGAGAGTCTCGAGTGCAAACTGCACTTGAAATGTCAACTTTGTGTCGGCTGAAGTTAAGCAGACAATTTTTCAGCACATAATTGGCCATATAGTAGAAGATTGTGAAAGTTCACAATGATCAAGGCAGTCATAATGATGATATGATTGAGATTCGTAATGCTCATTAGCTGACTAAGCAGCTGCACTAAGGAGGAAATGCTTGGTGTGTGGCCACCAAATATAATACTTTGCTGTTTTTTCTGTTTACCTCGATCCACAATGGAATTTCAATTAACACACGATTTGCACTCAATAAGTATACGAAGTTGCAATGTTGCACTGATTTTAGAACAAGATAGTTTCCTTGTTTCAGAGATTCACAAAAGAGTTGCAGAAGACTGCAGCTTATAATATATGTATAAAGAATTTTCTTTAAAGAAATGTGAAGTTATGATTTTTAGTAAACACACATAAACTTTCTCCACCTATTATTATATGTGAGTCGATCATAATGCACTCACTTAGAGCCTGTTAGTAAAATAAGAACCAATTATTATATTTATTTTTAAAACGTCTCCTGTCTCTCAGGGACGTCACAGGCAATTAGCACTCATTTCCATTTCCATTTCCATTTCCTATTCCCATTTCTTCAATTCGTCAGCATCCCCCCAAATAGTTATCGCTTAATTTATGTATTCATCTGTTTCGACGGGAAATATTTAAAGCATTTGTCACAACTGTTTAAAAACACATTTGGAAGAAATCTCCCCACGCCCGAAACAAATAGACAACAGAGAGACAATCAGCCCACCAAATTTATGACCTCTGACGGAAACTTGACATTCGAAGTTTGTATTTTTTTCATGGGCGACAAAGCATTGAAGCCTTCGAGTTGATTTTAACAATTAGACTATCGAGCTATTTACAACAACAAGAAACAGCGTGAACAGCAACAACAACAACAACAACAACAAACATAAGACAGGCATGTGTCAACGATTTGACAGCTTAAAATATTTTTGTCGCTCGCAGAAAAAGGCAGCAGAGTGCCGCCAAAAGCGGCCAAAAGGCAACTGCAACTGTCAGCCAAACAGTCAGGCATTCAGTCAGTCAGTCCGTCCGTCCGTCAGTCAGTCAGTGAGTCTGTCATTCTGTCAACTTGAACTGGCCACAACAATGTCTAGATTTATGCTTCAATGACTTTGGGGCGCGCGTGACTAATTGAAAGTCTAGCAAGCATTCCGGGAATGGCGGGTATGTATGAAGTAGCTAAACTTCAGTGCTTCTCAAACTGTAGAACACTTGGCTAATCGCAAATTTGATGCTTTAACTGTTACATTATTGCTGCGAATGGCGGTTTAAAAGAAATGTCAAAAAACGTAATCATTCGAAAAATATTTGTAATATTCACTTCCGAAGCATACAATTTAAATTTGGGTAAAAAATATAAAAATACTGACAGTTTCATGTGCAGACACATGGATTTTCGTTATTGGATTAATTCTAAACCGGTTAAAAATCGATTTATATCATTGATTTTTCTGCCCAAACTGCGAAATGTTTGTGATTGTTTTTTCAAGCGGCAACATCAACAAGCTGGATTAAAAATGTTTTTCTTTGATTTTTATAGGCATTTAATTGCTTCATTAAATTTAGCCAAATTTGGCCAAAAAGTTGTGCTTGTTGTTGTCGTCGTTGTTGTTGTTGTTGTAGTTGTTGGCGGCGGCGCCCGCGGTTTGGAGCAGCTTTACGTAACTGTAATTCAAATGTTTGACAAGTTGTTGCAACATTCGCCAGCAAACAGCGGACCAACTAAAGCAACAGCAACAACAACAACAACAACAGGCAAAGCGTGTTACAAGCCACGTTCGCGACGCATTTAGGCGTTGCAATTATTTTAATGGTCAATTTATTTATTTGTTTTGACTGTGATGTTTTTCACGTTTCTCCTTTTTCAGAATGCTTCTCCCCTTTTTCTGTTGTGCGTTTCGTTTTCACAGTTGTTGTGGCATTTACATAAATTGCTTAAAGGTTTCTTGTTTTTTTTTTTTTTTTTGTAAATTGCTAACGTGATTGAAGCTTTGCTTGAAATCCTCGTGCATGTAATTCTTCACATGGATTTTAGGCTTTTGAAGGCGAATCGCAATATTTGTCAGTCTCTGGAATTGAACTGTGAACTTACTGCAGTTGCAGTTAATGCGCCAATTTAAAGATAAGAAAAGTTGCCAGCAAAAAGTTTTCCATGCGAAGCATTGAACTTTTTATTACCCCCACACGAAGTATAAAGAAAACTAAAGCAACGGAACAAGCAAGAATTTTAAAGTTTAAGGTCATCGACTACATAATACGCTGTAAACATAAATGAACAACCAAATTGGCCATTAATTAACCTAGAATCTAAGTTAGTTTGAGAAATATATCAATGCTGCTTACCCATGAAATATTATTTTATTTTGTATAGGTTATTTTTTATAGTCTTTGCCACTTCATGATCTTAGGGTAGACATTCATGCTTTTGTCTGTCATGTTGGTTCATTCACTACAAAAGCCAAAAATTATGCGCTTCGCTTGTTGGCCGCCTTATCTAAAAACGTGCCAGCCAAAAATTCTATTTCTTGGCCGCTTCAAATGGGCCAAACTTTAAAAATTGTTGCACAAAAAACAAAAAGCGAAGATACTTCAATTACGAGTGCTCAACTTAAAGTTACTCTATTAATTCAACGAGAATAATAATACTTTTGAAACAACATTATATAATGTTTAAGATAGTGTTGTAAATGCGTCCATATTATATATGTCATAATTAGTAAAATAAACGTGAACGTATTTAGTTGTAAATATCCTTCACTTTGTTGTATGATCACACTTAATCCTAACTTTCTCTTTGTATGAGAGAATATGAGTTCATTATCGATGTTGTGTATTTTATTTGGAAACTGATATTGACAATCTAATAAATAGATCATTCAAATTTCGGAGTTTGATTGTTCCTTTAAAAACAAATCGTTCAATTGCTACAGGGTATTGCAAAAATGAGAATAAGTTGCCTTGCAGACATATGAGTGATATGCAGATGGCGACTACAAACCCAAAATAAAAAAACAAAACAAAAATCTTTCTAAAATTTTTTTTTATTTTATTGTGAACTGTCAGCTAGTTTGCTGTCTGTCTAGCCACAAAATTTCGCGCTTGTTTATTTTTAAAGTTTATGATGCGACTCAGTGACTTTTCTGGGATTACGGCATTTGTTTTTATGGTTATAGTTTTCTTCCATTTCGGCGACTTTTATACAATTAGCTCGGCAACGTGTTGCCGTTGTGCTCGATTAATGTCGGCCATTGAGCGATAAATATTTAATGATCGTCTAAATGCTAAATAATATTAATTTATGGCCTGCAATTGTGAATTCCGATTCTATAGCTTATAACTGTCAACATGTCTCATCTACCGCTATAAGGCTGATAAGAGTGCTTCGCTCCTTTGTCATCCCAATTAAGTTGTCTGTGTTGCATATTTTTACCATTTTGTTGTCTAATTTGACAGCGATTGGGGTTTATCAATTTGCAGCATCTGAGAAACGGGTTTCATTGTGTGGCCAGTTAGTATCTGGAATGCATATAACAATAAATTAGGCATTGGCTGACCAAATATATTAATACATTTGTATTTCTCCGACACGCCCTAGAGATGATCATCGCTTTATCAACTCGTTTCTTCGTTTCCTCTCCCAGCTGTTGTTTTCGCATTTGTTGAACAAGCTCGTCGCTATTGAAAGTCATGTCAATTGGCCCGTCAGTTCGTTGCTGATAAAAATGTCAAGAGCTACATTGCCTGCCCCAAGCACTGACAGCTTCCAGTTGCCGTGCCGATGATTGCAATCTACACAGTTCCTCCACTGCCCTATAGAGAGCATCATACATACTTGACTCTCTGTGTGTGTCTGTGTCTGTGGTTCCCGCTTATCGGCAACTTGTTTGGTGACCAGGCAGGAAGCTTCAGTCAGCAGACGCGTGCACTTGCTTTTGGTCTGGCTTTAATCTGTGATCAAGGTTAGTGCAATTGACGGAGACAACATAATTTCAGCAGATGACTTATCGATAGTTCGTTCAATGATGGATAAAAACAAACTCAATTTATATTTTGAGATTTAGATTGTAGAGTGACATTTTTATTGGTTTGGTTATTATTATTATTCTTATTACATTAGTTTAATTATATTTCATTTTATTTATAGACACTTTAATTATAGCTGGCCATTTTCCCAGTTCGATTCGTTGCAGTCCACAAATCATTTTGTAGCATGCAATAAATTTCTCGCTGACACTCGCTAATTTGCCTCCTGCGAGATCTCGGTTCATTTCTTTGCTTCTGCATTTCTGCCTATCTCTGTCGTATCTTATCAGCGTCGTGTGGCAGTTGCTGTTGTTGCAATGTAATCGAATACTGGCAGAAGAAAATTGGAAGAGTGCAATGCGGCACGCATGTGCAGTGGCTTTTCCAGTGGCTGCGTGCGTTTTATCAGTGACTGCGAATCGGAAAAACTTGTAGCGAAAATGTTGCAGTCGTTGTATGTGGCAGCAACTGGCAACAGGTAAGAGGCAAGTGGCAAGCAAGTGCCTTTGAAATTTGATAGACTCGTTGCGGCTTGTTGCTTGTCGCTATATTATCTCTGCCTGATATGGTCCTGACATTTTGGCCATGAGTTTGCGGGCTTATGAGTTTTGGTTGTGCTTAAAAAAATGTCGTTAGATGGCGCCAGTTGGCTTAGCCACGTCTTATAATCAATTATAGCCTGGTCGGAAAGCCACACCTTGCCGCAAGTTACCTTTTATTGGCTTTAGTTTTCCATTTTTCGATCTCTTGACAACGATAGGCATAACACGCGACGTTTTTGGCATTTGCCATTTTAATTTCAGTATTTTTAACAATTTTTCGAAAAAGCAACATACTACAGACAACCACAAACACCAAGAAAAATAAATAAATAAATATAAATATAAATATCGCTTGTCAGCTGCTGCTGCCGGGCGTGTTCCAGGCGATTGGTAGGTGGTTTTTCGCGGCATTTTTGTTGACAGTTTGGAAAATTTATGACGCGACGATGGCGTTGGGTTATAGTTTTTCATGCCGTTTTCTTCGCTTGTTTTTCTTTTATTGTTTTTTCGGCAGCCAACGGCAACAGCAGCCAACTTCAACAACATTAACAGACAACATTGAGTTTGTCTGCTGCAGTTGCTGATAGAAAGATATAAAACTAAATAGAAACATCAGCGAATTGCCCCAAAGTGACAGAAACAATGCTGCTTGGCTTCCTTTTCTAATTTATAGCCTGAGCAGTGGCTGTAAAACTGTAAGTCAACTGCGGTTTGTTCGCATCCAAATAACGAGTAAAAAATCATAGTTGGAATTAACTAAGCATCTAAATCTTTTAAAGAAAACTTTCGAGTTATGAGTTTGTACACATAAAATGGCTAACATTAAGTTAGACTTCTGTCATTTGTGAAAAACCTGGAGTGACAGATAAATAACATAATAATAATTACGTCGTTTTTATGGTAGGGTAAAAACAGTTTAGATTTCTCAAACACAAAGAAAAATGTTCACAGGTTTATGTCACTTATGTATCAGATGTTTTGTCCGGCTGAATTATTCTATTAATTCTGGACAATATTTTAAATAGAATTCAGAAGTTGAAAACTTAATTAATAATGCTCAAATTTCTATCATTGCATTTTCCTAACTTTCTCTATTAATCTCCATTTCAGACCTACCAAATATTCTTCATTATGCTGAAGTCGGCCAACTCGCCGCGTCCCGCTTCCTGGATACTCGAGAAATCCCTCAATGGCATTAACTATGAACCATGGCAGTACTTTGGCTTGAGCGATGCAGACTGCAAGCGTCGCTATAATCTCCCTGGCCAGAATGGAAAGTATATGTTCCAAAACGACACCGAAGTCATCTGCACAACCCAGTTCTCGAAGGCATTGCCTTTGGAGAATGGCGAACTACACGTCTCCCTAATGAAGAATAGACCTGGAGCCATGGCCCAAACACCTGAGTTGATGCAGTTCATCACGGCGCGTTTCATGCGCATCCGACTGCAGGGCATGCATTCAACAGCGAATCTGGACAACAGCGTCGATTGGGTGCTCGACTCCCAATCGATGGAGAAGCGCAGCTTCTACAGTCTGAAGCAGTTGCGAGTTAGCGCTCGACTAGATTGCAATGGAAATGCGGATCGCACCCAGGAAGTAATGGGCAGCCAGTTGCTACAGTGCAGTTGTCAGAACAACGCCTGTGGCATGCAGTGCGAACAGTGTTGTCCACTTTATCAGGACCGCGTTTATCGTCCTGGTGCCGAGTGCGAGATTTGCGAATGTCATGGCCATGCTCTCAGCTGCAGCTACGATTCGTTTTTGGAACGTGGTATTTGTGAGAACTGCGCCAATAATACGGCGGGCAACGAGTGCGAATTCTGTGCCGGAGGCTTCTACAGAGCGGCAGATGCAGCACCAACTGAACCGTGCTTGCCCTGCTCTTGCAATCCACAACGTTCGACAGGCATCTGTGCTCCGGTCGGAGGCGCCTGTCATTGCCTGGAAGGCTTTCAGGTAAGCAATGATAAGTGCATAAAAAAATATTTTATTTGTTGCTGAGTTCCGTTGTTATTAAAAACGCAATAAAAAAAATAAAGAAATGTTTAAGTGGTGTTCATTGGCACTCAAAATATAATTAGTGATTAATGTATTTAATAAATGCATTAAATTCTCAAAGCTAATTACTTAGTTCGACAATCAGCAATTTCATTATTGTAACGAACATTTTTATTTTTCTTTAAATTTGAGGATTCCATTTATACTCAAAATTATTTATAAAAATATATAAAGATGCTATACATTATTTTAATATTAATAATAAAAAATAGATTAATAATATTTTTTAAAGCACACAAAAATGAATATGACACTACCCTTAAATTTTAAATCATTCCTCCGTCGACCTTCTCAACAAGTTGAGGTTTTGTTGCTTTAGTTGTTTACTAAGTAGTTTGTATATACGTTGAATAAAAAAGTTCAATAATTTGTGATATCGCCATAATTAAAGCAAATAAAAGAACTGGTAAATAACGGTTTTTGAGCCCACAACATAGTATTGTTTTTGTTCCCAGTGTTGCAGTTCTTTATGATGCTATTGTTGTGCTTTTGTTGTTGCTACATCTACTGGTGATCGGTATCAAGCAGTTATAATTGATCATTAAATTTTGACACCTGATTAACTCTTGAGCAAATTATTTACGCGTTTATTAGCTTTTTCAACGTGCAAATTGTTGGAATCACCCTTGGCATTGATGCGATCGATTTGTTTGTTTTGGTTCTCCAACTCGGATCCCATTTCAATCGCCATGTTACGCAAATTGCCCAATATCGAATTTACCTGCCCCAAATTCGCATCCATCTCATCCTCGCGTGCATCGTTCGTTATTCTTGCCACATAGCCCGATTCCGCTGGTTGTCCCATTTCATTTCGTTCACGTTCATCGATCACCGGCTGCGGCTGACTTGCAACAACTTTGCCATCATCATTCGCCTTCCAGACGCTATCGTCCTTCAGATTAACTTTCTTCCATGGCAGCACACAGATGCCACAGTATTTCTCCATGCCGCTGATATTCTTTTCCGCCTTACGCATATCCGCATGAATGCGATCCATTCCCTCCTCAATGCGATCCAATTGCTCGCCCTGACCACCCAACGCTACAAGAGTGCGATTGCCCGCCTCCTCGGATTCCTCCACCATGCTGAGTATGCGACGAGTACTTTCCAAGGAATCATTGACAACTTGAGCGGATTTGAGCTGCAGTTCCTGCTGCTCGGTGCGTGGTTTATTGTTCACAGCGGCAGCCATAGCGTGACTATTTGATGTGGGTGTAAATTACTTACTGATTACTGCCTCTCTGTGTATAGCAAATGATTCCGAATTTCGCAGTGGTTGAGGCTGGAAAAAATAGCTAGGAAATGACTCACAATTCACAGCTGACGCCACTTGCTGATGATGATGATGATGTATAGTACTTTTAGTAAGTTCGTTTATTTTTGAAAAAAAAGGAACTTGAATTTGATAAAGGTTTTTGATTTAATAAGTTTTGTTTCAGTTAATTTTGTACAATATTATGTATAAAACCAATTGTGTATATTCAAAAAAGGTGGCAAGCCATTGATTGCACTATAGACTCTTTTCGATGTTTTAATATTTGATAAGAAAACGATGCTTTTGCATCCACCTAATATTAGAAATTATTTTTTTTTTAATATTCATGAAATTATCTTTCAGGCTGCAATTTTACTCTATTACTTGCCGAGTTGTAACCATAAGCAATAATTTTTATTTACTAAAGTAGAGAGACCCAGAGAATTGTCAACATGAAGATTGCATACAGTTTTCAAACAACTTGTTATTTAAAACAGCATATTACTTACAGATTTTTCATTTGAGTGTCATTTCATAGATTAAAATAAAAATAAAATAAAATAAATTTCTTCGCACATTTCATCTGTGCAGAAAAAGTACCGTTGCTGCGCGCATAAACAAAATCATACGAGTTGATTTTTGTGAGTTGAGTGCTATTCTTGTTCAAAAAAATGATTGTTGAAGCGAATGAGTAGCGCCCGAAATCTTAAACTGAGCACGAGCCGAACAATTGGAGTGAAGCAAAAAATCGCTCGCACCCGAGTGGATTTAAAATCTACAACGAAAATGTGAGCGCATGCAAGTTTTATCGGCTGATTCCAGCAGTGTGATTATTCGGCTGTTGAGCGCGTACTAATTTTATTTTCAATTCATATGTTACATTCGGTTTGCTAAAAATTATTAATAACTTCCAATTGTCAAGTAACGACTGTTTGCTTAGCGCTCTAGAATTGTGTTTTTTGTTTGTTTTTTTTTTTTAAGTAAGAATATGGTTGAGGTCAAAAAATATATATTATATATTAAATTGTTTCATTTTTCATTGGATTGACTTTGAATAAATAAATATAAATTTTTTAAAATTAGCGCAAAAATTATCTGAAAAATCTTATTACACAATCAAGAAACGGTTCATAAATAGGTTAAAAAATCGCTCGCCTCTTTCTAAATGCTTTGTTTCGCTTCGGTTCAAGTTGAGGTTTTTTTTTCTTTAGTTGTTAACTAAGTAGTAGCAACTAAAAGAACTGCTAAATAACTGTAGTAGGTTTTTGCGCCCACAACATAGTATTGTTTTTGTTCCCAAAACATAGTTCATAATTGTTGCATTTATTTTTGATGCTATTGTTGTGCTTTTGTTGTTGCTACATCTACTGGTGATCGGTATCAAGCAGTTATAATTTATCATTAAATTTTGACACCTGATTAACACCGTCCTTGGCATTGATGGGTTCGATTTGTTTGTTTGGGTTCTCCAACTCGGATTCCATATCATTCGCTTTCCAGTCGTCCTTCAGAATAATTTTATTACACGGCAGCACGCTTATGCCAAAGTATTTCTCCATGCCGCTGAGATTCTTTTCCTCCTCACGCATATCCGCATTATTGCGATCCATTCCCTCCTCAATGCGATCCAATTGCTCGCCCTGATCATACAAAGGCTTAAGAGAGCGAATTTCCATCTCGTTGAATTCTTCCGTCATGCTGAGTATGCGACGAGTACTTTCCAAGGAATCAACGGATTTGAGGTGCTGCTCGGTGCGTAGTTTATTCTTCATAGCGGCAGCCATAGCGTGACTATTTGATGCGGGTGTAAATTACTTACTGATGGCTGCCTCTCTGTGTATAGCAAGTGATTGCGAATTTCTCAATGATTGAGGCTGGAAATAATAGCTAGGAAATGACTCACAATTAACAGCTGACGCCATTTGGGCAACTCTTTTGAAATATTAGCAGATTCTACTCTTTTCCGCAAAGTTTGAAATATGCGTCGAGGCTTATCTACAAACTTTGGGAAAATTATTCTCGCATTGGCATTTTAAGCCAATTAAATGTTTCGCTTTGCTCAAAATTATCAACAATTACACTCAGCTGATTACAACTTCCAATTGTGAAGTAACCACTGTTTGATTGGCGCGCTAGAATTGTTTATTATTTATTGGAAAGTAGGAATATATTGCTGAGCACAACAAATATATGTATATATAACATTTTTGAATTTTTCATTGGATTGACTCTGAATAAATAAATATACATATATACATTTTTTAAAATAACACAAATATTATACAAGAAAAAGTGGATAAATATGCAAAAAATATCACTCGCCATTCTGTTGTGTGGTGAATATTTCCTTAAGGTTTGGATTTTAGAGAATTTTAAAATCGCTAGATATTTTTGAGCTATCTGTGTTTATTTACATATTTACTATTTTTAAATAACAAATTAAAAATCTTTCAGGGTCCCCACTGCGAGGAGTGTGCGCCCAATCACTACGGCGACGATTGTCGACGCTGCGAATGCGATGAACGTGGCACAATGGAGGGAAGCGCCTGTGCGGGCAGTTGTCAGTGCAAGGCAAATGTCCAGGGCGAAACATGCGCCGAGTGTGCCACAGGCTACTATGATTTGGATGAACACAATCCAGATGGCTGCAGTCGCTGCTGGTGCTCACAGGTCTCTGAGACTTGCCACAGTGCCAAGCTGCAAACTCTGGCCTTTGAGACACTAAACGATTGGAGGTTGACCGACATCCAGCGGCAACAGTCGATTGCTGTGACCGTGGATGCGGAGCAAATGCGTCTGATCTTTGGCAATGAATTGGATGAAGTTGAGGCGATCTACTGGCAGGCACCAGTGGGTTACCTTGGCAATCGTCTGACCAGCTACGGTGCTAGGCTGCAGTTACAACTCTCCTGGGTGGTGATGCGAGGCGATACCTCGGGCAAACCAACAACAGGACCCAATGTCATACTGTGTGGCAAGAATGGACTCAAGATCGCTTATGCAGATGAATCCTTTGAGAGTTTGGAGGTGGCTCTCAATGTAACTCTCACGGAACACGGATGGTATCATGTGCCGCCCGCTGTGAAGGACATCAAGACACGACTTCGACGCACAGAGGGAGGTGCTTATCATGGGGAGCCCGTGACGAGATCACAGTTTCTATCCGTGATGGTCTCACTGGATGCAATGCTTATACGCGCTGCCTATCACACAGATCAGGTGGAAACTTCGCTGGAGCGTGCTGTCATCTATTCGGGAGGCTTAGAACTCGGAGCTAAGGCCACTACACAGGTGGAGCAATGTATTTGCCCGGCCGGCTACACTGGACTCTCCTGTGAGGGCTGCGCCTTTGGCTACAAACGCATCTACGAGAACTCCACGGATCATCAGCTACTGGGCAAAGTGCATTCCCTGTCCCTGCAATGGACACTCCAATTCGTGTGATCTGCAGAGCGGCAACTGTGGCGATTGCATGCACAACACTTTCGGAGAGCGGTAAGTAAATGCATTCCACATGCCACAATCCACTTTAGCCAGTGCACACACTGAGGATTGAACGCTCGCTAAACTCACCACACTGCGAGTGGCACTGCTTAGCCAAGACACACACCATTTATGCGGCATTCTTTTTCATTGCAGCTGCGAGCGTTGCCAGCTCGGTTTCTATGGCAACCCATTGCAAGGCACGCCACACGATTGCAAGCGATGCGCCTGCCCCCTCTCAGAGGAGTCCAATAACTTCTCACCCAGCTGCCAGCTGAAAAGCTACAACTACATGGATCTAAATCCACAGTTTGAGCTGATTGAGCATGCCGAATACATTTGCACCCAGTGCCCCGAGGGCTATACGGGTGACCATTGCCAAGTATGCGATGATGGCTACTACGGCAATCCCATGCAACTGGGCAGCAGCTGTCAGCGCTGCAATTGCGAGGGCGGACCCTGCAACGTCACCACCGGTGCCTGCATCACATGCCAGGGAAACACCGAAGGTTGGCACTGCGAGCGCTGCAAACTGGGCCACTGGGGTGATCCCGCTGTCGGCTGTGAGCCCTGCCATTGCTATGGGGAGGGCTCAGAGAGCGAGCTCTGCGACAGCACAGATGGTCAGTGTCTGTGCCGGCCAAGATTCGCTGGCCAGAAATGTGATCAATGCGAAACCGGTTTTGCCCATGTCGAGTTGCAATGTGTGCCCTGTAATTGCGATACACTTGGCGCAGCTGTCTTGGACAGTTGCAATGCCAGCACTGGACAGTGCGAGTGTAAGCTGGGTGTAATGGGTGTCAAGTGCCAGGAATGCGAAGATGGTTACTTTGGCATGAATGTGAATGTCGAGCGACAAGAGGATTTGGCTGCGCTGCGTGAGGCAGAAAACGATGCTGATTGGGAGTTGGTTCCAGAGGATGATGACCAGATGGATGCCGTGGCCTGTGAGGGTGAGTGAACATTCGTACTACTTCTACTATTCCATTAGTCGACTAGGGAATACCCTTTTAAGTTAACAACTGCCTTCCAAAAGTTTAAATAAAATTAAAATAATAATTAAGTTTTATTCTTAGTACCAATTGATTTGCTGTGTACAAGCAAATCTATGAGAGTCTTTAAAAGTGGTATTAAACAATAACTCATATGAATAATTAATAACGTAGCCCTCTGCTCGTATTATCTGAAATATATGGCAAATAAAACCAGATGCGGAAATGAACAGTAATGTCATACTTCCAACACAAAAAGTTAGTTAGAACGCAGCTAATGAAATGTGTAATATTAATATTGCTTTACTAATGAATATCTTAAAAAGTTTTGAAACTTATCAGTTAAATTACTTTTAATAATAGATGAAGATTGCAACTAAAAGTAACTTGAGCAAATTAAAAAGGGATTATATTGATTTCAAGAAATTAATTTAAGGTTACTCCAGTTTCATACATATTGAAGGTCTGCAAAAAGGCAGACAACGCACCCAGATGATGATGCACACACAGTGATTTCACTTAAGTGCGGCTAAGAACAAAGAAATTCTTGAAATATTCCATGTTGCATGTGCAGCATGCCCCTAATTTGTGTGTTGGCCTTTGATAGATGGATATGTGCTCTGTTGTGGTTGCACCTATGAAAACCAGATGTAAGATGTGCGGTGTAAAGTGCTGTGGCCCATCAATAAGTGCGAGCACAAGTATGTGTAGTAGAAGAAAAATGCGGTCGATCTACAAGCTGCGCGTAATTGATTTTTTGCTCCATTTTCAAGTTTGAAATACAGTGGACTCTTTTCTATATACCCTATCATAGCTTTGCTGCCCTCAAGCAAAAGTCTAGTTATTTTTTTTTTGAAAATCAATTACTTGGTTGACCGTAGCTTATTAGCTAATTAACTGCTTGTAAAATTAAAAAGAGATAATAAAATCCCAGAAAATACTACCTTAAAAAGTCGACAGCCGCAGCCAAAGTTTTTAGCTTTGTGTGCGGAGCAGAAGGCTAAAAAAGTGAGTGAAAAAACATAAGCAAGAAAATTGAAGAATAGAAAAGGCAACGTTTTGGATTATGCAATTCGAGTTCTTGTTCAAGTACAACACCTCCGACAACGAGAAGAGAAGACGACACGAGAGAAGACAGATAGATAAAAGACGAAACTGATGAAGATCTATTATACATCTGCTGAGGTTTCTTTCAAACTCAACTTGATGTTGCCGTTTGTTGCCCATCCGTGTTACAAAACAATAAATTGTTATTTGAGTACACTTTGTATCATAACTACTCTGCAACAACTGCCGTTTTTTGCCTATTGTCTATAGAAGAAAATGGTGTTAAAAATTGTAGAAAAAGAGTTGACGGACTTCAAGGAGAACTGCCTACAGGTATCCGATATATCATCTTACAATGGGCCTCTATAATGAGCAATGTATGTTGAATTCAGACAGAATGCATATATTTGAGTGTGATGATGATGATGATGCAATAATGATACGCCCATAAAATAATTATCGTACTGAGTAAAGTAATTTACAATTCATGAAAAGTCATATTTTAAATTAATATTCGAAATATTTTACAATTTACATTTATTTAAATACCCAATCTAATTCACTTGCAACGATAATAATTCTATACAATTAAATATAAATTTATCGCCCTTGTATCATAAAACACCCACTGCAAAATATTTGTGCAGAGAATTGCTTTCAACAATCGCAACAACAATCCCAACAGTGATTTATAACCACAACAGGAATTTAAGTTATGACAGCACAAAAGTTCAGATTTTGTTATGCAAAACTTTTGGTTTATAACTTGGCTAACCAAAGAGTAAAGAGTTAAAGTAATTTTGAAAATAAATGTATAAAAACGCAGCGTTTTTGTTAAAGACATTAGGGTCAAGAGTCGAAATTTGAGCTTGATTGAAGAGATTTTAGTTGCAAGCTCGAAGGTGTTTTTAGTTGCAACAAGTTGCAAGCTGTCTTTGCTCAACAATTGCTGTCTTCTGGGTCAAAATATCAAGTCGCTTAGACATAACTTGAACCATCATACTTAATTAACAATTTGTGGAGTCTGCTGTGGCGTACAGTTTTAGAAGCACTGCAGGCCAACCAGTTTGCAATGCAAGCCAATCTTTGGCAATATATCTAACACCCGAATCGCAGTTTGACTTCTGTGCTCCAAAAGAAGTCAATAGCCAAAAGCCTGTTTGGATTCGGGTCTCTTTTTCTCCTATCAATACATCTCACTATCTCCGAACTCGCTGAACAGCCATGACAATGAAAGACTGCAATGACAATTGCGGCCTGGACTTGGATTTGCTTTGCCACACACAACGGTAGCTCCATCCACTGACGAACGGCACACGGTAGCTGCAGTTGCAGTTGCAATAGCAACAACTTTCATAAGCAACACCCACGCACATGCCACGAAATTGTGTGCAGAGTCAGTAGCTCAAGATGTAAGATATGGACTGAAAAGTGATTGAGAAATAAGTTGGGCAATTCCATAAGAACTATACTCTTTACTAGTACTAATCCACAACTTAAGCAGATGTATCATTAGTCTACAGATCCAAACGTTTTAGAAGTGAAATAAATGGTAAATCAAACTGTGACAAAGAAAAATAGAGGAATCAAGACATTTTATTGAATTTCATTTTATAAAATTTTGGCTATAGACTTATAATGAAAGTTGAAGAGAATTTTACGTTTAAATTTTTAAAGTAATTTATATGTGTTGAATTCAAATTCAATAAAATGTGCTATGGGAACATATTACGTATACGTAATTCTACTTTAACACGTTAAAGCTTTTCATTTAATTATTTTGTAACTTTAATTCAATTCCTTTCTCTTTCAACCGCAGTTGTATTTTTTAACTTTTATCGCAAATCAATTTGCGACTTTGTTTTTGTAAGAAATAGCCGCCAACGCAGTTGTTTGGAATAAGTTCATTTTATGCCGCAGTTTGGTGAAAACCACAGTTGCAATTAATTTCAAGGTATTTAACACAAATATTTGAAATTGTTGCACTAATCAGTTTGGCCGAAAACGTAAATCGGCATCGGAGCAAAGTCAAATGGAAGGCAGTGACAATTTTCGCATATCGATATTTGGTGTTTTCGTTTGTTTGTTGGTTTTTATATTTCTCCTTGCTGGTGGTTCGATTTCGGTTTCTACGGGGTCGGTCTGTCTCTCTCTCTCCCTCGATTCCGAGAGACTGGGCATACCAATGTCCATAAAAATGTCAACCGCAGTAACAGCAACAATAACAACACCAAGACCAGCAACGGCAAGAAAATATGTACCGCTTGACTTGGATTGCCAAAGTGGTTTTGTCCCAGTGGCTGTTGGTTCGCCGGGGCCTAAAACTGGACACCATCTCGCTTGGCTCCATGCTGTCTGAGACTTTGCTGTGGTTGTGCCTCTCGTTGTTGTTGGTGTTGTTGCTCTGTTGTGGCTGTTGCTGCTGCTGCTGTGGCATGTCTTGGGTGAGCGGCAAATGGAACTGATTACAAAATATGACCAGCGGCTAAATGTATTCGCCGTTTGCTGCTTAATTTCTCAGATAGCAAAGCCTTTAGACCTCTACAACTCTATATTTTTGTTCGTAATTTTTATGCGTGGGTTATAAATTTTGGCCTCTCTGTGTACACCACAAAACGCACGTGCTACTGTTTCTGTTGGTGTTGCTGCTGCTGTTGCTCTTGCTGTGGTTGTCGCCGTCGCCGTCGATGTTTTTGTCGTTGTCGTTGTCCACACTAATGACTAACCAACTGCCAAATTGGTAATGCAAATGAGCTCCTTAAGTGCCTGGCCCAGTTTCCAACTACATTACAGTTTGTTGGAAAAACAACTCTAAATTGTTTTCAAGTTTGCCTAATCTCGAACAAAATGTTAATATACTTGTAACACTAGACCCAAAAAAAAACCAATAAAAATAATAATTTAATGAGCAAAGAACGCCATGATATAAGATTTTCAAATTAGCAAGAATTATTAACTTGCTAAAATTTGTTTTTAAAGTTCATCTAGTTGGCTTTAAACTATTCCTGAATGGGTAAGTTTGCCACAAAATTGATGCACACATGTGAAACACACTTTGAGATGCTTCAGCTGCTAACTAGGCCAAAACAATTACAAAATTATAGGTAACAAGCACAAAAAAAGCAAATAGTAAAATGTGTGCAACAAGTATCTTTTTCACAATTGCCAAAGACAAGACTGAAAATAGTTTATACCAAGAGTAAGAGTTTGGAATAGAGTTTGCTCGACTGACTGATACTCTTTATGAATAATGAATTAAAGCCATTTGAAATATTATTGAATTAAGCAGACATACGATAAAGAAAGAAGTTTTTAGGCATTTTAGGTATTTCTACCCCATTCGACTGAAAGTACAGGGTATATTGAAAGCAACTTAATACATTGACTTGATACTTGGAGTCAGAGTCGGAGTCGCAATGTCGCAGCAAGGTAATCAAGAAGCGTCTAAATGGACAAAATGGAGCAACAACAACCACAACAAGCGACTCTGACAAGTGGTTGTGTTTGTTGTTTGGCCTGTCAACGCATCTGGCTGTGAAATGATGACTGGAAATGGAGCAAGAGGATCCTCACCTCACGTGGCAATAAATTTCAAATCATTTTCAAGCGAGCTGCACACTAACTAACAAATGTGCGATCACTGCCGATCACACACTAACGGTAAATGCAATGCCAGTTGAGAATCAGTTAATGCGATGGCCAAAGAAAGGTAAATTGGAGTCCGTCTGGCCGTCTGTCGAGTGTAAATGCAAAGCACTTGACACTAATGAATGTGGCTAACAAAATGTAATTGTCAAAAGATGACAATTTGCTCACAATTTGAGTCAAATTTATTGCCTGTTATTAAAGCGGATGCTGCGCTGCGGCTGGCAGAGGCAATCAATTGCTTTCAAACTGTGCCCCCATTGGTCAAATGATCTCACACTCCAGCTAGGTGCTGCAGTGGAGGCACAGGCCTTTTGGCATTTTGACTATCTAATTTATGGCCAGTCTTTAACCACAGTAGCTTCTCCTCCTCGCTCGCTGCCTGTATGCATCTCTATCTGCCACCTGGTTGCCATGTTTCTCCTATCGCCAAAATGCCACACGACTGTCCACACAGACCCACAAACACAACACACAACACGGCCATGAAAACACGTCTCCAATTTCCACTCGATCGTGGTGTGATTTTAATTGGTCCAACAAATATTCTTCAGGCGCACATGCATCGCCATTTCGAGTGCAAATCGATGTATATTCACTGAGCTCTTTTCGGTTTTATGGCAATCGAATAGCAAAAAAATAGGTTGACTACAGTTCGGAGACAAAGCAGAGGGATTTGAAGTTACCAAAACAATGTCAGATATTGTTTTAGAATTATATTTTAGCAACATCATAATACTTAACTTTTCATTTTTATCTAATTCGCTCGTAAGAAATCATTATTGTAATGCCTAATTTAAGTGCCTCTGACACTTGATAATCCCGCTTCAATAGCGCATTTCAATATTTAATCAGCACTCAAACGATGCGTTGCTTACAAAACACTTGAAGAGCAATATAAATAATCTTGAAATGCCACCCAAAATAACAAAACTAATCAATGAAAATATTTTTGAGGAAATGGAAATTAATTAGAAAATATCAAAATTCAAAACTTGCCCGAAGCTCAAAAGCGAAAACAACACCAAAGCAATAAAAAGACAAGGCACAAAGTAATTAATAAATTATTTCCAGTCAATAAACTGTGTGTAGGGGTCCCAGTTGCAACATGTTCTCTTGTGTGGGTCTAACGTAGGCGCCCCGCGGATGCGCTAGCGCCGCACCACCGCACCGCACCACAGCACACCGCATCTACGGACAATCGCCATGCCGTTGCTGCTGTTCCATGTCAGTTCATTAGGGTCAAATGGCTGTCGGCGACTGTGGCAACTGTGGCAACTGTAGCGACTGCCGCCGCGGACTGTGGATTGTGGGTTGAAAGAGCTCTGAGCTTTGATTTTGTTCACATTTTCCATGCATTTAGCGGTTCGTAAAAATTAGCTAGACATAAAATAAGCTAGTCGAGAATCTCGTGGAAAAAAGCATAAATTGAATTGCAGCTCATTCATGAGCGCATTTTCAAATTCTTTTCATTCAATATTTGTTCTCTTTTTTCTTGTCGACATATATTATTATTTATGGCAAAGCTTCTTCGGCAGTTTTTCCTCAGACCATTTTACGACCTATCCGCAGCATTCATGAACTGACAGTGAAATTTTTATATGAAATCTAATAGACTTGTACTCTTGGTTTGTGAATATTGAATGAGTCGAGTGGCAGGTGTGAGTTTTACATTGTCTAAAAAATAAATAGGTTCTATATACTGAATTTTAGCTCATCATAAAACTGTTGGCAGTCAGTTGTGGGAATGTTCTTTTTATACACACGAAATATTGTAAGTTGTGAGAATCTAGAAGTTGGAGGAAGAAATACGCCTTGAATTTTAACGATTGTAAAACTACATATTCAAAAATATTGAATATATAAGCTAAATTGTCTTTAGTTTTTTGTTAAAAAATTTTGTATTTTTAGAAAAGTATATTTTATATAAAAAGCTGAAATTGTTTATCTCTATGGGGTATTTTGAACGTACTATTTCAATATATTAATAATCAATATACCAAATATAGCTTTCTAGTTTATTGAATATTTTTGCGATATATTAATTTGGTATTTTCTTTTTCAAAATGGGTAGCGGGAATCTCATAGAGAAGCACACTCGACTGTAGCTTTCCTACTTTATTATTATTAGTGTAATTGTTATTTTTTCGATACATTTTGAAAGCATTTCCAAGTAAGAATAACTTTTTAGCTCCTAATACACATAGAGTATGAATTGATTGGGGAAACTGTGCATTTGATTTCTAAAGCTCTGTCATTTCTTTAATGTATTCATAACATTCTCCAACTCATTTTGATTCGGTTCTCCTCAATTCTTGTATATACCTCTTTCACTCAACTGTCTGTCTTTCTCCTCGACACAGTCACATGTGATGCTTGCTGAAATGAAAACTCGTTAGGCTTTTGTTCACCCCAAAAACATACTGGGCAAAACAATTTTCGAGTCGCTTTTCCAGCAGCAACTCGCTGATTGATTACAAAACGTGCGCCAAACATTTTCACGGCAGCAACATGCAACAAGCGTAGCAAGCAACAGCAAACAGCTTCCACAACAAAGTCGCAATTGTTTTTCGCGCATAGATTTTTCCGTTTCCACAATGGCATTTTCTTCATTTGCGCCTAACAATGGCAACACTTTGTCACGATTTTGCGCAGCGCTGCAGCAGCAACAAACCAAGCAAACGACAAGCGGAGCCAACTAACAAGACACAGGCAACATGTTGCCAGCGTTTGCCAGTTGCTGCTGTCTGCTACCATTTAATGTTGCCGTTGCTGCCGTGTTGAATTATCACCGCGCATGTGTGACTAACCTCCTGAGGCGGTGCACAACAAAAAGATAACGAAACGTTCGTCGTTGTTGCCTCCGACGGTCGCTCGAATTTGGCTGCTGCCTGCTTCTCTAATATTCATACTCCGTTCGTTCATCCTCCTCCTCTCTCTCTCTCTCTCTCTCTCTCTCGCTTGTCTTGGCCGGGGCCCAACCTGCTAATGTTTTTCCTCAAGCCTGCGCTTCAGTCATAATTTTTGCTGCCAGACGACACAGAGATTCACTCCTTATTTATGGGAGCAGCGTCTAGTGGGCATCCCAGTTTTGATGCCACAGCTACTGTGGGGCCATTGGCGAGCAAGCGACCAAGGGACCAACCGACAACCATGCAACCAACCGACTTGCGGCACGTTAATGATCTTGTTACTCTCGAAGCATCGGTCGCGGGCCCTTTTGCATGTGGCAAACCGACAACATGGACAAATGGACGACGAAACCCAAGCATAAAGTTAGACTAACGAGCAAAGCCCCTTTTCGCGTTAATTTACACGTGATTTCATTGTGCGATGTGTGATGATGTGGTGTGATGATGAATCACCCAATCATTCACAGTTAGAATGGGTTATGAAATCGAAACATGGAGTACTTTCAAAAGTAGATCAGATGCAGCAATATGAAGTAACGTGTATGAATAATGACATCCAAATTTTAAATTTGATTATATCCTTAATACTTTTGAATACATTTTTAATTTAAAGAAAGTTAAAGTTAAATATTCTCAATAATCAAAAGATAATATGAAATCAAAATATGGAATAGCAATAAAAATTGAACTTTTAATATAATATAAAATATATTTCAAATTTTCATTAAAACCATATTCTAAAAAAAATACTAAATAAACTTAAGATTATATTTGGTATAGCGATATTGTACTACATTCTATGGTGCACAAAATATGCCATATTATTATCCAAAGAAACTAAGACCCCATTGCAGTATACTGAAAAAAAGATCAAGTTCTACAATCTTAAAAATTGTGTTATTAAAGTAAAATCACTTTAAGAACAATTCTTAAATCTACACAAAAGTAATTCTTAAATAACTTAGTCAACTTTTATCAAATCGCAACCAAATTTTCAGGAATCATAAATACTTATTTTTCATATATAAAATTGTTGATCAGTCAGAAATAAAATTTAGCTTAAACTTAGGAAAATTATATTTTACAGTTATTTTAATTTATAGTAAAAAAAATAGATCAAATTAGTAGTGAGTATATAAGATAAGTTCAAATTTAACTAAAATAATTTACAAAATTTTTCTATAGCTGTATTTTTGTCCAAAATTTATTTTATAAATTGTGTTTATTAACAATATATTAATTAATATAAATTCTTTATATATAAACAAATATTCCAAAGTTTATTAGTATTTACATTGCTCAATTAAATGACTCTACCCTATATGAGTGCTCCAGATTCTTAAATCGTAAATCGTCTTAAGCTGCACATGATATTCCGAGAGTGCTAATCTCTAATTAGTTCATATACTCCTCTGTATATCACCGTTTTTCTTTGCAATCACATGATGTGTCTAGGCATTTGCATCTCCCGCTGATGTAGTACATCATCCACATCTGCAACGTGTTGCGGCCGTGTTTCGTGTTGTGCCCGATTAGCACTTCCCATGCACTTCATACTCTATATAAATTTGTTTAGACTGCTGCACTTCCGTTTGGGGGCCTTGCATTTTGCCAGCTGCTAAAGTCATCTGTCTTTGCTGAGGTCCACGACAAAACAGCATGAGAGAGAACCCCAACCCGAACTCTGTCTCTGTCTCTTCCAGCCAACAACAACAGACACGAAACGTCATCAACTTGACATTTAAATTGTACTCTTGATAAAGTTGCCAACATTTTTTATGGCACTACAAGAAAAGAGAGAATGAGAGGGAGGAAGAGAGATGGGAGGAGAGACCAACAGTTGGTCACATTGTTGCAACGTTGCACAATGCAACAAACACACTCACTCAGATCTCTCTTGGCCAGCTGTCATATTCTCCAAGAGCTGTGTGGTCTCTGAAAATAATTCACATAAAGTAATTTATGTCAACTGAGGTGACACTTTTGTTGTGCTTTCACACGAACACGAATCATGCGACGACATTTATGTTTTCCACTGTCGCAGCTAATGAAAGCTCACACATACTTCTCCACTACATACATACGTATGTAGTTGCTGTTGGGGGCATGCAAAATTCTGCTAACCGTTATAATTAGCTGCTTTATTAGAATGTGCATGGGTCATAAAACTTTTGACTCACCATTCGAGAGAGTCGAGAGAGTTGCACCCCCAACTCGTTTTCCGTTTTCTAGCCTAGTTCAGAGCTTCGATTTTACGGTTATTAGAAGCTTTCAACATTAAAAAATCGTAAAAACAAGAGTAGAGAAAACAAAAATTTGAAGTAGTTGGTTTAGCACACACGTCGAATGATGGTTTGGCGGTGCCATTAGTTTTATGGCTCAGAATGTGACCGCAAAACATGTCAAATGCATTTAGATAGCAATGCGTTCAGCTGCTCCAGGGCACAAGCATATGGGATATCTGCATCTGACACACTGTGTGTACAAATACTGCATATGAATGTGGGCGTTACCTGATGCACTTTCTAATGGTCATGGAACGCCCCTTGCTTCATCAATCTCATGCATTTCTCTCTTTCTCTCTGCGGCTTGCACACGCAATGCATTTAATCAAAAGTGCAGTGTGTGGAGAGCGACCATCCTACGAGTGAATCCATTCACATTGCGTGTATTGACACTCGACAACGTAAATCACAAGTGCAATTAACAACTCCTCCAACTCGAAACCTCATCAGGCAATCCATTTGGCCAATACTCCAACAACAGTCCAACAGCCAGAGTAATATCCACCAATAGTCGAGTCGTGCCAGCGGAAATTGTTGTTTGCCCAATAAAAGTAAATTGCAATTAAATAAAATTGCTAATTTCAATGATGACAGTCGCCATAAATTTGTTGCGAAAAACCGGCAAGTTCATAACAAACGCAACTTTTCCTTGCCTAACGTTTAACTGGAGGTGGGAAACTCTAACTGAAGATGTTGCTGTTTTTTTGTGTTTCGTGTATTGCCTTAATTTCATATACACTATATGATAAAGAATTTTAGAGTGATGTTCTTGTATATTCTAATATATATCTTATATGGGAAAATTTAGCAAAGAAACATTCAAGCATGTAAATATATCTAATCGCATCCAATTATTAAATTTATTTATTAATGCCCATTTTGAAATATTTAGAAATCTAAACTCTAAACTTATATCAAAAATATAATTTAATTTTGTCTTCATTATCAAGGAGGGTTAAAGCTAGCTCAAAGACAATTGAAATAGAAATAATCTAAAGCAGATTATTGTAAAATCGAAAGGAAATTATAACCTTTCACAGCCTGCAACCTACAACTTTTCACAGCGCTTAAGTATAGTTGAAACGCTGGAACAGTAATCCACATTAAGTCAGTATGCTGCAAAGTACTTAATAAATTATAAGTGAACTATTAAAATATTTTAAATATTTATTTAAGCAAAGCTGAGGTATACTTAAAATATTTGGAAATATGACTTTCAATTTGATTCCAAAATAAAATTTAAATTGATCATGATTATCAAAAACGATTCTATCACTGAAAGTTGTTTTCCTAAATATGATAATCTATAGCAAATCTAAATAATAGAAACATATAAGATGAAGAGAAACATTTTAAGTAAAAAAATTAATTCGTGTGTGAACGAAGTTGAAGTTATTCCGACAGGAAATCCGTATTTAATAAATTAAATATCAAATCAAAGCATCCTTAGATCTCTCCCGTTAATAGTTAACCTATCCCAAACCTCTTGTCTAAGCATTTCTATGTTGTACTTTCTGTAGCTGCAACTGTTGTTGTTGCCGAGGCAACTTTCGCCCATAGCAACATGTTCTCAAAGTGAGGCAAGCACACAAAGCTTTTGCCGACGAGTTCAACATAAACAACAGCAAGCCGAAAAATCAATTAAAATCAAGACGACAGCTGCTCCAGCAAAAGAGGCAGCTGCAAGGGAGGGGGAGGGTTGCGGTTAGAGGGGGATTGAGGCAGCAAACAACATTTAAGGTAACGCTCAAGTGTAATGCATTTACACTTGGCACGCAAAGGAAGTTGCAACTTGCAACTGCTGCTAATGTTGCAAGCTACACACTCGCAAAAATGTTGCCAACACTTTCGGTCGCTGCCGTTGGCGTTGTGTTTTTGTTGTTGGTATTGTTGTTGTGTTGTTGCACGGGTAGAAAACAGATCAAAAGGTCGAAGATTGTGCTAACCCGAAGACGCCCACTTTTTCGCACGCTTTTCTTGTTGCGCTGCCCCGCGCCGGATACGCGCAGTTTTCGCGGATACATGTACATAGATAAGCACTAAAGCTAGTGAGGAGCATAATCTATAATAATGCCCATGGTGGAAGGAGAGGTCTTGCCATCCCATGCCAAGCAGCTGCTGCCCAGCTCAAAGTTAAAAATTGAAAAAAGTGGCAACAACAGCGCCTCTGGTGAAATTCTTTCATCAATAGACGCTAAGATCAAACCAAGGGGAAAGTTCCTGGCAAACTAGAGGGGAACTAGAATAGAGTTACCTGCAGGAACCCAGAGTTAATTAATAAAGATTTTATTTCCCCATATTCTTTTAGTATTTGTAATAAGAATTTCGGAGGAACAAACAGTATTTAATTCATATACATATGATATGCAAAATGAAAAATAACGCTACTTTGGAAAATTGTTTTGCTAAAATATGTCTATGAAAAACGTCTTAACATAATTAAACAAATCAATTTATTTAAGGGATAACGAAATTGTATATACAAAATTAGTTTTGAAATATTTATATATGCAATTAAATGAAAATAAAGTTTGATGATATTCTGAATTTCGAAACTCCTCATTAATTTACCTTCGCCATTCATCAGCTTTGGGTGAGTCGACAACCCTGCGACACATGCGTAAAGCGAACATCGCGGCATTGCTCAGACCAAACAACCAATAAATAGTATCAATCACAAATGATCGTAAACGAGGCAGTCGACTGCACCCAGAGGGTCTCGAAGAGAAAAAGAGACTGGCCAAACTTGCAGCTGTCCCAAAAGATCCTTCACTTGCAGATCCCAGACTTCTCTCTGTGTGGATCGCTTAGCCACAACAAATAATGATTCATGCGAGAAAAGTAGCGGCAAGAACAGGTTCTACTTAAAACGTGACTGTTAGTAGTCATAGTAGTTGTAATATTAGTCGTAGTAGGTTTGTAAGGTTTCAACAAAAAAGAGAGATAGAGAGAGAGAGAGAAAGAGCCGAAGCCGGTATTTTGGCTTTCAAAGATCCTTTCGGCACATGTTCAGCCAACTCTCTTGAGGGGCCATGCATTATGGTTCAATAGGTCAACGATGCGTTGAATGACGACGACGACGACAACGAGGCAGACGACGAAGCCTCGAGAGATGCCATAAGAAGAGATCATTGCATGAAAAATTACAGTAAAACACGTCAATCGCTGAACTGATCTTCACAACGAGCCATGTAATGGGCCAACGCTCCGTAAATAATGCTCCGACCCAGACTCAAAAGCGTTTCGCATACTCGCATGAGGCCGAAGCCAAACTAACGATTGCGATCGCTACAAATCAGAAATGAAAAAAGAATATACGAAAAACTTGCTTAAATGCGACTCGTGCGCTCTTCTCTGAGAAATGCGCAGACCACCAGAGACAGCTGCGAGTTCTCCTGGACCATACCAAGGAATAGAGGGAGGAAGGCAGGCAGTCAGTTGGTTACTGTGGCCTGTTCGCAGTTTGTCAAAAAGATGTTGGCGTTTTGATAATTTGCAGCAGAACAACACAGCTCTGAAAATCTCTGTGTAGGATTTCCTGTTTCTAGACAAACTTTTTCCAAAGCTTCTTCATATGTTTTTTCCCTGCACTTTTTTTTTTGCGGCCGCAACAAATCTGTAGCTGATTTAAATCTTTGCATTTACTTATTGTTAGTTTCCAGTTAGAGGCTAATAAGATTGTTGTGTGTATGTGTGTGTGACAGCCTTTTATTTTTATTTTTGGTATTTCGTGGGCTTGTCTTTGACAACTAACGTTAAAGACGATGGCAGGTGGGGAGTATTCTGCAGCCAAGAGAGTAGTAAAGATAAAGCGACATAAAATCTCTTAAATGCAGACAAGTGATGCAAAACATTATATTCGGATTAATATATGGATAGTTAGTATTATATTCTAGAAGGATAAGTCATCTTTAGCTGTCAAACTAAACAAACTTAGGCAACTTTCTATACAATCTTTAATAGAGGACAAATATTAATGTGTTCAAAGTATACTTTCTTATTTTAGCTTCACTTAAAGCAAGTATAAAAATCAAGAATAATGTATAAAATTCATATAAAGGTCAATAGACATAAAATTAAATTTAAATCTTTAGAAATAATTTAACTTCATGTTAAATAAAAGCCATTTACATTTACAATCTATAAACATACATACTTACATAAGCTCAATGTAATATGCCATGAACTGCAAACCTACCGTAAAACTATACTCACATTGAAGTCTGTTAAGAACGAGACGATCTTCATTTCATTAACATGAAAACTTAATCATTTCACCAACGAATATTAACAGTTGTTTGAGAACTTGCGTCTAGAAATATAATTTATATTAAAATTTATAATGTATTCAAAATTTATAGCAACTAAATCAAATTGGAGTACGCTGAAGCCCAACTCTTTATGCATTGAGTTGTATTTGACTATCTACTGTGCTGCAATAGTCAGCACTTGACCTTGTTTTCTATACAATGCACCCTCGTAATTTCATAAGACGGCAAGCTTTTATCCCCACTGTCATATTTATAGACTTTACTCATGTTTTTAATTGTTTAAATTGATAAGATTCGAGATTTTCAAAAGTTGTTGATCTCATTGCGAGCTGCTGCCTATTTCTAGCTATTTCTGACTGCACTTTTGGGGCGTGAAGCAATGTTGAGGCCAGTATAGATCCCAGACAAGACCAGATTTGGATTGAGTCGACTTTTCAGTACGCCCAGCTAATGCCGTTACGCCTTTGTGCGTGGGGTCTCGTGTCCCATGTCTTGTGCCCCTGTTGGCGTCTCATTTAGCATACGTAATTTCTATAGAGCCCTAATTAAGTTTTTTTTTTTTCTGTTCAATGAATTCAATGGAAAAGAAAAGCAAAATCTACTCTTGGGATTATTATTATGCGTCGTTCGTCGATTATAGGCCATAATTTCGAGAGCGTTTTGTTGTTTTTGACATTTTTATCGCTCACTTAGCTCCCAAAAACAACGAAACAAATTACAAAAAAGAAAAAGGTTACGAAAAACTCGTTGCAAGCAGCAAAATTGTCATCAAAATGCGACACACGCATCGAAGACCATTTGCTTTATTGGAAAAAGTAGCAGCACAAAAAAAAAAAAAATGATTTTCCCGCAGAATGCGGACACACGCAGTGGACAGTGGACAAGAAACTGAGTAAGAGGAGCTTCAGGAGGAAGATGAGGAGCAGCCAAACCGGCTGCATTTCAGGCTTGGCAATTAAAATATTGACAGTTTTTCCATAGCGATGAATAATAAGTTTTTCTTTATTTAAAAGATTTTCACACACAAACACACTTAAAGTGGACTCCTGCTGTTGTTGTTCTCGATCATGTTGATGTTGCTGCCGTTGTTAGTTGTGTTTCTTCGTTTGTTTGTTTGTTTGTTTTTGGCGCGAAAGGTTAAGGCGACATGTTCATGTGACAATGTCATAGAACTGCCGGCAGTCGGATCGGTCTCCGTCCGTCGACGCTGAAGCGCATAAATAAATGCGTTTGTGACATGGAATGCCTGTTGTCGCCAGTGGACAGTGGCAGTGTTGGTGCCACACCAGACCAGGCTAGAGTCAGGTTGGCCAGGTTGAGGCCTAGTCAAAGGCATATGGCCTAGACGGCTCTCACTGCCCGCCTGTCTGGGCTACTGGCCATGTCTGGCTCGGATTGTCTTTAACTCGGGTCTGCCTCTGTCTCTGTCTTCTGCTGCTTCTGTTGCTGCTGGTAGCAAGGTGCGGTGCCCATATGCAGCAGTCAAAGCTATTTGTAGCTCTCATTGTTGCCTCTCTGTTTTGCTGATTATGGAAAATCGTAAGATGTTTTCCTCATTCGTTTCTTTTTCTCAGCTCTTTTTTTACATTGCATCACAGCAGATGCGTAGTTTTTAAATGTGAAAAAAAAAATGTATAAGTGGTATGCTGGATAATACAACGTGTTCCATCTGGGGCATATGCTCTCAAGTGATGAGCGTTGAATCTGCAGCTTTATGTTGATAAGTTTGCTTATTTATGAGCAATATTTTCAACTCAAGATTACAGTAGAGACATCAGATTGTCACTTTGAAT
The DNA here is from genome assembly GCF_009650485.2 of Drosophila albomicans. Taxonomy (NCBI): domain Eukaryota; kingdom Metazoa; phylum Arthropoda; class Insecta; order Diptera; family Drosophilidae; genus Drosophila; species Drosophila albomicans. The sequence continues at coordinate 7,226,396 of NC_047628.2, read as the reverse complement.
TATAAGAGGTCTAATCAATAAACAAATTAACAATAATTATTCCATATGGCATTCCTCACAACTCTTATTTTATGATAATATAATTTTGTGAAATCTTTTAAATACCCATAAATTGTGCTAAGATTCAATTTCGAACTTGGCTTTCAAGTTGTGTTGCCAACGCACTTGTCGCTAGCAACATTTGTGTGATAGGCTTGGCAACATCAACCAGCCGTTGGCAACATGCTCGCAACATGTTCGAAGCGAACATTGGCTTTTCGCTCATCGGTTTCTGATTGGGACAATCGCGATCAGTTGCAACGAGACGTCGCGCGCGTTTGGATCAAATGAAAATCGTTCGGCTGTCGTTGGAGTCTTTCTCGTGTTGCGTTTACCTCTCCGTGTCTACGTGTGTGTGTGTGAGTGTGTTGTTAGCGTTTATGTGAAAATTTTGTTTATGCTGAAAAAAAAAAAAAAATATCCAAAACAAAAAAAATAACAGCAAATCATCTTTTCCCGTGTCGGCAATTCCGCGGAAATGGCAGAAACAAAATTTGTATCAGCAGTTAATATGTTGATTCTGTTAATTCTGGCCAATCTCAGTTCCCATTGATTTCCTCCCGACACGCGGCGACACGTACGAAATCAAATAAAAACTACAGACAAAAAAAAAGCTTTTCATTTGCCATGGAGATTGAAGCGATTCGATTGATTGCTTGATTGATCCATTTTTGCACTTGATTTGCGACGCACGCGCCGCGTTCGCAACGTGACTGGCGCTCCATCACCATCAGCATCACCAACTCCGTCTCCGTCTCCGCCTCTGTCTCCATCTCGATTCCCAAGTGCAACTCCATTCCAGTTGGAGTACCGCTGTGAGTTGGAAGAAGCTGCTCCTGCTTCCTCGTCTCGTGCCGCGTCGGGGGCAATTATGTTGATTTGTGTACCGTGCGACTTCATCGATCGATCGTTTGACGGAACCGAAACCAAACCGAACCGATCGTCAACGTTGATAACGAAAAATTTGCAATGCAAAGAAAGAAAATTGATTTGATGATCGCGTCTCCCGCTGCTCTTCTCCATTGATCGCTCAACGTGCCACGCCCACAATTTGATTATAGAATGCATGGTCAAGGTGTTCATTAGCTGGGCGTGCATTGCTTGCATTTTACACGAAATTATTACTTGGCCAATTTTGATTTATTTTTGTTGTGTTTTTTTTTCGGTAATATCTGTGAAAATATCCAAATATTTTGCCAAAGGTGCGAAGAATTCGTTCGATTGATAGTTGCAGCGTGAATAATAATCAATATGAAACAAAATATACATAATTAATTCTTTGACTAATGAATAAGCCGATTAAAACACTAATGAAACATTTGTCTTGCGACTCGATTACACAAGTTCCCACGTCTTTCTTTCTGCTTATTCTCTTCACAATTTATTAAATTTCATCAAAAAATTTGATTGAAGCTTTTTCGTTGGAAACACACAACAACAAAATAACGAAATGTGCTTGCCAATTCTAGTTATAAATCAATTTCAATTTCGCTTTCTCGTATTCAAATAACCCTGGGCATATCAGATTTACATAAGTCATAATCTGATCATTGATCATCGCAGATGGGGGGTAGGCGGAGGGCGCTCTAAGAAAACCTCCTACTTGTATAATGAAAAGCTGCTTAATTAAAAGTACCAAATCAGTGCCGAAATCATCGGCTACTAATAGCCACAGAGATTACACAATGTGAAAAGCCCATAACTCATTAGTGGAACGCCCTAGAGCTCTACTTAGTGGCTGATTGTCTACAGAGTTGTTGAAATGCGCTGCAAGTGATGATTGCCTCGGACATCCATGGTGATTAATGGGCGAGACTGCACAGATTTATGGATGAGCAGGCTCTTCTGCATCTGCTCAGACTCATTGGGTAACTAGTTTCTTGTTCTAGGAATGCTAATAGAGCTGCAACTGGCACTTAACTTGGCCTGCAATCAAGTTGACTTCATGGAATATAATAGGGAACTATATAGTACACAGTAGTCTGCCTTTGTCTCTGGCTCTGACAATTCGCTGCTCCCTATTTGTCCAAGCGACAGATAAAACTTACTACTACAACTAGATGATTTTCCCAGTATGCGAGATATGACAAATGCATATCTAGAAAATGTTCATATTTGTCAACTGATAAGCTTGGAATTCTGCTTCGAATGTGTGCCTATTGTTTTGTGACTTTTGTAAATAAAGGTGCTAACATTTCTGGCGTTCTAACAAATTTGAAGTTTATGACTCAACTCAGCTCACCTCAATTTTTTATAGTTTGACGCGTGTTGCCAAAAATATGAGTCGAATAATCAAAAGGCGGTAATCCAATTAAATGTCTCAGCCGACAGACCGGTTGACCCAATTAGCTGCGCTCCTTGTCGATCGTCATTGATTGTACGAGTAGCAAACAGCAATGGAAACAGCAACGGCAACAAAACAGCATCTTGAACTTGAAAGCGGCGCCTCTCCATTGTTCTTTGGCAGATCCCTAAACCGGCACAGCATCCCGCTCTCCGAGGAGCGTGCTACAGCAACAAAAACAATTTCTAACTATGCGCAGTTAACTCCCTAAATAAAAAACAAAAACGAAACGATCGCATCGACTTGATCTAACGGCCGCCCTGCTCTCTGTCTGTGATCTCTCCCTCTTCTCGATCTCGATCCACTTCGCTCAGCTCCTTCGCATTGCTCTGCGTTTCAAATTGTAGATCAAAGATCAAGCTAAAAAAAAAAATTCTTAAATTGGCATACCAAAGCCACAAGCCTCAAAGCCAAACTTCACCCTGCAGGCACAACGAAACTTGGTTACCCTATGATTTCGCTTCTCCTTGATCACTGCGAATTGAGCATGATTCTGTGTACTTTTTCCTTATAACATACAAGCTTGTGACTTCAACTCGATGTTATCAAAAAACAGATTGGCTTGATCATAAATTAAATGAAACCAGATCAAAACAGAAAAACCCATATTTCTTACTTAACTGTAAATGTATGGAATAACCAATTCATATGTGTTTTTGTTCTAATTTAACGATCGCTTCTGAGGACATAAGCTCCAATCGTTATTGAAGCATTTTGCAAAATTACATGCACATAAATCTAAATTGTGCCACACATGGTATTCGTTATTAAGATCGCAGGCGATCGATAGAGAACCATTATAATCCCAATTTAATTGCTTCCTCAATTAATGGCGCCTAGTCAAAGTACTTTCCTGTCACTCAAATCGCTGGACGGATCAGAGATTGAAAGTCTGCCAGCTGCAACTCGAATGCAATTCGATTCGAATCGATTTGAATCAAGACAAGTGCATTTTAGCCAAATGATTGAATGTGAGTGCAAGAGATTCATATGCATATGAGTGCTACTTTCTACGTTGTGAATGTTATTGGGGTAACCCTTTCCCAAGCACCAAACACCAAGCTCCATCGTCGACGACACACACGATTAATCACATGACACAGTCGGCAGCCACGATCTGTGATCGTTATCGAAAAGCCAGGCATAAACTGACACAAAGTCAAAGTTAAACAAAATAAACAATGCAACTTTGCTTGAACTCTAGACTAGACGACGAAGCAAACTCTTCCTCCCTCTGCTCTCTCTTTTTCTCTTCCAAGATCATGCTGTGTGCGATCTTGACAATCAAGATCAATATCATGCCATTACAATATTTGTACAAGCTCTTTTGCCTTTACCATCAAGTCAGTCTCCCAGCCACAGACTGACTTTCCAACCACATCCACATTAAAAGCCAAGATGCCTACGGGCTATAAAGGAAACTACAAAACGCTACATAATCAAGTTATGTTTTTGGTAACGAAATTTGAATACTCTTTGTCAACAAAGTTCGAGTGAAGAGAAACAAAATAACAGAATATATCTTTCCATTGCCAACACTTCATATTCCTATGTTGCATACAATGCGAAGAGATGTGTTTACTAAACCTAGAACAAAGTTCGTTCCAAGCTGTGTCTCATTAGCAAATAACTTGTAGTTAGTGTTATCTTCTGAGTGGGTTTTACAAGCATCATAACACAGTTGTAGTATCCACTCCCAAGTACTACGTGTACTCGTATTACCTAGATTATATGGACAAACAAACGATTGCTGCTATGTGGGGTATGTTAAACAAATTAGCCTGAACCTAGGCCAATGGCTGCCAGTTGGGCTCGGCTGCTTTGCTTTGCTCTGCTCTGCTCTTGTCTTGGGCCGGAAAATGCTATAATTATGCAATTCCTCAAAGGCGCTGACGGTGGTCGTCCCCCTCAACTCTTTTTGCATGTCTTTGTCTGGTCGTCTGTCTGCTATATAATCTTCAAATGGCGCGCGTTTCGGGGCATCGGAAATTATTGACTGGCAGTCATGAGTTTAGGCCTTCAAGTAAATTGCTGTAAATCTTTATTTGTGCAGCTACTTAAAGACTCGCTGGCAACAAAGTTTGCAGTGGGGTGCAGTGGGGTTAACAAGCCGCCAGCGATTAAGTCATTTCTTATATGGGCTCATTATTTTTTTCTATTTTTCGAATATTTCTCCTCTGTGGCATGCGTAGCTATTGCTACTGGGCTTAGGCTTAGTCCGCTCAACCCTCTTCGATGGCATTGCAATTTTTCACAGTCTAAGCCCGAAATTTAATGTCTGTTGCGTTTGGTGGCAAACTCGTTCCATCGCTTTGTGGCAGCAGCAGCAGCAACAAGCATGCAACTTGTGCCACACTAAGTGCCCGCAACTTTGTTAGTAAAATATTTTTGCTTTTATCTTGACAATGTGTTGTTCCTTGTATATCTTGACTCTTTCCGCATTTGTTCTAATTAAAAGTGACAATTCTACGTAATTAGCTGGCGGCTATTTTTAACACTCGACTGACTTTGGTTGGCAGCCCAAAGCATCTCCAAAGCAGCATCAAAAGACAAACTTACCAACTTTTTTATCATATCAAATTTCTGCAAGTTATTGATTTGTTTATTTCGCTAATTAGTGTTGACAGTTTTGCTTCTGTTTCTTGTGCAAACATGCGTGGTATATTTTCTGATCTTTTCCAGCAAAGATTATATTTACTGAAGTTTACTTAGAAATAAAATGATTTCTATAGATAGAAATGCTTGTAAAAATGAATGTAACTTCACAGTTTTAATTTTATTAACAAAAAAAAACCTTTCACTACGCTCCCGCTGTGTCATGCCACATATATGTCCTAGTTTATTATATTTATTCCTCACTTCGACAGACAGTTTGAGGAAATTGTTCAATTCAAGTGGAGCCCATCGACAAACACACAAATTTTCAGCTCAACTCAACGCTCCAATTGCCGCGAAAACACAGATAAAATGTGTTGTCTTCATAAAGAAAATTTATGGCCACTGAATGTGTTTGTGTATTGGGAAGCTGGTAGCCAATAGCAGGAGTCTAGTACAAATCATTAACATATTTTCCAATTTAAAGACTCGAACAACAAAACGAAATCGAAACGTGCAAACAATTCAATTACAATTATGCAATAAAAGATTGGAAAACTGAAATCAAAATCGAAATCGAAATGAAACCATTCCTATAAAGCGCAACATGTGGCCATGTCCAGTTGAGACTGATCAAACGGATCAGCGGGTGGTTGGCCCGATCGGTCGGTGTTTTTTTTTTTTTTTGTGGTGCCGTCAAACTGCACTGCAAGATATTAAAATACTTTATGATCGGCACTTTGCACTATTCTCCCTCCACTTCTTCTATTTCTGTTTTCCTGTATTTCTTTTCTTTATTTGGTAGCCTGATGAAGGCGTTAATAGATTACTTTTTCTCTGTGGTGTAAAGTGAGCGGTGGAAATGTGCGAAATGTTCAACAGTTTTGTAATTGGGTTACACTACTACTACAAAAACAAAGTATAAGGAATACCGAATGTAGTCTGAATGTGTAATGGGGTGTGCCTCAAAGGTGAAACCAAAAATGCTGTCAGCATGTGAAAGATATTAAGCTTGGCAGACATCTGAATAAGTAATTAGAATCAAAGAAGAATACAACAAATTACTACATAAATTGGGCTAATAGAAAAACAGACAATTTGTCTAGTAATTATAATTCATTTAAGAACTCATTTGTTTTAAGTTCCAATAGCATTTCACTTCAACAAACTTAATTTGTTGAACAAACAAATTATGCGTCAAGATTTCAAAATGGTATATGCTTTACTACAAAGTAAAATGATTAAAATAAGATTTTACAGATGGAAGATCTCTAAGGTTCTGTTTAAAGAATTTAAATTATTTTTCTTTTGCTTCTTTAAATATTGACACATTTTTAATCTTAAAGCAAATGAGGATTTAAATAATGAACAAATGAAAATATAATAAGAAAATCATAGATATTGAAAGATTGAATATTTTGTTAACCTATCTTTAAATACAAACAGAAATCTGTAAATTCGTATGTACCATATGTTATACTTTCAACTGTTAAGATTCGCGTTAATACCCGTATCATAAATAATTCGCGTCACTTGCAAAAAGGGTCCGTCACATTGAATGAAGCCCAATTTCAGAATTAATTATTTACGCGTTCAACTCTGGAATATTTGAGATTTTACATTAATTTGGCACTAAACTGTCAGTCCAAATGGCCAGTCAGTCAGGTTTATGTGTGATATGTGGTTATGCTTAAAAAGTAAGTGCAAAAGGTAAATGGCCCAGGTAAAGCGTTCCAAAGTTGAGCAACTGGCGAATGTCCAATGTTTCCAGGTTCAACATTTAATTGTAATGTGAGAAATTTAAATTAGGTAGCCGCAAATGCGGCTCAGAAACCTCAAGCGGAAGATGCCTAAAGAAAACAACAGCAGCAACAGTAACAAAAAACAACAACAATAACAACTACCAACAACGCCAGAATTATGAACAAAAAAATGTTTCATTTGTTTTTGTTGCTGTTAGGTTTGTTAAAAAAAGATCAAATAACATAAAGCCGCCAAATTTCAATGGAAAACAAAAGCTCACTTATTTGAAATTTGTTGCTCGACTCTTAAGGCAACTAATTTTCCACTTGTGAATACAGAGAGCGAATGAAATATAAATATATATAGACAGAGAGAGAGAGAGAGAGAGAGAGAAAACCAAACAAAACTCCTCATTTCGCTGATTTGTCAGTTCATGTTTGATTATTTACGATCGTTTGTTCAGCGTTGTATTGTATTTTTTTCCTCTCGATTGCTGAAATATTTGATGTTCATCATAGGCTCGATATAATATTTTTATGGTCCGTACTCGTATAACTAGAGAATACGAAAATCTTTTCGGCATTTTTGTTTTGCAGTTCCACTCGAAATTTATTACATCACGATCATTTTTGTTTGCTTTCGGATTCTCCAGATCTACTTTGTAGTTTATGATCATCTCTTTTCGCTTTTGTCTGGTCGACAGCGAATTTTGTTTGCAGCTGCGTTTCCTGGAAAATAATTTCAGCTAGCATCTGATGACGATAGAACCGCTTTACGAATAGATATTTGTGGTTGAACTCTCTTATAAACGATTTAATAATAAAGTTTTCGACACGAGTTTATGGGTTTTGCGCTACATGTTTATGGCATTTGCCAAGCAATACGTTCTTGTGTGTTTTTTACCAAAGGGTGCCATAGATTTCTCCAAAAGATTGCGATTCTATATATTTTGGCAATACGAAATTTACGCATTGCCACAGTTGTGTCAAAACTGTATTCGGCTTATTTCCGACGCCTTAAACACAAACAAAAGTCTTTTACAAATTGTAACACATTTGCTTAGTTTTATTTGCTTGGCAAATACCCTATACTTTACGATTAAAATGTATATATGCAGATGGCAGCCAAACTTTAAAATACTGTCTCGACTACAGAGTGTCATAAAGTCTAGCATTACTCCCCATTCATTGCTATTTTTGTAGAACTTTACTAATTAGTTTACCAAAGCCCACACACATGTGTTTGGCTTCGTTCTGAATTGAAACTGTAAAATACTATTTGTTTATTTACAAACTGTCAAAAGTTTTGTTTAAAAATGTGCCTAAATGTGTTGTCGATTGCTATAATGTAGTGAAGCAAGAAATGTACAATCATTTACTTATTTACCTCACTAATTGAGACATGGAACATAATTTCGTATTCAACCTATGCCAAAGAAGTTAATAAAAGTGTAAAAAATTTAAACGCTGCAACTGTCAAGAATTCAAACTTCAAACAAAAAACATAAATTCAAAGTTTTCCCCAAATTAATTACCTTAAAAATACAGTGTAAAGAAAATGAATTGCAACTCAAGGCAAAGCAATGAAAAGCACAAACAAAGCGAGCCGCAAAATGTGTGAAAACTCATTGAAAAGCATCGAATACTAATTGGAAACAAATTTTCGAAAATGGGAAATGTGTCAGCGTCTGACATGCGAACTGTCAAAATGACAGACGCGTCAATAAAACAAAAACATGAACAACAAATGACAGCAGCAAGTCAACGACAACTAAAACGACAACGACAACTACGACGACAACGATACAGTGCAGCAGTAACCACAGCAGCAGCAGCAGGAACAACAACAAAATTGCTGCACTTATGCATTTTTCTAGTCTGCATAACACACACGCTGCAACAGCAACAGCGACAGCAACATGCAACGCCCGAGGGCAACATGTTGCAGCAGCAACATCCACAGCATCAAACAACTAGTGTAAATAGCAGTGTAAATATCAATTTAAGCAGTAATTTCAATGAAATTGTCACTGCCACGGCCTCTGCGACGGCGACGGCGTCGGCGACACTTCACACTGCTGCAGCTGGCACATTAACCACAGCAGCAGCAATTGTAACCACGTCAACAACAACGACTCCAATGCGCCGCAAATGGCGTCACAAATTTCCCTTTGCCGCAAATCGCAATGCAAGCAGCAGCCACAGTCACAGCAATGGCAACAATAGCAGCCACAAACGACGTAAGCTGCAGCGTCCTCGTCATTATCAACGCAATGTGACGCATGCAACTCGCACCACAACAGCAATGGCAACAATTGCTGCCAGCGCGACGGCGACAACTGCTGCAACATTGATACCAAAGATACAGCAACAAAAGCAACTTCAGCAGCAACAACAACAATTTACTTATCGCACGCGCTTTCAGACCAGCTTTCAGCAACAGCAGCAACATATTGCAGGCACTCAGCAACAACAAAAGCAGCAGCAGCAACAACAACAGCAGAAGTACTTTGTTGCCATAACGCCAAGACCGCAGAGTCAACAGCCACAACAAAAGCAACATGGCTTTGCATTGCTGCCTGCCACCTACTATCAGCAACACCAACAGCAGCAACAGCATCAGCAACAACTCTTTGGCAATCTGAGCCAGCAGCAACAACAGCAACACATTCTAATACACCCGGGCAACAACAACATTGTGTTGTACAACAACCTCGACTCAATACCTCCCTGCCCCCCAGGCATCTTGCCAACAACTGGTGTGCGTTTGATGCCACAACACTTCATACCATTGCGCCCCACAACAACCCAACGCTCCAGGCAACGCGGTAAGCAAAGCTTAACTCACGAGTCATTTAATTGTCACGATGAATACATCGAATGCGCATTGCGTTTAAAAAAAAAGACTAAATAAACAAATTATAAATAAAAGTATAGGTGTTAATTACGCTAATAAAAATTGCATTCGCTCCGTTTATGGCATTAAATGTGTTTACCCACTTAAATGGCACCGGGCTGCAATAAGCTCGTCATGCTTGGCGCCTAAATGGCCCCTCTCTCTACCCATAATTACCACCACACTCCGCTGCAGTCGCCTCTGGCTATCACAGCGTTAGAAAGCCTGCCTAATTGGCCAAGGTAATTGGCATTTTGGCGGCCAACGGCTTTAAGAGACACCAAATTGCCAAAACAAGCTGCATGTGATTGTCTCTGTTACGAAAGAAAGCTGAGGTTCTCAATTTAAAAATCATCTTTCGAGGGAATCAGTCAAGTTTACTAAAATATAAACTTACAATTTTCTATTTCTTATTCAAATAAAGAGATTAAATATCGAAAAACTACTTAAATATCTAAGCTATAAAAATATTAAGAAAAAGTAAAGTTCTTTCAATCAAAACTGTGATTTGCCTTAAATCATTACGAAATTATTCTTGGCTATAAATAATAAACCCAATCTAGATATTTCATGTTTGAAATCAATTAGCAGGAATTTAAATGACCCGCGTCGACTTTATTTATTGATTTCTAAGGTATTTATTTCGTTTAATTTTTTTTGAATGCTTATGTAATCGAATCACTCAACAAATTTGCAACCAACTCAAATTACATACACATTAAAATGCAAAAAATGCTGCTGCCAATTTGATTGGGGTGCCTGAGAGTTGTGGGTCCATTGATAGATTGTTTCGGCGTTGGACATTTGGCGCCTGTTGCGCCTGCTCAATTAGCATTTTGGGGAAACAGCCAACGACATCGACAACATACGATTACTCGTAGTCGTACTCGACTCATGTTCGTATTTGTACCAACGAAATGGCCGCAAACGAGCACGAAGCTGACATTAGAGAGCTGGTTGTTTCAATGGATTTTTTCGTTTTGCTGTAGGCGCCCAACGTGGGGTGCTGATGACATTCACGCTCTATATGCATAGATGTGTTTGGGAGGTGCATTGTTAGATGACTATTAACTGCCACAATTCCTATTCTAGAGCAGACATTGGTGAACAAACCCGCGCCAACTAACTAAACGCAACACAAATATTGATATTACCCGTGTCTTCGATCTTCAAACGAGACGCCATCCGTTGGCACACATATTTGACAGTTGCAAGTTGCAACACCTACTACATGGGACAGTAATCTATAGTTGCATGCACTGAATTGGACAACATGTTGGGGGCTGCAGTTGATTTTTTAATTACAATGAAACGTGCCACAAAAACAATGTGCTCGCTAATTGCGCATAAAACTCCAGCAAAGGCCAACAAAAAAAAATGTTACAAAAAATAAACAGGAAAAAAACATCGATGGGGAAAGAGGAGTAACGGCTTAGATGTGGGCAAAGGGCCAGGGGAAATTCTGTAACATTAACAAACTTGAAAATGTAAGCGGAGCAAATGGACAGACAAACAGGGCAAAGCAAAATCCAAACAAAAGCAAAGCAAACAAATGAACCATATGACAAATGCAAGTGTCAAACTTGTAGGCACGACAGTTGTTGAGCTGACATTAAGCTGCAGTGGCTCTCAAACTGTGATTGTTTGAATTTATGGATTAGCAATCATTGAGAAATATGTCGTTGGTTTGAATTTTACTCATTACTAGTAAACTTAAACTGCAGCTTCGCCCGCGACTTCAATTTGTAAATTTCAATGGAGTGCTTAGTAAGCAATTATTATATTAAATTCAAAGGTATTAAGAAAGCTTTCTTATTGTCTAACTTATATAAAATAGCAATCACCTCTTACTCCTCTTACCGTTTAGAGGGAGAGTTGCTTTCTTCTACACGATCTTTTGTAAAACTATTCAAGTTTAAGAATAACAAGAATGTAATAAAAGTATATCACCATAAATTTTCACTATAAATATTCAATGCATATTGAATCTGTAAAAATCAAAGTCAACTTTCTCAACTTTTCCCAGATATACTATTTTGTTTGTTCCCTCCATTTCGAAAGATCAACATAAGGAGTGCAGCCACTTATTCAACACTTTTACGGTTGCAACTTCCTCCATCTGAGATCTCTTCAAGCACATGTTATGCCAACTTCTTTGACGCTTCAACTGCCAAGCGCAAAAGTTGCCGTTTCATTTAAATTGCCGCTACGTTGTTTACGCATCGCCACAAACAAAAACAACACCAACCAGAGAGCACAACAACGACGGCAACAGTAAAGGGGACAAAGAGGCAACGCTAACAAAAAAAAAATCATTTGAAGTGCATAGATCAAAGTGACCGAGGCGCCAGTTTAGTTTGTTGTTGTTATTATTTTGATGTTGTTGTTGTTGTTGTTGCAAGCATATTTGAGGCTTATGTCTGCCTGAGTTTCTGTTGATTTTGGCCCACGAGGCAGGCGTCAGCTTCAGCTATAGCTTCGGCTTCAGCGTCATCTTGTCTCTGACCTTAGACAACCCGGCACACGTTGTGGGGCCCAGAGAGACACGCAGACATTCGGAGAGACAGCCAAACATCCAGACACAACTCAACAAAATTACCAAATAAATATGAAAACGTGACTAGCCAGAAATAGTACAAGTATTTGCAAAGCTCTCCTGGGATCATAGACACTTACATGCATATACATACAAGCGAGTATACAACTTATACATGTAGGAGCTTGTAACTGTGTATCTGGACTAGTTAACATTATCTGAACTCAGACACCGACCAATAAACAAAAGCAAAGCTAAGCTGTCATTAAAACAAAAGTGAAATTCTTCGACTTTGTTATGTTATTTGAATTTCTCTGGCGCTGTTTAACCTAATTTTTCTCCATTTCCAGTATCAAAACCACAATGAAACTCGTCACTCTCCACACGTGGTCTTTCACACAGGCTCTCGTATTTCCGGTGTGTTTTAATTGGAAATTGATTTATAAAGCATATCAAGCTTTGTCTTTTCATTTATCTCCCTCTAGCTCTATCGCTAATTTGACATTTATTTGTAATATTATACATTTAGCTCTGCTTGAAGAAGACCTATTTAAAAGCCACAAGAACACGGTTAATGTGAGTAGGAAATATTTGAAATTTTGTTACGAAGTACCAACTATTCGATTACTTTTTCGAATGTTGCTTATCATTTGACTATTCGATACACATGGACACACTTATTCTATTATAATTTTAAGTGTGGTTAAAGAAATCTCCTTTACAGAAACATGGTTTATATGAGTAGGGAATATTTGAAATCTAGTTACGAAGTACCAACTAGTCGATTACTCTCTCTGGCGTTGCTTATCTAACATAGCATTTGATTATTCGATACACATAGACACTTTTATCGCTCCATTCGCTTGTCACAACAAGCACAGCAACACCTTAAAAAATGTTTTGCTTATTTCTCGACATGATCTCTCACAATTTTCGACGGCGCTCGAAAAGATATTTATGAAGCCGCCACCAGCCCATTGCGAAAATTAATGCTTAATTTAAGCGTCACTGAAATAATTTGCTGGCATTTTTCTCTTACAATTTAGCCACAATCGTTCAACGGCGAACGGGTTATCCATAATCAGATTTAATGAAAATTGAATAATAAATATTATCGGGCGCAAAATTGTTCAAAATTACAGCTGCCAACTGTGTCGGCAACAGTGGGTTAATGTTTTCATACACAGAAGCTGATTACCAAATGAGCTGCCAGAATAGTTATCGAATTCTTCAGATCGAAGACAGCATACGCTTACGTCATTATTAACTCGAATCAAGAAAATTGCATAACATTCATAAAACATATTTATGAAATTGAAAATACTTTTGTCTTTATACTTAAGAGGCACTTTATGAGTCCATCAAACATATTTATCATAAATAAATTCTTTGATTTCAACTTTTAACTGACAAACAATTATTAAATGCCTCTTAGATACATGTAAATCCAAATTCAAAAATTCGATTACAATAAAATTTGTGTTAAACGTAATTTAAATAAAGTATTAACTGTACACAAAAATATTGAAATGTGTTACTTAAAAACAAGATATGCAAACTGTGCCAAAAATATCTAATTTTGTGCATTACTCATTTATTATTCATTCTTTATTTTGACCATTTTCGTTTTGCATTCTAAACCAAAATTTAAGATTCTTAAGATCAAGTAAATCTCTTGAGTGATTTCCTCAAATCTTCTATTAACATTAATATTCCACATTTATTCTTTTACTTTTCCTATTATACCTCATTACAAAACACCTCTATAAATATCAGTCATACAAAAATTAATTATTATCTATGAAATGTGCAGTAAAACTGAATTAATTGAAAATTTGCCAACTTTTCACACGTTTTAATGGCCATGCGAATCAACTATATGAGTTATGGGTATACCATTGAAAATTCATTTGCATTCGCATGCAAATATTATCGAAATCTATTGGGAGACCGTTCAAATTGCCCATAAAAACGGGTTGCATCTTTCTAGCCAGAAAACAACTTTCACACTTTACACACACACACACATACTTAAGCTTACACACACCAATGAAAGAGAGCTCTGGCTGTCTAGACCGCCCCTAAGCAAGCAACTGCAACTGCAACTTCTCACGTATTTAGCCAAACTATCGCCACATGCCATAAAAACGTCAAATTGAATTTTATTTCAATTAACGAAACTATTTGCCCAAAAAGAAAAATCCAAAACTGTATAAAAAAAAACCAGATACACTCTAAAAAATTATGCACGCTATCTGAAAGTCAAAAGAAGTCGACTAAAAGATGCCCAGTAAGCACCACAAAGCTGCCTAAATTGTTAATTTGTAAGCTTTACAAAGTATAGAAAAAGGGGAAACCAGTTATATGATTTAAAATCTTTTTCTTAACATATTCTTAAATGCTTTGGACATCTTTCAAGTAAATTCTTCATCATCTCCAATGAAATCACGTTTTGTGTTGTCTACTTTCGCATAGCATAAACCCCATTTTCATGTTCTTCTAACTACAGGGTATTGTAACAACGTCAAAGACTGTAGCCGGCAGCTTTTCAAGTCTTGAAGAGCAAATACTTACCCAGCAGCCAAAAAAATAAAATAAAAAATAAAACCACGAAAACGAACCGAACCGAACCGAAATCCATTTAACAAAACACTTTGGGGCATTGTCCAGAGAGTTGCTAGCGATGCAGTTTAAATATTTGATAGTCGCGTTTAAATTAAAAATACATGTCGCAAATAAAGATAAGAAATTGCCAGACATAATGTTGCGGCCGATCGAGCTCCCCCGGAATGCTCAACTCCGCCTCCACAACAACAACAACCAAAAAAGTTAATTAAAAATACTAAAAGTGCAACTGGCGTAATTAAAATACAACTGCAATTAGGCAAAAACACGTCATGGCCTTTGAAAGTTTACTTTTTTTTGCTGTTGATGCAGTAATAAAACATGTTTTTATTGTTTTGGTAATTACAATTTCGATGTTTTTATGGCATTTCAGTAAGGATATCTCAAGTATGCAGATAAATCTTTAAAATTAAAACAATTCAGCGATTAGCCAATCAAAATTGCATTATAACATTCGTAGATACTTGTTGCTCACTCTTTAAGGAGAGTCACAGAACTATCATCGCTAACAATAAACTACGTTTGAAAAGGACTGACACTTTATCACATCATAAACGCAAATGGAACTCATTAACTTGTCATGATGTAATTTGAGATGCAGTTTAACACTTTGTCATATAACAAAGTCAATTTATCATGCACTTAGAAGGTGTATTCCAAATGTCAATCAAATTTCATGGGAACACTAGCTTTCAAGGGTATTCAGAATTTTGCAATTCAAATTTTCGCCATCCTTACTGCATTTTACAAAAAGAAAAGCAAAAACATATACCATCTAGTTGGTGTTGGTGTTGATGTTGTTCACCGGGCTGTGAGACACACCCACAGCATTCGTTGAGACTGACACACATGTAGCTTTGCATGTCGTGTGTTGTGTTGTACTGGGTGAGAGGACTAACAGACAGTGAGACAGGCATAGAGTTAGGCAGACAGTCAGGCAGCCTGTATTTGATCCCCAGACCCAGAGAGATATACAGCACACACCCATGAATTTAGCTAGAGAGCTGTGAGTTGAGAAGCTGGGTGCAAGATTCATGGCTGGGCTGGTCGAGCAATCGGCCAAGTGACAGGAAATGCAATTTGAGCCCGCCAAGCATTTGACTGCGTTCATTTTGATGGGCGAAAGTGCAGTGTGCCCAGGTCTGGCTGTAGGCCAGCATACGCTACACATATTGTATTCCCGGTGGGCGTTACCTGGTGGGCGGACCCAAAACAGATCTTACAGCCTAATGGAAAATTGCTTAATTAAGCGCATTTAAAGGCATTAATTACGCGAAAGTTTCAAATTTGTAGAAAATTCAGTTACAGTTAATTGGAAATATTTTGAAACGATAGGAAAATTCATTTGATAGGTTTAAAAAGAAAACAAGTAAGAAAACTTCAGTCGTGTGTGTTTGACTGTGAGGTATTCGCTACCCATTTTTAATAAAAACCTATTCTTTAAATACATCAAATTTATACCGCTAAGAACTAAAATATACCGAAGGCTATATTTGATATATCAATATAGTACTTCATTTTAAATATACAAAATATATCAGATTGTCAGTGAAAGCAACTTAGACCCGATAGTAGTAGAAGTTTTTTGCTTTCCAAAAATATTTCTTTGTACCCTATAGGAAGAGTGTATAAAAAGATTATCTGAATGACAAATATATTTATTTAAACTCTTTCATTCACTATTTTCGCATATACAAAAAATTATTGTATTTAATTAGATACACCATTCAGAGCCATCTTAGTTTCAGACTTCTACAGAAGCTGAAAACTTATAATGTCTAAAACACGCTTACAAATATTTTCAAATAAATTAAGTAAATTTCAATGTAACATAAAGCCAAAGTTTTATAAATAGCTTTGATTTCCTCCAAAAGATAAAAAGCAGCGATACATCTTTAAGTTCACACCAAGAAAAAAAAAACAAAACTCAATAAAAAAAAACCTATCAGCATTGATCTGATCTACACACTTCATGTAGGCATTTAGAGCCATTAAAGAAACCATTTAAAACTACCGAAACACTTGACGCTTTGAAACTCTTCAGATGATTTCAATTTCCGAGACTGTGATAAATACTTTGCATAAATTTGCACGCACAAAACTGTCAACAGAATTAAATTTGAAAATGCTGCCAACGCCAAATGAAAAAAAAAAGAAGGAAAAAACCTATTATAAATTTTAATATTTTTTTCTTTTTGTGGGCGCGCCTGAAATTTGGCACAACTGCGAATTTTCAGCATGTGAATATGACATTTACAAAATGTGTTTTTCATATTTCGAGAGCTGCAGTCCAATCTACAAGTATTTGCTCGATGTAATTTATGTTTCCTGAGCACCGCAAAAATTGTGTGTTATTTTCACGAAAAAACTAGCTGTTTGTCTCATTATTCAATGACAAGTTGAAAAGCTGAAAAGCAAAACCCGAAAATATGTTTGCGGCATTTAAATGCAAATTAATATGCCATTCATTAGCGCTGTGGCAATTCATCATTTTGCGCAGTTTGACAAGCACTGCGAAAGGTCAAAGCGCTTCAAATTGATTGCCAAGTATTACAAATACGTAAGTATAGCGACTAGCTTTCGAAATACTTTATAGTCCTATTGAATAGTTTGAGAATCGAATGACTTGCAAATACCCTGTATTAGTAGAATAAATTTCTGTATTTAATGGAGAGAAGGACAATAAAATAAGAATATCTATACACATTGAAGAGCTTAATACTACAACCAGCTCTTATAGACATAAATATCTATAGCCTTCACATATTTATATAATCTGATAATACCCTTCGCTTCGGCGTTTTATGACTAAAGGGTATACACAAAAAAACACGTTGTGGTCTAATGCCAAAGTTTATGCTGCTTAATACGCTCGCATTACGCGGCATAAACAAATTTGCATATGATTTTTTATGGCACGGGTGCCAGCATAAGCCCCAAAACTGCCACTTGTCTTAAAATTCCCCAACTACTCGACTTTACTCGACTCAACTCCAACGCCAAACTCGTGACTTCAATCTTCCAAAATGCCAAACGACGTGAAAAATCTAAAAATAAATGCGCGAAATTGTAAACTAGAAGTAGAAATAGAGAAAAAATAAAGCGAAAAATAAAATCATGCTATCCATAATTTAGATGTCGAGACGTCTTAACGGTGTCTGGCAGTTTGCCTCAATGGATATGGTTACCGAAAACTACATCATTTATGATTTGGCTTGCTTAATAATGGAGACATTCGGATTAAGTGGTGCTACAAATGTGCTTCCACTTGACAAGTCGTAAATACAAGAAGTAAATTTACAGAGCAAAGTATGAGTAATGAAAAATACTTCTAAACATCGAATGGTTAAAAACAAAATTTGTGTATAAATTTCAATTCCGATTAAAACTATTAAGACCTGCTTGCGGTATTCACTAATCAATCTAACTCTCTCTACGAAAAGCCTTCATCTGCTACTCAATTTAATAGAGTCGACAGCTTAGCCAACAGAGGAAAAAAAATAATTTAATAAATTGCACACAGGCGATATTTTAATGTAGCCACTTCCACGGCGACTGCCACTTATCAAGAGCCGCAAATTCAACACCGTCAGCCGATTATTATAATCAACAAAAAGCTATAATTAATTTATACCCTGTACCCAGAAATGGCCACTTTAACGGTTACCCAGAAACATTGTTCCAAAGTATTATTATCTAAGACAATAAAGTTGAGCTTAGTAAATAGTCGCCAATCGTTTAAGATTTATTAAAAGTAAAGAGAGTATTTAAGTCAAATTACGTGGTATTTGCTAGTCAATCCCTAGAGACTTGTGTATTCTTACATTTTTCTATTATTTTTTCGAGGTGGAGCGATCAGCCAGCAAGTCAAAGGCAATTTCCTGAGCAAAGTTAACATTCGATTAATTTATGGGGCGCACGAAAACAATCGAGACACTCTACTTGTAGTCATAGTCGGGACTCTTTACTCGGGAACTGTGACTATTATGACGCTTAAGCGCCGAGTTCGATCAAAGAAAGCATAAATAATGCCACGCCACGGGAGTAGGAATGGGACTGGTCCAATAATAGTAGTGGTTGTTGTTGTTGCTGTTGTGTTGTCTGGAGCAACTGGTTGAAGCCAGCAGGACCAGTCGCAAGGCCTGGCCAAAACAAAATGTATGCAAACGGGTTAATTAACTACGAAATTTCGAGCGTTAGCGTTAGCTACGTGAGCCTATTAAAAGGCAGCTCAGCACAGCCGGGTGGTCGATTCCTCCTCCCACCTCTACCGCTGCCGCTGCCACCGCTACTCGCTCCTCCAGCTTGCACTCTTTCAGTCAGGCCAGTCTTTCTTTCTTTCACAGTTAATGTGGGTCAACTGTGGGCGG
Source organism: Drosophila albomicans (assembly GCF_009650485.2). Lineage (NCBI taxonomy): Eukaryota > Metazoa > Arthropoda > Insecta > Diptera > Drosophilidae > Drosophila > Drosophila albomicans. Next base: position 7,207,249 of record NC_047628.2, on the reverse strand, counting down.
CTAACGAGGCAATAACAACACAACAATAACTACAATAACAGCCAGCAACTGCAACTGCAGTAAACGCATTAAGTCTGCTGCAACTTACAGCAATTGCCGCTGTCGCTGCCGTTGGCCAAGTATTTTTGTTTTTTTTTTTGACATTTCAAATGTCAACTTACACATAAATCTTGTCAAGACAGTTGGTCACTCAGTCAGTAAGTCTGTCAGTCGTTCAATCATTCATTCATACAGTGGTCAACGCATTGCCACAAGATTGTTATCGCAGTTGCATATAGATGCTTAATTGCCGTTTGATTTCTCGCACAATCTAACCGTAGCTAATATGCATTGAATGCCCTCCCACTTTGGGTTATATAGACGCTATAGATTTGGTGATCTCCACTCTATTATTTACATTAACTAGTTGAAAAACAACAGCATTAAATTCATTTGCAGATTTGGAATTTATGTTTCCCCTATCATTTGAATTTAATCTCCTATTTTTTTTACAAAAGCATTTAAAGTGTATTTAGACTTCACAGATAAAATTGCGGTTAAACGTTTTTTTGTATCTTAACAATTTTGTTGTTGTTGATTGGAGATTTATGATAATTGATTGACCGCGTTGGCGCGAGTTTCTTTAGCAATCTGCACATTGCGCATACGCAGCGGTGTCTGGCAACTGGTCGCAGAATAAATCATTTAATCAATATTTTGTCATGTCCCGAGTGAAAAACCGCATGGCAGCCAAACACGTGCTCTACATTTTACCTGATATATTTTCTGAACATTTTTTTGTTGCATTTTTGTTTTTTTTTGTTATTTATTTTCCTCAATGTGAATTTGCAATTATACTGTCAATTTTCGTCATGTTCGTTTATGGCATTTCAGAATTATTATTGTTTAATTGTAAATTTATTACATTTTTTGTGAGTTCTGAATGTGTTGACAACATTTTGGAACTTGTTTGCAATTTTCATTGTGGGGTAGGTCGAAGGCCAATATCATAGTATAATAACATATAAAGTAAACTATGAATCTTGCGGCTTAGTTAACACTAATTGTAATTGTTGTAAAATGTAATTAAAAATTATTTACTATTAATTTATTATTTTCAAAAACACTTAAATTATTTCATTAGAAATCTCCATAAGATATTGCACTTGCCTAATCTCAAGTTTACCTTTAAATGCACCACAATTACTTGAAGTTTTCATGGCAATCCATCAAAGCCAGTTTGAAAATGCATATGATAAATGTTACGCACGCTCACCTAAAACCCCGTTAAACGAACGGAAGTGCACTTTAACTACCCACAGATGCCCCACACACGATCAACGAACGTCTGACCATAGTTGCAGACCTCTAGCCAGAGTTTCTAGCCAAACTTGGAAGCAACCAAAGAAACAGACAACAAAACGCGCTCATTAATAAAAGGCAAACAATGAAAATTGTCAATAAAAAATTGAGAGAAACAACAACAACAACAACGACACAGTGCTGAAGACCCACGCAAAATTTAACAACTCTAACATTTTCAGTCAGCAAGCAGACAGAGCAAACCTCTGTGGGAGTTGCGATTGCCGCACAGTGACTCTCAAACTGTAGCATGACAAACGCATTTCTGAAGCGTCGAGTCGTGATGCCTCATTGTATATTTTAATGACATCATTTGCTCAGCGAGATTGAGAGTGAGAGCGAGAATGATATAGAGGGAAAAATGAAAGAGTCTTGGATTTGAATTGCATCAGTTGATTGAACCTTTTATTGGTTGACTGTCTGAGAGGTGGCAACAAATGACAACAATAACATGAAGATTAAGAAAAGGTAACCTTTCTCTTGGATGCTTTTAAGCTGTAATGCTGCAATGCTGCAACTGCGCCTCTCGTTCATTCATGAAAATGCAAATCCCAAGCAGGCACTTGACAGCTGCAACAGTCAAAGCCTCAGCCAAGTGCCTTGAGGCCTGCCAGTCTGCCTGCCTTGCTCTTCCAGCAACTCCTCCACAAAAAACTCCTCTCGTGGACGCAGTCGAACTACTATCTCCTCGTGTCGCGTGCTATGGCATGTTCATATTTCTAAACATTTATTTGGCATACGCTTTTCACTGAAATGGGTATCGGAAACTGTTCAAAAAGTTTGTTACAGTACCGAAAAGAAAACAACAGAAACTCATTATTTGTTTCCGAAAACAATTCTAACTAATAGAAAAAAGTTTATTATATTTGAATTTTAATAAACTCAATAATATTAGTTTTTTTCATCTATATCATCAGCAACTAAGAATAACTTTTACTTTGATTAAACAATCCTTAATACACTACATCAATTTTCCATCCAACATTGCTTAAAAAATAAGTAAATGCAGTATGCATTTTTATTACTCTGCTTTCACTAGTTCAAATTGAATATTCTGATCCATTGATCTAATTCAAGTAAGCGTACTTCAAGTTCGCCAGATCTAAGCATTCATTTTGTACCCAGTCTTTATAGATATTTTTTGTGTTAAACATTTTTAGTTACTTTTTTTTGCATTAGATCTCGCAATCAATTTGAATATTTTTGCGTTGGTTTTACCGGATTTATGAATGAATTTATTTTCGTACTCGTATACTCGCATATGGCAGGCAAGTCGACGTACGCTAGGTTGGCTGACTTGACTGGTAGACAAGCAGACTTGTCTGCCACATCCATGTGCAGCGACTCTCCTTGTCTTTGTATGTGTTAGGCCCCGTAAGCGTCTGTCGTATCCTCTGTGTGTCGTGGTTGCATTTGTCGTTTGTCGCCTGGATAGGAAACTCTATGCAAATGTGGGCGGGTTTGCGATGCTGCCTACGCGCAACCCACAAAACGACCAACTAGCTGACTGATCTTTTTGCTTGGCCAACACTGTTGTTGTTACCAGTCTTTTGGGTGCAGTTAGCTTTTGCTGCCGTTCGACTCCATGATGATGATGGCGATGATGGCAATGGTAGCTCATGTGGCTCCCTAAACAAACTGCGAATTGCAAAGCAAACGAGTCCAATATGAATTGAATAGCACTGACCTATGACATCGAATAACCTTAACATCCGTTATTATTTAAACAAATTAAAGTTTGTGAATGATTACTTGAAGTTATTTAAAGACTTACTTTTAACAAAATAACAATAAAATAACCAAGCAGTTACTTAAATTAATTACAATTGTTGGAATTTTAATTTGAGTATTTTCTGCTTATTCACTTTTTGCATTCTTAACGTTTTTCATTTCGATTCTTAATGAATTTTATTTTATTAAAAGATTTTATTTGCATTCATGGAATTATCTCAATTGAGCAATTATATATTTTTCTATATTTGTCTGAAATTTATTCCATTTAATTTCAGCTGGGTTCGATTGATTTTAAATATGTATATTTTTTAAGTAACTGTCATTTCTTTTTTTCCTAATAATTTTCGATACCCTTAAATTGTTTCACCTTTTCAATAATAATAATTCTTTCAATAATTGTGTTTTTTGAAGTATTTTGTATTAGTATTATACCATTTCAAATATGGTTCGTTTATAAATATTTAAAATTTTAGGTATCTATGGTACTTATTATTTTTATTATTTCGCAACTACTTTATGCTTTTTATTATATGGAATTATTATTAGAGTGTCAATGTTTCTATTCACTATTGTTAATTCTCAAATCTCTCTTCATTCTTTGCAGACTGTCAATGCAGTCCGGTTGGATCGCTATCGACCGCTTGCGATAAGCGCTCCGGGCAGTGTTCGTGTCTACTGAATGTGGCCGGTCGTCGCTGTGAAAAGTGCAGGGCGGGACACTGGAATCTTACACAAGGTGTCGGTTGTTACGATTGTCAATGTGATCCACACGGATCACGCAGTCGTGAGTGCAATCCGTGGACTGGTCAATGCGATTGCAAAATCGGAGTCGGAGGAAGGCATTGCAATGAGTGCACCGAGGGCTTCTTCGGCTTCAGCACAGATGGCTGTCAACGCTGTGCAGCTTGTGCGGCCGAGGGCCAGGTGTGTGATCCCCTCAACGGACGCTGCATTTGTCCCAAATTCACTCGCGGCCTGGGCTGTGCTCAATGTGTGCCTGGCACCTGGGGCTGGCAGGCGCGACTCGGTTGCCGGGAGTGTGAGTGCGATCACATTGGCTCCATTGGCCAGCATTGTGCTGCCGTCGGTGGACAGTGTCAATGTCGCGAGGGATACGCCGGACGCACCTGTAACAGCTGCGCCGTCGGTTACTTTGGCTATCCGGAATGTCGACGCTGTGGCTGCGATACTGCTGGTTCGTTTATGCGCTCCGATGGCCTCATTGCCTGTGATTCCAACGGACAATGTCCCTGCAAATCGCTGGTGGTGGGACTCAAGTGCGACACCTGCATGCAGAGCACCTTTGGCCTCTCAGCTCTCAATCCGGAGGGCTGCACCCACTGTTTCTGCTTTGGCCGTGCCTCTGAGTGTGAGCAGAGTGATCTATCCTGGGGTCACATACGCATGTCAGAGGCACGCAATCTCAGCGTGCAACAATTGCGACCGCAGCACGTGCCCAGCAGCGAGTTCGAGTACATTGTGGTCATCCAGATGGCAGGCAGCGTCTCCTATCGCGAGGATGCGGAAATACAGCGCATGAATGACCTCAGCCTCGTGCCACGATCCACCGGCAATGTTTCCATCGGCGCCTACACCCAGTTCTATCAGCCACTGTACTTCCAGCTGCCACCGCAGTTCTACGGCGATCGCACCGCCAGCTACGGCGGCAATTTGTATTTCTCGCTGCTCACCGATGGCGCCCATACGCCGCTGGAGCGCAAGGTGTTGGCGCAATATCCGTTGGTGCAGCTGCATGCACATGCCAAGCTCGTGCTGGACTTTTACGAGAACGAGGAGTTCGAGTACTCGCTGAATGTGACACATCGTGTGCCGTTGCACGAATCGTATTGGAAGTATCATCATAATAGTCGGGCAGTGGATCGCGGCACTCTGATGGCGGCACTGCAGAATGTGCGACACATTTTCCTACGTGCCTTTGCCTTTGCAGAGTTCCAGCAAGTTGTGTAAGTGTAGTTTCAGCTTGATAACCAAACTACGCATAGTTACCGATTTCTATTTAAAATAAACTCATTTAGGGTTTTCCGCACCCAGTACTCATACGTTTCCACTTCTCATGGTACATTTCTACTCGTATCTAATATTTACTTGTTTTACATGCTTGGCACCGTTACTACTCATATTAAATGGTTTAGGCTAGACACAAACCAACCAATTCGAATTTCACAATTATAATGTACTTACTTACGTAGAAAACTACTCGTTTCATATGTACTCACTTCACATTACACTATTTGTAATGCGTATGTACTCACATTACTTTTCGCAGTAAACTACTTTATTTCGCGGCGTAACTATTTGCTTGAAAACGCACATACTTTTTTCGCATTGCGTTTGCTTGTATTAATTACATTTCTTATTCACTTTGCTAGGTTACACAATGTACACATGGATGCTGCCATATTCGTGCAGGGCTCCACTAATCTCATAGCTAAGGGTGTGGAGCGCTGTAAGTGTCCCAAACGTTTCGACGGCCTCTCCTGCCAGGATCCCGGCAATTCATATTATCGCTGGCGCAATACGAGCGATGTAGAAAGTGTTTTCATCGAGGATCTAATTGGACGTGCTGCACCCTGCCATTGCAATGGACGCAGCAACGAGTGCGACCGCGAAACCGGCGTGTGCAAGGTAAGAATTTAAACTTTTTAACCGAATCAATCAAGAACTAGTTAGTTCTAATGTAAACAGAATGTGCTGGAAGAAGGGCAAAGTCTGTACTGAAATTTAATTGTCTTTCCCGAACCCTTTGCCATTATCAGATCACTGTAAACTAGTCCGAAGAAAGACACAATTTTTAAATTTGATGTACCGAAAAATAAAACAAAAATTACAATTACAATTATGTACCAAAAGGTGTATAGTAAAGTTAACCAGTGAACTGAACGGTACAAATACAAAAATGGACCAACTTTACTTATGAGCATCTACTGAGAATGAAACGTTTTACCACACTGCATCCCTTTCCAATTTAACGTTACTTTGCAGAACTGCCGCGGGAACACTGGTGGCGCCCATTGTCAACAGTGCGCAGATGGCTTCTATGGTGATCCGAACTCTCGTCACGGCTGCCAAGCATGTCCCTGCCCCGAAACCAATCGCAACTTTGCACGTGGTTGCAACGTGTGGGAGGGCGAGGTGAGCTGCATCTGCAAGCCCGGCTACACAGGACGACTGTGCGAACGCTGTCAGGAGGGCTTCTTTGGCAATCCGATGCTGTATCCGAACAGCAGCTGTCAGGAGTGCGGCTGCCACCCAGATGGTATCAGAGCCGAGGGCTGCGATGCGGAGACGGGTCAATGCTATTGCCGCGATGGCGTCGCAGGTCTCAAGTGCAACAAGTGTCTGGCAGAGCGACATCATCTCGTCGAGAACGGTTGCAGAGGTATGTTATACATTTATCACTTAAGACAGCCATTAATTTATACTTTCAATTAGTCTGCGATAACTGCACCTTGCTGTTACTGGATTACGTGGAGCTAGTGGGGCACAAGTTGCGTCGTGGACTGCACAACATGGATTTAACGGGCATTCCCGCACCTTATCAAATGCTCTCCGAGTATGAGCGTGCCTATGACAAGTGGCATGCCCGGCAACAGAACTACATTCAGGCTCGGCAGCTGCTCCTTGGCTACGACAACGGAGCACTCATCAAACTGGATGCCCATGCCGAGAATGGCAAGTTCCAGTCGCGCAAAGCTCTGGCCACCATTGGGAAGCGGCAGCATGCGCTCAACTCCATGCAGGAAGCCGCACTGTTGGTGCAACATGATGTGGCTACGTTGCGTACCGAGATTAAGCACACTCTGCACAATCTACACAACTATGGCCAAGGAGCTCAACATCTGAGTTTGCCCACGGCACTGAAGCAGGCACGTTTCTATCTGCAGGCCATTCAACAGCATCATCAGCTAGTCCAGGATATTCGAGGCAGCAATGAATGTACATGGCAACAGTTCTATGCCACGGGCAATGCTTCGGATGCGGCATTTGATCAACAGGCGCGCCTCGAAATGCTTTGGCGGGATCTCAATCAGACCAACTATCGTGTGGCAGACATGCGACTGCACATCGATCGCACCCAAGAGGCAGAGTCGGAGGCCGAGGATGTGCTCGAGCATGTGCGCAACTTGAGTGGCCATGTTGGTGAACAGTACCAGCAAATCGATGATCTCACCGAGCGCATTGGCAAGCACTTAAATCAGAGTGTTGTGCACCGTGGCGAGGACATGCTGAACAGAGCCATGTTGCAACAATATCAGTTGCAGGAGCAGCGTCATCATCTGGTTACCACAACTGTGCAACTAAACCAAACACTCGACGACCAGCTAGAGCCACAACGTGAGGTGCGCAAGCATTGGCTACCAAAGGCGGAGAGACACGCAACTCGCCTGCTCGAGCGCTCCAATGAGTATGCGAGAAAATTTCAACCCACGAGGAATGGAGCTCGCATCGCCATGCTGGCCAGGTGAGTATTAAAGGCATCTCAATTCTCCTGCTAGCTTTAACATGATTTTTTCTTACAGTTCCGCGCATAGCAATATTTCGCAGGCCATTGAGGATGCTCGTCAGGCTTCACAGCTCGCCAAGGAGCGCGTTTATGAGGCACAACACACGCTCTATCCCAGCGATGGCAGCTCCATGATTGAACGTGCCAAGCACTCGTTGCACAGCTCCAAGCAGCTGCAACGCGAGGCACTGCAGCAGATGCAACAGTCCACAATGCTCAAGGACAAGCTGCAGCAGCAAGAGCAACAGGTGGAGGGCGTTAAGCGCATCATCTACGAGACGGGACAGCGCAGCAATAACATTACCAGCCATCTGCAGTTATTGACCAACAATTCGGCGCGTCGACTGGCCGAGGAGAGCATGGAGCTTGCCCAGCGCACCAGCGATCAAATGAATGCTGAACTTCACTCGGCTCGGGAAATGCAACGTTCCTTACAACATATGCGCAAATCATTTGCAATGCTGGAGCCCGACTGGGAGATCAAGCTGGGTATGGCCGAGGAGAACATTTCACTGACCAAGACGAATCTGCGACTGGCGAATGTGACGCTTAGCTACATTGAGCAGCAGGCAGAGAAGGAGAATCAGGTTTTTGATACCTGGAACAACAGCATGTCCCAACAGCTGCAACAGCTAAAGGATAAGATTGCCAAGGCGCGTCATGCAGCTGAGGCGGTAAGTAATAGATACTCGATGGAGCCACGAATATGTCAATTGCTTCTTTCTTTCTGTTGAATTCAATAGTGGGGTCTTACCTCAACTTTACACCAAATCCTCAGATTCTCTGAAGTCAAGTACAAATTCTCAATGATTTGGTTGTTGATGTCAACGAATAAGACCTTAATTCTAAATTTACTTCATATTACAAAAGCTACAAGAAAAACTGCTAAGCTGCTTTGACCCTTGGCTGATATAATTAAAAAGTAGAAAATACATTTCGCACATCGTGTTATATAGCTCAAAAAGTTAACTTTTTCGGCGGATTCAATTATATTAGCGAACTTCAATTTGATTCTTAACATGTTTGAATTTCTGCTTTAAAATAGTATTGCAATACAATAAATAATATCATTTCAGATCGACGTCTCCTTGGAGTCCTTGGGACCAAAGTGTAGCCGCACCTACCTGCCAACCTCCTATGGCCTAAGCACTTCGAATTCCCTGCGTTTGAGCTTTGCACTGTCAAACCATATGGGCAACTCACCGCTGTTGCATGTGGAGGGCAGCGAAGGACGGCACATCACATTGGAATTGTACAAGCGACGAGTGCGTCTCGTTTGGAATCTGGGCGGAAGCACGGCAACCATTACGCATCCACTTGAAGTGCAGACGCGCGATCCCAAATTCGATGATGCCTGGTATCAAGTGGAAGCGAATCGTACTCTGAATCTAGGCAGTTTGTTGGTGCGGCGTATGAATAACTATGGCGCCTTGACGCCAGCGTCACCTGTGACGGGGTCGACCGATGCGGAGCACACGAGATTCTCGCAAAGTCACAATGAGCGCATTTTGCTGGGCGGCTATGCCACCAAAGAACTGACGCCGGGTCTCAATGTGGTAGTGCATCAGGTGGAGGTGGACAACAAGCCATTGGGACTGTGGAACTTTTTGCGCAGCGAAGGTCGTTGCGGTGGTGCCATGATTGGTGCGAAAGAATCTTCGGCATCGTCGGTGGCGCGTCACTTCAATGGCTTGGGCTATGCCCAGGTGATGAAGACGCGACCGCGTCCCTATCGCAAGAATCTCTTTGCGCTGCAGATGACCTTCCGCACGCTGGACGAGAATGCGTTGCTCTTCCTGGCGGTTGATGACAAGAACGTAAGCTGCTCTTACCTTAGAACTACTCTTGAGTCCGTCTTAATGTTTTTACTTTTCTATGTTTGCAGAACCGCTCGGTTTCTGTGACATTGAGCCGGGGACGCATTATGTTCCGCATCGACTATGGCGACGAGTCCAAGCTGGAAATCAACACCACCAAGAAGTATAACACTGGTCAATGGATCAAAATGGAGGCAGCTCGAGAATTCTCCGCGAGACGCAGTACTGAGAATGGCATGCTGCGTGTGAACAACGATCGCGCCATCTCTGGAGCACCCACATTGCCAGTGAAGAGTTATATGTTACCTGATCTGTCCAAAGCTGTGTATTACTTGGGCGGCGTGCCACCAGGTGAGTTAGCGAAGCGACGTCTGATCCTCGAATGGGAATTATATAATTGATTTGATGAATCCATCATTTAGTAGAACTATTGCTGGAAATTTTTGTACCTTTACTTAAATTTATTTTTCATAAAAAAAGATTTGCTCAACTCCATAAATTAAACGAAAAATATGTATAATGAAAGTCATTACTACTTATTTATTATTTATGTAAATGATTTTGATT